>NW_009258754.1:2703076-2752229 GCF_000687185.1 Egretta garzetta | reverse complement strand
ACCTGGTGTGGGGACAGTAAATGTGGCAACCAAATGGAGCCCCTCCTCCTGCTACGGGGTTGGTGAGGACGAGTAATAACCGCATGATGGTTGCTCAAAAGGCAAAGCCACAGGGAACGTGGGGAGTTGTTGCCAAAATGTGAGAGCGCAAAGGGGGAGCTGGGCCTGGGCCAACCTGCGAGGAAAGGTCAACCAGGGTCGAATTTTTAGGGATGAAAATGGCAGTAAAATAATGTCTTAAGCACATTACAAAGTTGCTAGTGTCAGCAAAGAAGTAAGTAAAAGTAAAGAAGTAAGTAAAGTCATGGAATGGGATTCCACATGGAATGTGTTTCTGTGAGTGCATGATGGGCTAAGATGCATGTTCCTTTCGGTCACATTTACAGTCCCTCTGTATTTGCGTTTGCTCACTTCCTGTGTAAGCAAAGTACTCAAAGCCATAATTTGTGATGCAATGTACAAACCAGGGACTGATGTGGAGAGAGAGATGATCTCTTCTCCCTAACAGCAAATCCCCAGCAGGTATTTCTTCCAATAACTTGAGTGCTACCCCAATCAACCTTTTGCTTTGTCCAGAAAATCTAGATGTAGGTTGAGTCCTGTCTTGTGTTGATGCTGTACCCCAACTTCAAATGATTTTTTTCTTGCCGGAGAGTATTTGTGCTGCCGCTGTAGAGGGAGTAAACCTCAGCATCATCAGCTTTCGTACAAATGTGTATTTCCCTATAAATATGGATATAGATTTTATTCAACTTTGGCCATCAGGAAGGTATTTTGGTAGTTGTATGGAGGATTTGGAAACTGTCTGATCAGGAACGGAAATATGAATAGCATGTGCATAAGATGAAACAGCTACAGAATGTCAGATATTGAGAACTAGAAACAGCAGGTGCAGGGAACAGTTTGCATGAGAGCTCAAAACTGAAATATGTTGTGGAATTCCTTTGAATACTTGCACATCAAATTAAAATAGGAAATTGGTTTGTGGTTAATTTGGGGATGGAAAGATGATGAATTAATAAATGGTTCATTGTAAATACTTCCAGCTCTGAATATACTAAGAGCAATTTACTTAGTGCTGTGGAATGGGAGATGCAGTGTTTCTTTCTTTTCTTTTTAAAACCACGTTCTGTTTCATCAGTACAGAATCCAGATCATGTTTTCTCAGTCCTATGTGCTTTTAAATAATGAACACATATAGGGTGAAACATGGCTGTAGTTTTATCCTTATTTTCTTAAGCTTTCGATTTATTGTGAAAACGGTCACAATTTCTCTTCAAGCTCTTGAGCACATTTAAGTGTAATATTTTATCAGCAAAAAAAGGTGTTAAAAGAGGAAATCAAAATAATTGGTGCAATCTTTGACGATTTCTTTAAGGATAACTTTAAGTTCTCTGCAGATGATACTAAATAAGGTGAAATATAAATATTGAGCAATGAAATAGACAAGGAAGGATAATTTGTGAGGAAGGGGGGTCTTTAACATAGCAGGGATGGGGCTATGCTCTTGAGGACCCTGAGAGATGGGTGAGAGAAGGAGAACCAGAGCCAAGTGATGTTGCTGTCTCTGGACTGCATGAGGGAGAGTCAGAGGGAGAAAACGTTGGTAGACTAAAGAAGTATTAGGGACTGCAAGATGCATGGAGTAATCCTTTTGCTTTTCTTAGCACTGGTAAAGGACTTGCCTCATGTGGCGTGTTCACTTTTGGACACAGAACCTCAAGAAAAATGAGAATGCTCAAAAATATGGTTGAACACCCTAGAGCAAGATAGACTCCAGAAGAGAAAACTGAAAGGGGAGAAAGATTTAATCAAATGCAAATATGATTACTGTGAAAAGAAGGAAATAATCTCTTCTTCCTTATGGTTAGGACAAAAAGTAAGTGTAGTAAAAAAGACTGAAGTTGGACATCTAAGAAAAAATTTGAAGGAGTAAGCCTAGTGGAATGGTGGAACGAACTGGTGGAAGGGAAACTGAAGTCACAGGCCTTGTGTCTTTATTTAGGAACAGGAGGTACAAACATCTCTGTGGGAGCACTGGTTGATTTTTTTGTTTGTCTGTTTGTCTCCTTTTTTCTTGGGGTGGTTTTTTTTTTTTTTCAACTAGGAGACAAACAGGTGACTTCCAAGTCTCTTTCATCCCTTTTTTTTTCTTTGTGTCTATGGAAATATGTTCCTAATATTTATCACATAAAATACCGCTGGCATGTATCATGGCAGTCTCCTGGCAAACTACTTGGGAATTCAGAAGTTGTACGGTTCTTCAGAGTCTTCGAGTCATGTACAGCTAGCTATATGATGACTTCTCATCCATCAAAATGAAGCCACAGAATTTGGCAGGGCTGGGGTTTCTCTCAGTTCCCACCAGAGCGTGCAAATGTAGATTTCGTTCCTGGGTTCCTGCCAAAAACCTCCTCAGGGAAAAATCCATACTGTCTTCACCTGTTACCTTTCATTACTTCCTTTTTCCCATATTCTCTCTCTTTCTAAAGAAGTCAAAATATTTTTCTGTTAAATCAGTGACAGCTCAGGTGACTTCAAAATATTGGCATGTGTATGGGGGCTTCTTTTCCAGACACAGAACTTAGAAGGGCTTACTGCATCTGTGATCCACTATTTTTAGAAATTTTTAAACTTTTTTAACTTCTTATTTAAACTTGTTGCAAAGTTTAGCTTTTCCAGAATCCAAATGGTGCCTGTGAGTTTATGTGCATTTTTTTGTATGTCTGCATATAGATAGAAATTTTTATAGTGGATTCTCATAAATAAGTACATGGGGGGAAAAAAGCTTTATCTCTGCTTTCAAGTCTGTCAAGTCAGAATTGGGTTTGAATGGTACACTTTGCTCTGCGTGTTCTCTTTCCTCAGGCCCTCCTAAACGTGAATTTTCAAAATTAATTTATGCAATTTTCTAGCAACATTCCCTGTATTTAGGGAAAGTAGTTTTTGTAATGAAAGCTGTCTCCTGCAAGAGGAGATTACAGTCTGTCCTGTTAAATATTGATCTAAATTTTCAAGCTGTTAAAGCATTTATCAACTCAGTTCATGTCAAAACTACTGGGAGGTGTGTAGTTTATCTGTATAAAGCTAGGCAAAGATACTGGTCATTACCTCCTTGAAATGTTAGGAACAGAAAATGGCTTTTGCCAGTAGAGTAGAGTTGGGTGCCTCTTATTAAACATTTTTAGCAGCTGTCTGTCTTACTGAAGAGTCTTCCTCAGTCTGACAGAATGCCAATGTGCTGCTGTTACCCTGGTCTAAATAGGCCAGCTCTAAATCACCTGTTTGTTGGATGTATGGAAGAAAAGAACATAAAGCTTTGGTACTTTAATCTGGTACTTGACTGAATCTGGTCTATTGGTAGCATTTTAACACAGAAGTGAGTTTTTTTGCAATAACACCTAGTGTTGGTTTGGGGAGGGGTCTCCTCTTGGTAACTTTTGAACCTGGGTTGATTTCACCATTTGACAAGAATGTAGAAGGCCCCAGGTGCTGCAGATTTTGTGACAATGTATGATCAGGTGGAGGAAAGAGATCCCCCAATTGCCCCATCTGTAGGGTAAGTTAAAGCATATTCTGAAGACACTGGAGTTGATCAGAGATGAGATAAAAATGCACGGACACTAGGCTTCTTATATACTGAACCTACCTTTTTCTTTGTTGTTCTCCATCAATAGACATTTGTCCATAAAGGTAGTGCAACTAAGCATTTCGAGATTTGTGCCCATAGTCTCAGATAGCTGATCTGCTCTGAAGAGTGTCTGCAGGGAGAGCAGGTGGGTAAGTTGTTATTTTTTTGACATGGCAGTCTGCTTTCTTGGTGTCAAGAGAAGAAGCAATTTCAAACAAATCTTGCTGGAAGTGTTAGCATGGTATTTGCATTAAAAAATTATATGTGCCATCCACCTGATGGATATTAACAGTATAGGCAAATGAGCATGGCCCCTTCACAGCTGTGAATCAAACTTTGAAAAGGCTCACCTGCACCCCGATTGAAAATCCTGAACTCATTCCAACATGCAATGTCTGTTGGGAAGCTCTAGCTGAGAATAAGATTCCTCTGTGATTGTACTGACCACTGAAATTGCCAGTTGACTGAAGACATGTCAATTCAAAATAAGAGTGGCTAGAGGGAAACCTTTTTATTAATTCAACTTGTACAGACTTTTACAAGAAGTAGTGGAAGGAATTTTAACCTTGGCGTTCTGATGAAATTCCAGACTCTGTAATTACATTGGCTCTGAACTCCACCTGCAGTTCTAATATAAAAAGCTGTTCTGCTTCAAGCTGCAGCTTGCTGTGCAGCTTTGCTGCTCAGTGTCAAACAGGTGCTAGAGTTCACCTGAGAGGTAAATGATAATATAATGTATATAATTTATACAGTGCTTTGTTGCATTTTTCAAAGCCCCTTTAGGATTCCTCAGCCTAAAATACACAGCAGAAATGAGATTCTATTTGAAGAGAGACTTTACATCAAACTGGTTGATGAGTTAACTTTTTTGGGATGCTAAATTTTTATGCTTATTTGTGTGTTTTGCTAAAACTTAAAACATAAATACAGTATACATATATCAGTATATACATATATCAATCCAGTGTCTTGGAACTTAGGTTGACTCTCTTTGTAAAAATAGATCAGCAAAAAGTTCTTATTGATTGAATAGAAAATCCATTTAGGAGTGACTGCTGAGTTCTGTTTGCTGGTCAGGTGTGTATGAGCTCTGAAAGAATGTGCTCCCATTGCACAATCATCTTGAATAGAAGGGCTTTAACCCTCTATTTTTGAGAAAAGGCAGTGAAAAAAGAGGTAATCTGCAGTTGGGTGATGTCAAGCATGTGCTCATTCTCATTAGTATTTCTCATAATTTCTCATTAGTATTTTTGTAAATGCAGGCATTACCCAGTATCTTACCATTCTGTAGGTTGTAGTGTGAGAGGGCTGGTCTGCATGGTGGATTGCTGAAAGGCTGTTTGGCTTTACCAGATTTTTACTTTTTTTTTGGAGGATTTTTCTTCAAGGAGCCAGCTTGTAATTTACAGTGCAGCAGTTAAGAGATTTTCATTACTTTCTTTTTAAGTAAGTGTTCACTATTCTGTGGATAGGGATTTAAAAACGGAACATTACTCCGAACGCAGCAATGCACAGGACTTCTAACATCTATAGCCTGAGTTTTGGCTTTATACTGGCTGTGAAACATTACAGACTGCATTGCATTCTTGTGCGAACTCAAAAATTTCCTGTTGCCCCAGACTGATAGTGGTTTATCCTGTTGGTTCTTCTCCATGATGATAAGAATGATAATTTGACTTCGCTTCTTATGATTGCCTTTTTTAATAGAAGTATTTGTGGGTTTAGTCATGAGACTGCCAGACGAGCTTAGATCCCACTGCCGTAATGCCAGTGTATATAGGCTGAGGGATGACCATTTTACCAAAATGAACTGGACAAAGTGCTTTGACTAGACACTGAAATAAAAAAAGTCTTGTCTGTCTGATCCTCACCAGAAACTCAGCTATTTCCCCTAGTGCCAGTTAGACGCTATGAAGCCTACAGCGCAGGAGCATATTTGAAGTGGTTGTACTTAATTTGCATCTTGCCTCTCTGATTCTTGCAGCAGCAAGAATCATATCATTAAGCTCCATTCTTACTGTTGATAGACCAAACCACTCACTCTTAGGCTAGCACTTATGTGAGGAAATGCTGAGAAATTTATTTTATAAACCCCAAACTGTAATTGAATGTAGAACTGTTTGAAGTGTCTGGAAGGCAACTGCTGAATTTAATCAGGACTTTAATGTATGTTACATATTAATGTAAATCTCACTCCTTCCTTAAAATAATTCAGTATTCTGTTAATGCTTGTGTAAGAAACCACTATGTGTGTTGGGGTGGGGAGGGGGAAAGTAAATTATTTGAGTAGAATTCCTGACACTGTAAGATGTGAAATGACAGCTTCAGCCTGCAAGTGACGATTTAGTGTTCAAATAACATGAGTGAGGGAATATTTTCTAGTTTGCCTTGGGCACTGAGAACCTTTGTGCTTAACGCATCTTAAAAATGTTCTCTGTAGACATTCTAAGGGCTGCAAGGACTTCCTAGGGGCTGCAATGCTTTACCCTTGCTATTCATTCCCGCCTTGAGGTAAACAGCGTCTGGATGCTCCTTAAGATGTGAGGAATAATTCTGCTTTGATCAGACATGGCCTGAGCGGTGTGCTACTGCTCTGTTATTCTGTTGACTGTTTCTAAATTGGGCTGCAAGCTGAGAGAGGTACCTGGAGTTTCATCATTTATATTTTATTAAAAACTTGTCATAGCACAGGAGGCTGTGGTTAGAAGATCTACAAATGAGAGAAATATGTTACCAAAGTCATATGAAATTCAGAATTCAAATCAGTGACCACACTGAGTTGTGACTTCTTGTCTTCCTCCTCCCATTCTTTTTTGCATCTAATTAAGATACAAATCAGCAGTGTCCAGGTCAGAAACTCCACTGGGAGAGCTGTCCCACTTTCTGCATACAGCACAGCAGCCAGCCACCTCGGAGTGTAAAAATGAATCCCCTAGGTGTTTGTTCCACAGTATCATATAAGATGTTGGAATGGAAATATGCCATGTTGGAGGCCAGGCTGCTCATCTGGGAGCCCTGTGCTTGTAGAGTTCCTTTGTTTTTGAAGGCTACAATCAGTCAGGAACTTACGTTCTGTCACACTTAGTCCTGGTTACTGGCACCACAAATCCCTGCTCTATTCACCTTCTTTTAAAAGGCAATTTATCCACAGGCAGGAGCCTACTGATCGTTATTTTCAGGTTGCCTCTTGCAGGCATCCCTTTAAGAAGTTTCACAGCCTTTTATAAATTTTGCAGATGACATTCTAAGCAAATGTGAATGGATCAGTGAGAATTACCATAATCCATAAAGACGTGAAACCATGTCATCTTAAAGAAGCGGGAAGAGGACATGTCTAGGACTCGGACTTCTAGCCAAACAAAATGACCCTGTGTTTCAGTCTGAGCTATTTTAATTTTTAACTTTAGGAGCTAGCCAACTGAAGGGTGATATGCTGCCAGGTCCCAAGTGACGTAGCTGGAAATATAGTGAGTTGGTCAGCCAGTGGATCCCTCTTGACTCAAATTCAGATCTTTCACAATTAATTTCATGACTGATTTAATGTAGGGGTTCTTCTCTTCTGCTGTGATGCAGCCTAACACTGCTAATGTGAATTAGTGATTTTTGTGAAGATTACTGTATCTAACAGTGTCTTTGCCAGTCTTGGGAAGAATCTTGTATCAAGGGGAAACATTCCTAGTTATTGTCATTATACCAAGATTTTTTTGTGGCTCTTTGGCTCCAGACCCCAGGAATATCACTTGTTTCCTATTCTTAAACTGATGGAGCAGGGAAAGCACGTGTGTTTCTCCAGGAGAGGGTGTCCCATTGCTGCGGGCCGAAAGATCTTACACACTCAGGGCTTACACATACTTTGGTCTACTTCTTCCCATTCTATCTCTCAGCCAAAAACAGCTTGGAGAAGTGCAAAGACAGTAAATCTTAGTGAAAGAATGATGTGTTCAAAGAGGCTGATGGAAAGACTATATGTATGGCTCTTTTACTTCCAGGAATATCCATACTGACGAGACCTGTTAATGAGCATAGAATGTAGCTTGAATGCACTGGGGGCAATTGTACCTATCACAATTCTTTTTCCTTTTCTGTTTATATAACAATCTGTCCTATGGGGTGTATTCCATTAATTCCTTACTGAAATGTAACACATGATTTGGGGGCCATATTTCTGTCCTTGTCTGATTTTGGTTTCAGACACAAGGTGTGTTCTGTATAGCAACTACTATATTATATACACCTACACTGTGAAGTACCTTTATTTGATTTTAGCTTCCTCTTCAACATGAAAGCAAGATGTCTTTTTTAACTCTTTTCTCTGTAAACAGTGACTCATTATTCAAATCCATGGCAGCTTTAATGAAAATCTGCATGAGGCTGTAGAAGTCAGCCTAGCTGATGGTTATGGCATGAATGTGTGCAAATTTATTTGGGACTTCAAGTTCTTTGTTATAGTTTCGGTTGTTATTGCTCTTCCAAAATCCTGGCAGCTGAAAAATGAGAAAGAGAATAAGCACAGAGAGGATCGATAGCAGGAAAATTAACTTCTAATATAAAATGGCAGCTTGACAGTGAACATATTTGGCATGAATTGCAAATGCAGCAGAGACTGGGAACTGTAATCTGATATTTTTTCCCCCTGATTCTATATCATTCTTTTATAGAATGTCTTATAAGTACTAACACCATTTGTGTCATAGGGGCGGTCATATAACCAATACTATATTGCAAAAACATTCTCAGGGTAGTTAGATGTGTCTCGTGCCTCCTCAGTGGCATTTGCAATTAATCTTTGCAGTAGTAAATGTTAATTGTGGAGGAATCTGCCTAAGTTCTAAATCAAGGAAGTCTTCTGTACTTGATTGAGTCACCTCATAAGAAGAGATAAACTCAAGACTGTTCTTTGGTGCTCAGATGTCACGGAAGTAACTTAAGTTGGTATTATTAGAACTGAATCAAAGCACTGGCCCTGAGTTGGCTCATGAATTATAGCTGCAATCAAATCCAGACTCAGATCTTCAACTCTTTGATTTAAA
This sequence comes from Egretta garzetta, assembly GCF_000687185.1. Taxonomy (NCBI): domain Eukaryota; kingdom Metazoa; phylum Chordata; class Aves; order Pelecaniformes; family Ardeidae; genus Egretta; species Egretta garzetta. The sequence continues at coordinate 2,743,568 of NW_009258754.1, read as the reverse complement.
GGGATAGCTGATGGTAGTGTATGTGTTGTGTTCAATTTCTACATTGTATACTTGGCAATTGTGTTTCAGTTGTTTCTCCAGATGTTGTATGTAGTGTTTGGGTATTTCTCCAGTTAATTCTAGCTCTGTTAGACCTGATCCTTGCCCTCCCTGTGTCTTGAAATAGCCAATGCACCTCGCGTCGTGTGCGAGCATGAACATAGCTCCTCATAGACTCACCTTTTGTGTTTTTTTTTTTTCCCAGCCTTTGCTGCGTGACAGTCTCAGAGGACCACGTACAGAATGTTGCTTCTGAGATTCCTACAAAACAACCACTAGTTCTTTCAGATTTTTCCCACAACTGCAGAGCATTCGTTTGAACCGAATGAACTTGATTGAAAACTAAGGAGATGTTGAGTTCCAAAGCAATAAAAAGATGATTGTCTAACGTAAAATAAGGGTTAGAACTAGATGTGGTTTTGTGGCATGAATCTGTTTTACATCTGAAGGTTAAGATTTAATAGAATGCATGGCTGAGAGACTCACCTTGCTGTGGTATCAAACACATTCCTGTGCTTACACGTGTCTAATGAGGAAGATGACATTTGGGGAAAACCAACACTTGGCTGTGTTCACTGAAATTTCCTAATGGGATTAGTACTAGTTTTTAGGGAACGACTTGCAAATCCTGTGTATTACAACGATTCAGATCTTTCACAGCAAAACCAGATCCATCAATTATAATGCTACATCTTAAGACAACTGGTCGTTCCCTCTGCCCTCTGCTTGGCTCTTTGGATATGGATCACAGCTCCTGTACTTGGACTCATTTTAATTTCTTTGGTTGGTGGAACTGAAAGATCATCAGCCAACTCATTATGAGAACCGTGATGATGTCTCTTCCAGAGGTTCATTAGCACTCACTCAGCAAGGTTCCCCTGCATGCCTGTACTCTTTGGAAGTAGCAACCAGGTTGCGTGTAGGTGTGTAGTATGTGTCTGTCAGCAGCCTGAATCAGCCTTTAACAATTGTGATTCTTTTCTGTGAAAAATGAGCCTGAGATTCCTTTCCTGCTTTATGTCACACACACTTTACAGCACTAACAACACTTGCTGCACATAAGGAGCATGCATAGGCTCTTCTACTTGGTTAAACAGCCTGAAATGAGACGGTGTTAGTGTGCTTGCTCATGTCCGAAGTTATGCTGGTTATTGTGCCAAGTTAGAGACATGAATGTCAAGCCATTCCACAAGCCTAGAAAGGATAATGAAAGTATTTATGAATGTTACAGTTTTAACTGTTACATTTTTTAAGACCTCCACAGCCTGGACTGATTTATGGCTGTTCAGCTCTTTAGGAAAAAAAAAAAAATCAAAACATATTACATACAAAAGAAATTAAGGAAGCCAGAAGCTATGTAGTCAAAGAACTATGTAAAAATAAGAAGTACAGCTATAAACTTTAATATCCCACTGAGCAAAGGAGAAGGTTTTTCTTGTCTGGCTACAGGAGTGTGTGCAGTTTTGCATAGATCTCATTTTGCCTCATACAGTCTCTGTGGCGTTGACTGCTATTTTTATTTTAGATGTGGGCTTTTTAGTTTCCTCATTTATGTTTTCATTCTTATCATAAGGGATGTATTGTAACTGTTCTCTGCATTCTGCATGTTTAATTCTAAACTCTGGTATGCAACAGCCCTGGGTTGAGCTGTGGCAGCTGGAAATTCAGTACAACTAATCTGCAGTCCCCAAGTCTGTAATGGAGGTTGAGTCACAAAAAAACAAATTTCACAACAGAACAAATGAAAAAATGTTCATAGACACCAGCTGGTGTTGTATTATACCCACATCACAACTGTTCTCTGTCACTGTCTGCATGCTTGTTATTTTTGTATAATTTTGGCTCTGTAGTCTCAGATGGTGTGGCAAGGATTCAATGTTACAGCACAGGTGTCCAGATGTGAAAGGTTCACGTCTAATCATGGCAGTACAGAAATTAAAGAAGCGTGTGACAGAGGTGAAATGCACCTTTTGGTAGCCTGGAAGAACAATCACTATGAGATGGTTTCTGGAAGTCAATTAGAGGAGTAAAGCAATAGAGTGAGAAACTACTTGTTCTCCTCAGTCAATGTTTTTGCTGATTCTCCTGAAGGAGTTCCCACCTTGGAGAAAAACTTCTAGATAGTCCACTGTGAGGAAAAACTGATGAAAGTTTTGCTTCTTTTCAGAAGTCTACTTTGTTAAATCACTCCTTGATTTATTTGTCATGCTAACAGTCATATAAGCAGTGGCCTGTGTGAGGAGAAATCTGAAATTTAATATTAAGGTTCTTGGATGTAGAGTATAGAAAGCAATGGAGGATTTTGCCTGTCCAAGATGTTCTGGCATTTTTGAGAGTCCTGACTTTTAGAGAGAACAAAAAATGAGTTTGTTAAAAACCACCGAAAATGAGATGTCAGAAATACAGTGAGCAGTATGTGTACCACTTCAGGTTTAAACTTAGGATCCCAGTCCAGCAACTGCAGCCTAATATGTGAATTAAATAACATGGATATTTATTTTAAAATGCTGTATTGACAACTTGTAAGAGACCAAATTCTTTTGATCATCCAGAGAAGATGCAGCTCTCAGAAAATACCCATGCTTGCTTTTTTTTTTCGCTTTTTTTTTTTCTAATTTAAGATGCCTTCCTCACAAGAGGATTTGAGTGGCCTCGAACAAGTTGTTTGATAAACAGAGCCTGAGATCTGGATAGATCTATGTTGCTGGTATGCCTATTTAGCCATGCAGAGAGAGAGCAGTTTGATAGTTTGTTAATTGTCTACTGGAGCCAGTTGCAAGCTCTTTTTGTCAAGGCCTGATTTCAGCCATCGGTCAGGGAAGATGACAGAAAAAGGAGGGTTAAAACATCAGCCACTAGTTAAATCTGTTGGATTTTTATTTCTAGCATTGCTTTGTACTTGCTGTGTGTCCCAAAGCACGTATCTAGGTCTCCTGGAGAGAGGCGTTGTAAGCAATGCTCTGCAGCACCCTGATGGTGTGCCGATGGGAAGTGATGGCACAGCTATGGACTTCTCTTCAGAAACAATGGCCCAGCTCTGTTTCTAGAACACTTCTGTGTCCAAGGTATGCATGGATAAATAAAGTGAGGTATGCCCCAGAAAAATGCTGTGGAAATGATGTATTTGAAATGCTGTGGTACTGCAGTGGTAAATCCTGTGTAAAAACTGTATGTGTAACTAAGAAAGAACACAGGGTAGTATATAGACTTACTGCTTTATGGTATTTCCAGAGGCTAACTACATTTCATGTTCTCCTCATTATTCAAAATTTCCATGGCCTCCTTTCATCTCCGTTATTCCATCTGTCACATGCAGCACTAGAAATCTGAGACTGGTTTTCAAACATAATTCTAGGAAAGTGTCCCCCCTTTAGCCTCTGCCATGAAATACAGTACAAAAGAACATTTTTATGAGACATCAATTATAGAATATGTGCAAAAACGAAATACCATAGACCTTATGGAGTAGGCTTGCAGACATCTGTTACTGTTGTAAAGGGAAGTGACAAGACCCCAAGCTGGCAAAAGCTTTGAGAGAAACATGCCAGGACCTTCTCTCATAATCTCTTCCCAAAGAAAAACAAAAGCTTTAAGCTAACAACAAAGAAACAAGTTCTATTACAACATAAGCAAGGATACTTAACTTTTTAAATAAACAAAATTTACAATGTCCTAGTCAGCCAGGATGTAAATAAAGGAGTTTAGTTAAACAGTCATGTTCCCCATGCCCCGCCCCTTCCCACTTCTGCCATGGTGGTGGAAGGTAGAGCCTTGCTTCTATGCTTAGTTTAACTCATTTCAGTTGTTTTGTGGACTGTGAAAAAACTTTACCAGTCCCCCTTGGTTTCTCAGAAGGTTTATTAATCATTTCTTGTTTCTTTCAGTGTGCATTTGCTTTCTCCCTCTTTGAGTTTAAGCTTTCCAGCCCTATGTTGTGACTCTCTCTCTCAGAAGTCCACAAAGACATGGCTAAGTGGCTGTTGTGCTTGGTATGTGGAGACTCTGAGCTGGTAGGATGCTCATGGAGAAGTGATTGCCACCCTATGGGCCCTCGTGCTTTTGCCTGGCAAGGTGGTAGGGAACAGCTTCACTGGAGGGTTGGATGTGGGTAGCTCTGGCTGTTTTGATCTTTCTTTAGAAACCTGTTATATCTGTGGTTATGCCCATCGCTGTCTTTGCAATACTTTTATTTCTATTTATTCCATAAATTAATCAGAACATAACTGAGTATTCCAAAGTAAAAGTTAATAGTAACTGATGCAATTTGAAATATTTTTAGCATTCATATCCCTACCATCCCTTAGCCAGCCTCAAGTTTGTTTTCTTAAAACACTTGTGCACATTGAACAGAGGTATCCATTGATACATAGGTTTTGGGTGTTTGTTTTTTTGGTTTTCGTTGGGGTTTTTTCCCTTCCTGAGTGGTTACAATTACTTTAAACCCCAGTCATTTCTATTGTTCAGATATTGAACTGCATTAGGCAAGTTCGGGCTTCTAAAACATTCAGTCCAGAAAACTACCCCCCTGAAATGTAAATGATGCTCTTAACCCCTTTCTCCCTGCAAAAATGTTGGTAGTCTCCTCTGGAGAAGGCAACAAGATCAAAACCATATGAATGCTCTGGAGAGGGGAAAGGCACTCAGCCACTCAGAACTGAATCTAAAGTATCATTATGGGCTCATTCGAACTGCTGATTATCAGTGAAAGCTGAGCCTTGTACCAACTTGCTAAAGGTACTTTTAGACCATTAACACATCATCATAAGTCTGTAGTAGTCTGAAAGGGAGAAAATAAACCACAAAAATAGTTTTCCTTGGCTGTAAATTGATCTAGTGACTGACAATATGTTCTGAATGCTGTTTGTGTAGCTCTCATTATGATTGTGGCCTTAGATAATTAGTTAATTAACAAGGGTATGGCAAAGCCTGTGTCACTGCTTTCATCATAAGCTGCAAGTATTTCAGAGGTCAAGAATGAATGGCAGAGTCAATGAGGTCTCTTTGAACTCATTTGCCCCTTCCTTCTTCCATGATCTTTAATCTGCATTCCATTACCTCCAAAACATTTGCTCAACGTGACTGTATCTCAGTTAAGATGCATATTCCTGGGTTCAAATAACCTCCGCTGCCCTCTCTTCCGCTCTGTGGCATCCATTGGATTCCACTTCAATGCATTTCAAGCTCTCCAAGATGCGGTAGCTATTTGTGGAAGCAAAATCTTGCTATCTCTTCTTTTGTGACAATGGCTGGCTCCTTGAGTGTGTTCTGTCAGGTCTTTTAGTCTGTCTGTAGTCTTGATTTTCCTTGTAAAGTTTTCCTGGTATTGATGGGTTTCTTTATTCTGTATATGAATGAACCACTTTAATTTAATTCTTCTGTCCCACCAAATCCTGCTCAATTCAGCAAAACTGTTGACATCAGTAGAACAGAAGAGGAAAGACAGAACTTCTGCATCATGTTATGGTCAGTGTTTGGAGTTTGATCTGCAGTGTCCATTCATCATACTCTTTTCTTAACCTGATGATAAGTGATTATTTAGTGATGACATTATCTCTAGATCTGTCTCATTTTTTTCCATGTTTTTTTAATGAGAAACTTTTGTTTCCTGGTAGTTAGAAGGATTTTCTTCTTTTTGGCATTTGGGAATTTGAACTGATTGGGTTCTCAACCTTTCTCTTGCATTTTTCTTTGGTCATTCTTCTTAGGCTAAGACTGTGTTGTGTTTTTTTTTATCTCTCAGTCCTCCTCCTGCGTGGTATTTCTCTCTGGGTATAGGCATTGCATTCTTTTCCTCCTTGGATTTTCATTTGCCATCAGTCCCATTTGTGCCATATTGTCTGACGACCGTCCTTTCCTTGCGCTCCAGCTACAACTAGCTGCCCCTTCAAAAGATCTTCCTCCTTCCTGTCTGAGTGTGGCACACAGAACCCTCTCTTTTCTTTGCACCTTTTCAGTAAATAATCTTGTCCCTGGTTAATTTTATTTGTACAAATAGAATTCAGTGACTATCTCAATGCTCAAGACTATTAGATTGGCCCATTTCAGACCTGATTCCTTAGGTCCAAATAAAATCTTCATCTGGTCTCTTAAGATCTTGTGAATGCCTAGTCCATCAACTCAGTTTCAAGAGCTCTTATCTGTGTTTGTGGGAGATCTGCCCCACCCTTTCATGCCTTGCCTGGCTGCTAACAGAGCAAGGCCTGTGCAGACAACTGAAGTTGCTTCTGTTTTTTCATTGTTTCTGTGGATTCTCCTGTTTGTTACAGGCACTGCTCTGCCTGTTAGTTCCATTAGTTAGGGTGCTCGTGTGTGAACCTTGAGAGGGATCTCTGTGGAGTCAATTGTATTTAAACTGGATTTTGTAAAAATTTTGAATGTGTGTTTCTCATGTCTTTTGTACTCGGCAAGACATATTCCATTGTATTACAGTCTCTGGGACTAAATAACATGAGCTCAGGGAGTGTTTCTTTATGACACTTCTGCTAAGAAAACAATGATCCGCCACTTTTCCAGGGTCTTTCATTCTTCTCAAAAGATCAGTTGCTGGGTTTTGGCGTATCCAACTTACTTTTTAGCCCTTTAATACTGATGTTATTGGTAGAAAAGATGAGTTCTCTTTTATTTTACTTAAACTAGTTTTACACCTGGATATTCCCACTAGTATTGCTTTAATTTACTGTGAAGTGAATGAAATCAGAATCAGGACCACTGAATGTATAAAACATACTTGGGTTTGCAGGTATGATTAGCTGTGAAATGTTTCATGGTAATTTTGAGTGCAAGTTGGTATACAGTGACACACTGTTTGATACGCTGGGAGAGCCAGGGTTGCAGAGCCCACAGGAGACAGGCAGTAGAGCTCTAAAAATGAGAGATGTGACAGAACAGCAAGTGAGAAGAAGAGAGAGAGAGAACGTGAGGACGGATAGAAGAATGTGTAAATGGACTGATGAATGATGAGAGAATGTGCAGCTGGATTACAGAATGTGTGAGCTGATAGATGGGAGATTGGGCAAGCAAATAGCAGAACCAAGTGCATTTAGGGTATTAATAAACGTTCCAAAGTGCTATAAAGAGGGAAAGAGAGTTGAGAGGATATAAATATTAAAGGCTTCAAAAGACAAAGGCTTTCACAACTAGGTAGTAAGCATTGCAGCGAGATGACCCTTTCTAGGAGAACTTTACAGAGCAATTAAGGAAAGGAGAAAGACAGCAATGGCTTATATGAAAAGGCTTGAAGGAAACTTCTGAGTGACACCAGTGTGGCAGTGCAAACCTCCTAACAGAGCTTTGAATGGCCCTCTAGAGAAGCTGGCTTTTCTTCTAGGATTGTCCAGGGTGTTTTTTCAGGCCATATATTGTCTCTATTCTGTGCATGTTAGCTTGGATGGATGTGCATGCATGTTCCTTATAACTCTCACTTTGGGGCCTGAGCTGGGGGCCTACCTGTTCTATACAGGTGCAGAATCTCCAGAGCTTGTTGTGTACTCATGTATTCCTGTTCTCTGAAATAATTTTGGAGGCTGAATGAACAGCTTGGGGGGTTTAAGCTCTTAATTCTCACACTGAAATCAGTTACCTTAGGTTGAACAGTGTAAATTCCCCAGGTCGTGAGATGCAGCATCCTCCAAGCATGGAGCTGGAAGTGATCTCTTCTGTACAGCTTTAGGGAGATTACTTAGATTTGGTACAGCGGACTGGGATGACTCCAATGAACAGTGAGAATCAGCAAGTTTATTCTCTATTCCTTGCCTACTTCCTTCCCTTAGAAAGCCTTAGTTCATGGGAAATGCTTTTAAGAACTGTCTAGGTCTTTTTTTATATGTTTTGGCTAGGAGAAGACTAAGGCTGTCATTTCATATGCATTCTTAGCTGGAATTTACTAGTGGAAACTAGTCTGGGTTAAAATTGAGTGCTATTTTTGACTGGTAAGTTTTTGTTCTGCATCTGTTACCCAGTCTGTTTTGCCATGGTGCTGTACAAATGCTTTTGCAGGGATGAGAAATGGGGTGGTGAAGGACAGGAAGAAGCCGCTGTCGAGTAAGACTGCTTTTCGTGAGGGCAGCACTGCCTTTAAAGTGTATGTGAATCTATAGCCAAAGACTCTCCTTACTTAGAGTGATTTTTTTTTTTTTTTTAAATTATTTTTTTTTAAACTGGTATTGTAACAGAGTTCACCACTGGAGGAAGGAGAGGGTAGTGTCTTCTTGGACTGCTGTCATGCAGCATGTCCTATGTGACAGCATAAACCAGCAAGGACAATGTGCTGCTGAGTGACTACAGGCTGGCTTCATCTACTGCATGGTAGGTGCAGGGCATAACTCATTCTTACTGTTTGATCCCCAAAGGGAGGATGTTACTGTATTAACTCAATGAGGAGCAAGTTCATTGTAGCACAATCTATCTACAATACATTAAGGTTTGCAATTGTTGCACATTTATCTTTATAATTAATGAGTGTTGCTTTTTTTGGAGTAAATGATCTTTTCTGAGTTCTGAAGCCATCCTATCTGATTGCTAAAACTAATCAATATCACTAAAAACGTGAACATACAACAGTGATCATTCATAAAGGCCTATTTCCTGAAAGTATTGTTCTGGTAGGCAGCAGAGCTGTAAAAATTGTTGCATTTTTAAAGCAAACTGTAGGGTGTGAATATTAAAACAGCATTCAATTCAAACCCTTCTGTAAGAATTCTCTTCTAAGAAAATGGGTTTTGAAATATATTCCTAAAAACCCTGTTCATCCTTATTACATGTACTTAATATCTATATGGTCTGCTAAGAGCTTTGTGAAAGTGAACATCCTCTTCACTTGTGCATGAGTACACACATCCACATATGCACTACTAGGAGACAGACTAAGCTGTTGAATATCTCTGTTGAGGACTCTGTGAAGCATTCGGGCCTTGATTTTCCATGGAGTGAGATGATATTTTAGTCTAATTTATTTTTCCTGGGTTAATAGTCTTCAAAAGAATCCATGTAAAAAAGAGGCACAAATGAAACTCCATGCTATTTTATTAAACTTTGCTCACTGGCAGGATGTTAAATAGGCTTTGATCAGTTCATCTAGGAACTGAAGCTGACGATCAACAAATGCATGATCTTGGTTCAGAATAAGCATGGTGAACAAATTGTGCTCCACGTAGATGCATGACTTGAATTATGGAAGTGCTGTAGAGGTTACATGTGAGATATGTTAGTGAAGGTGATTTGTTTTGGTACAGTTCTTAATACCAAGTTCACTTCTAAGTAGAAAGTACAGAAATTTTGTTTTAATAAACCCTAAGACTTCTTTACAACTTAAGAAAAGACTGCTATTGTCTCACCTTCTGTGACTTCTGAAGTGTGTCTCTAAAATAGCTGAAATAGATTAGAAAAATTCAATGCTGAGTAGTTGCCCTTGCTGATCTGATGCAGTGGGGGAGACGTTAGAGGCACTCTGATTAATAATCTGTACATCTTCACTAGTCATGCAAACCTTGATGGTGTGATAAAAGATGAAAGGTCCTGGCAAGGTTAATAATGATCCTAGGTCCTCACTCAGTTTTTATCCAATCTGTTGACGTTGAAGGATTTGTAAGGGGTACACTGACACAATTGCAAGTCAATACATTACTGAACTTTAGAGTTGAGAGATGGGGGAAAAGCAGCATGAACTCAAACACTCCAAACCCTTACTATCTATTTCTTTTCTCAAAAAGAGGAAACTAGTGCTATCTATTGGATCTAGTTTAGGATTTTATATAAAATGGCAGAGATAGATGGATGTCTTACTCTTTACTCCTGTTAATTATTTTCAGAATATTTCTGTCATACTTTTACTGCCACTGGCCTTTTATGCTTAGCAGTGTCAGTTACTGGGAACTTCAGAATGACCTGGTGAGACTTTCATCCCTTTTCTGATGATTTAAAACTGGGTAAGCTGCCCCTTAATCCATAGTTACAAGTTTTAATGGTTGGTGGGGTATTCAGTGAAGTGTTCCAGGGAAGAGACAGTATAATTGTTATCTGAGAAGCTCTTTCTGGGTTCTGAGCACAAGAAATGCACTGATGCTAGTATTTCAGGGCAAAGCTCTTCAGAAATCCTGAGAAACTTTGCAGGTCGTAGAATAACCTAAGGAAACCAGTGACTCAAGGCTGAGCATGCCACATATTATAACTTCTATGGTATGCCTGTACTGTGTGCTACATGACAAAGCAGGAAACAAATGTTAGAAACCAGTCAGAACAGTCACTGAGAGGCAAATGGGCTCAAGGTAAATTAGGACATCACTTAGATTACCATACTGCTGGGAGCAGCAAACTCTGCAGACATCCCTCCCTTCAGAAGCTGTGGTACGCCATCACTGAACTTTACTTCTGTGTCTCCCATCTCCAGTGGTATCTAGCCTTGCTCACCAGGACACTCATGTTCAGGACTGTACCTGTGCAGTACCTCTCTCCTTTCTTTCTTCCCCCCTGCAGCCATAAAAACAACCCAGCTGTGTACTCTGGCAGCAGATATAATTTTCCTTTATCTGCTGAGAATCCTTGAGTCAGCTCTAGAGGCAGGTTAAGTAGTCAGAGTGTAGCACCGTGTTGACACAGACAGATGGCTGCTGGGAGCAAAAATGAAATCCCTGTGTTGCACTACAGACGCATGAGCTCTCATAGAGCTAGAGTGTGTACCCGTGGAGTAGCATTATGCTGTGCTGTTACTCCCTTTCAGGCACTATGCTTTGAGCTTTGGGTCAGCACAATTCCAACGAGGGCAACAGTGAAATGAATTCAATTGTCATGAAAACAGCCTAATTGTCTGTTAGGAACTACATATTATCTTCTGGACTCTGTGCAATACTATGTTAATCTTGTTTGTGTTAGATTTTGCCAATAGGGCTTCCTTTAAGCTAACACTAAAGACTAGCTATGCTGCTCCCCACCAAGACAGATGTAAAACTAGCTCATTTGGTAGGCCTGCGTTTCTTCTACACACCTGCAAAGCAGGGCAGTAGTCAGTAGCTAAAAAAATTATGATGGATAGCAGCAATTATAAACCAATAATATACGGGAAACAGAAAAGATTGCAAAGAATTTCCTGCCATATGCATTTAGGAGGCATCTGGACTACATCTGGGAAAGCACACGCTTAGGGAACTGCAGCTTGCTGGAGGTGCATGTCTGTGCTATCAAGAATAATGATAAAATGGTGCTATTCATGTTTACGTCTTTGTGTGTGGAGGGGAGGTAAGGAATACTCAGTATGAAGCGTTTCTCCAAACAGATGCTTACAATACAACATTAATTGACCAAGAAATAGGGGAGATCGCCTTGTGAGGTGTTTGCTCACTTTATTGCTTAATCATATTCAAGATGATTGATAACATTCCTTAAAGAGTACAGTACTGGGATTGCTATTAGCATAAGTGGTGACATGTAAATATGACCGACCTTAACATTTACATTTTGGCTTATTGGCCATAGGGACAAGCTGATGTGTAGGAATGCATTTTGCTAATGAGTCATTAAAAAGGAGGAGGAATGGAACCCATCTGAAAGGTGTGCTTGCTGATACACCAGAGCAGAGTAATTGCTAAAAAAGATTTGGATGTCTGCTGGGAAAATTGCAGAAGGAAGGAAAAAATGATTTCTTACAAAGTATTTTCTAATGTCTGGAAAGTTTTCAGGGTTTTTTTCTGAAGGTTTTTATTTTTTATTTTTTTTGGTCTCCTCTCTCCCCCGTATGAAATAAACACTGATCCTTAAGATTATTGAGCTGTTTCTCTTAAGGGCTACTGAAAGACTTGGGTCAACTAGTCTCTTTAGTTTATATCCACATTCCTGTAAAGATTGAAACAACTGATAGTTATCTGTATGGATATTTAGAAAGAAAAAAATAAAAAAGAGCCAGGGTTCCTAATCCTACTAAAGTCAGTTCAAACAAGCTGTTTTCCACTAGTGGACAATATCGTCTTGTCCTGACCTGCTTGTACTGTCTGTCAAGAGGAAAATCACTTGAAACTAGACTGTCAGTAAGATTTTTTCAAAAGCTTCAGTGTGTCCGACTTCTGGTTGCATTGAGGGTCATGATAAGTTGCTTCTCCTGCAGCCTTTAAAGTTCTCACCTTCAGCTAATTCTTTGTTCCATCAAAAGCTTATCTATTCTGGAGGTTACTGTAACATACATTACTGTCTGATCTTCCAAGGCTTGCTATTACTCTTGTATTTTCTTTCACGTGTATAACTGCACAAAGACTGATGTGTGCAAAAAAAGAAAATCGTCATTTGAAAGCAAATTTATTTTATTGGAAATGAGCAATAATATATACCCAGTGTATGTGCTTCAGACATACCTGTGGGGTTCTAAAATGCATGTCTGAGATTGGGGGCAAAATGCTGTCTTGCTGCAGTTAAGCCGTACCTGTCAAGAAATAACAGTGACTACACAGCACAGGTCAACTGCTGGATCCTTTAATAACTGAGGCATTACATCAACACTAATTATATCCAATCCTTTCTATTCTGTAAGTGTCCATCCCTAGAAGGCATTTAGAATAATTATGGACCCTAGAACCATTGTGAAGCTGAAACTGAAAGACTTTCTACTATAAGAGCAGTTTTTTTTACTAGGTCTCCCTCAGGAATAATGATCTTTTACATCTGAAATCTTTCTTTCGTGGTTTAGAAGACTGTTACCATTTTCTTTCCTGGCCAAAGTAGCCCCTAAACATAACTCATTTTTAGTCAGGCTGTCAGGCTTGATACTGCTTTTCAGTTGTAGCCTGCCTGTGGGGTAGCATGGTGGAAGTGGACTCGTAGGTCTGCCTCACTACAAACTTCTGTGGTTCTTAGGAAAGTTAATATGTTTAAGAGGTTTGGGGTTTTTTTTCCCCTTGCTTCTCTGTGTGTCGTTCCCATTTGGTAGAGTGTTCACAGGATTCTGTAGCCAGTTCCTATTGAGTGCTTGACTGCACATGAATGTAGGCCAGGAAAGTTTGGCTTTTCCTGCCTCTGCAAATGTATAGCTGGACAAAAATATTTTACCTCTTTCCTACTCTTCTGTTGGGTGAAAGAGCTTGAAAAGCCGGGTGTAGTACCGTAGGCATTGGAGGTGCCTGGGGACTTATGTGAGGAGCATGGGCTACTTATTCTGGCTCTGCTCCCTACTGATTTGACACCATCTCTTTCTGGAGACTAAACTGGAAGTTGGTGACTGCAGAAGTTGCAAGTCTGTCTGATACATCCCAGGTCCCAGTGGACTTCCTGCAGGGGCACTGGCAGATTCCAAGGGAAAACAGGATCCTCCCACAGATGTAATCAGCTCCCCTTGGCCATAAAAAGAGAAGGTGGCTGGTCATATCTAAATACACATCTCAAGGGTACATCATGCCTGGTAATGCTTTCCATAGGGCCCAGAGAATTAGACAAAAGAGGAGGAATCATTGCTAAAAATAAATGCAAATATTATTGAAAAATTATTGAAAATTGATTAAAATTGTCAGCACAATGGGATATGTGTGGTCACCTAGAGAACCTATTGGGTCTTGCAGTACATCTCCCCAGTACACAAGAATCAGCAGGCCTAAAGATAAGGAAAAAATAAAATCTATTGTATACTGAGGCATACTGTGTATATATTGTGTATATATACTGTATGCTCCAAACAGACTTGCTTTCAATTAAATAAATGAAGGAGGTTGATATTTCATTATTTCCTTTCAAGGCTTTTTCAACTGTTTTGATTGTGGTTTTGGCTTTTTCCTTTTTTTTCCTTTTTTTTTTTTTCTTATGACCGCATTCTGGTGTCTTTCAGTTGTTGACCAGACACAAGAGGAGGTGCAATTTATTGGTGAAGTCTTCTCCCAGATTCCCAGTTTGTTCTGTGTAAGTCCCATGCACTGCTATAGGCAAGTAGGCAAGACCTGACACAAACATAGGTGGGAGTGCCATAAAGTGGGCTGAAAAACTGGAAATTACTCATGGATGGCTTGGCTCATCTAGTCATTTATTCACTGTATATTACAGCAGCTTAACAAACACCAGTCACACTGAACTTGGCAAACAAAAGAACTGCTTATGATTTCTAACGATTTTCCATGGAAGAGTTATAGTGAAACAGTCTTAACTATGAGACACAGCAAAAAACTGTAGCTTTTCCTCTCATGCATACTAGTGCACTGATGACAGTTTTTCCCATGCAAAATTCCTTCAAGGGAGAGCAAATATTCTCATTAACTACTAATAGCTAAAATGAGGCAATCAATGAGCAGATAAAAGGTTTATCTGCTTGTTGGTTTGGGGTTTTTTTGTTAAAAAAAGAGACAATGTTACAAGCTAATCATTCTCACAGGTGTGGCATTTAAAAAACACAAAGTAAAAGAGAGTCTTTGATTACCACATATCTTTAATCAAAATACAGAATTCAGCTGACTTACTAGCTAGTTTATCTTCCATTTAAAATTGCAGTCACCAACATAAAGCACCTCTTCTCTGTATTGGATGATTTCATTCCCATCACAGCTGTCTATTATATTATGTGATTGTATTTGTTGAAAAATCACAAATTTCTGTGAGGGTACACAGAAGTAATCTGTACTGTTTTCTCAGATACTTAAAATAATTATTACAATCTCTGTTGGTGAAATGGAGACTTGCTTGCAGCAGTAACCTCTCTAGAATCAAAGTATATGTTAAGTGCCCTGCACTCTACATCACTGTAACGGCCTCAGTTTAGCTTTCATGCTAGAACCTGTTTGCTATCTCCTAAGAGCAGAGGCATGCATAAATCAAATACTCATCCTCTGGCACTCTGTCCTTACAGGCCAAAGAAGGCAGTGACTACAATAAAGTGGTCATCATATTTTTGTTACCTTTTAACAGTCTAACTAACAGTGAGTCTGAGCAATGTTAGTTGCTGCGGTATACAATACAACAAGTTTTTGTGTAAATCCGGGTCCTCCAAACTTCCTTGTCCTCCCAATTTCCTTTTGGATGACAAATACTTTTTCATGGCAAGTTCACTTGCAAGTTCTTTCATTGTATATTTCTTATCCTTATTCCAACTTTGTTAACAAAAGCATATTGTCTTGGTCCTAAACATACCTCAGTAGTTTGCAAGTTCAAATGTGTTCCATGTCTGAGCTACATAGTAAGGAGTGCTGTCTTGGTCTTGCTGAGATAAAATAATAATAACAAAAAGAAACCAAACAACAAAGCAAAGTAATATTTTGTGTGACTATTCATGTGCCTGTCTATCAAAGGTATTCTTCAGCTAATTATGTCTCTTCATGGGAATGCTATAAATAACTGCTTTAAGGAAGGATTCACAAACAGGTAAGAGTGTGTATGGGTTTCTGTAGTGTTGGGAGACTGAATTATAAGAGTTAAAATCGGACTTTTTGGAAGAATTCCATCTCTGACTCATGCAGTTGATTAATTACTGTTTTGGGGAGTTTCTGATACATCTGTAGACAATATTTAATGGAGTTCCTTTGTCAGGCTTGCACGAAGAAGTAGGCATTTGGCAGAAGTATCCAGAAAATTAATGTTCCTGAAGAATGTTTGTGAAGGCAATTTCTGTTTGCTTGTTGGATCTCACACATAAAAGTAACTTCATCATATATTAATATGCATATCCTGTTGGAAAGAAAGGAGCTGAAAACTGTTGTTTGGTCCTAGAGTGAGACTTGAGGGTGATGCATATAATCATTGTGCTTTAAATAAGCTCTAAAAAAGAAGTGACATTCCTCCATAAGTGAGTTTCTTTTCTTTCCATCTTTTTCAAGCTTCGGGATAAGCTTCTGAAGGGCAAGATTCACAGGCCCTAAAGATGAAGCCACTGGACGAGAGGAGTGCAACCACAAGTGAGTCTGTTGGCCTACAAGGATGAGTCTCTAAATGATACAGCAAGCACTGAACTCCTTCTGGATACTTTAAACAGATAATATACTTTAAACAAATAAAGGAAATGCGACAGAACAAGGGCAGAAAATTTTGTAGCCCAAGATCAGATTCAGAAACTGATGTGCAAATGAAATTGAAGTATGGGAAGTGGTAGGAGGGCCTAACTGTAGCTGTTGATATCATTTCTGCTAACAAAGGAAAAAAAAAAAATCTTTTGAAGCATAAGTGAAATTACCAGATCTGCAGATGACAATATTTACTTCAGGAGACACAACGGGTGAGGATACCTCTGTGTTTTCACCTTTTATTGTATTTTGAAGAAAAAGCTGTTTGTTTTGTTTTTATCAAGAGCTGTGTGTGGCCTGTAAGCATCTTTAGACGTTGTGCAGAAGATTTCTGATAGCTCCACTGCTAGACCGTGTTGTAGTTTTCTGGTGATTCTTCCTTTGCAAGTACAGTCACTCCAATAAACAAACCTAGCAACATGTTTTCAGACCAGGAAGGACACTATACATTGTTACACTATATTTTCTAAATCTACTGCTGTTTTACATTGTCCATGGTATTGATTACCCATAGTATATCTTCTTACATTGATGAGCTAAAGTAATGCTGTCCATGAAAGCCTGGCCTTCTTGAAGTCAGTGCAAAACCTGGTACTGATCTCAGTGGATCCAGGCTACCACCCTGTTCTTTATTTGGAATTACATAATATTAGAGTAAGAGTTCACAAAATGCTTATTTTGCAATCCTGCATTGTATTGCTGGTGTTCCAGTCCCAACAGCCCTCTCTGCTAGTATGAGAAAGACCCCCTCAGAGATCTCAGTTGGGTTTCATGGTCTCTGCAGGGTGATACCAGCCACACCTTCAGCAGCACAGCCAGCAGAGCAGACTGGAGCTGTTACGCTTTTCTAAAAGAATGCGTAAACAGAACCAGCGGGTAGCGATGCAGTGTTTTTTGTGGTCTGTCATGAAATCATGAAGAGCTCTACTGTGTTGCCCTGACCCCATAAAAGTCTCAGAGCCTGGGCCAAGAAGCTGTCTAAAGCTATGGTTAATGTGGTAACATAAGGGTTTAAAACAAAACAAAGCTAAAGATACAATCAGTGAAGAATGTAGAGTGTGGATAGTGGCTTGCAACTGATGAGATCAGAAGGACCTGCCCGATGTTGCTGTCTTTTTAGAAACTTTTTAGCAAACAACATGTCCTTCAAGCAGGTGTTGCCATGCAACAAACATGAGAGAAATGTCATGGAGTTTAAAACTTTAAGACTGCTCCTTCTCTTCTTTCTTCAAAAGTGCTATTAAAATTGTTTCTGTTGGTTTGTAAAACAATACACTAAAGCAGAACTTGCACCATTGTGCTTTCTTTGGAGGCTCTGGTTTTGATTGTTTACCCTGAAGCCAAAATTTTTAGTGGAGAAGTTGCCAGCTGTTTGGTTTAGCCTAAACCCCATCAATTCCCCTGCATGGAGAGGCATGGCTGTGCAGGCTTCTCTCTCTGTTTATTGTTCTTGCAAGTTGCTGATCAGATTGCTCCCTGAGTTTTGAATTGTGACTGTCGCTTCAGGAGGCATTGTCCTGAAGTAGTAGTTGCGAGCTCACAACATTTTTAAAATAGCATTTGAATATGAACATGGTTCAGGAAGTCACCTATCTAACAGCTTATTGGGTCAGCAGAGACTTTGTAGATTGCATTTTAGGGGAAGCCTCTGCTATTTGATTCAACAGTAATGTACACCAGTCTGCTTCCCTCAGTTTGAGCTCTGCTGCACTTTTCTTCATTTTGTTGTGAAGTCAAAGGGGGTTTGTTCTGGTTTTAAGCTTTAGTTTTAGCCAAAAAAAAAAAAAGTGTGGACATCTGCATGCTTTATATGATTCCCCCCTCCCCGCCCCCCCATGTAAGACCACTCTGACAGAACTGGGTTTTTTGTTTCTTAAGAAACAAACGACTTCTCTAGTTATGCCATGCTCTTATTAAGTAGATACTATATGAAGACTCATGCTGTTCGCTTCTGCCCACATTTAGACCTGCTCTGCCTCAACCAAAGGAATGTTTTTTTTTATGTCTGCTTGCTAGCATTCAAATAGTTTTTGTAGGTTAGACATTAGAGAATAATCAAGCACACATGGAGCACTCTTAGAACCATAGAATCATGGAATAGAATCATAGAATGGTTTGGATGGGAAGGGACCTTTAGAGGTCATCTAGTCCCACCCCCCTGCAGTGAGCAGGGACAGCTTCAACTAGATCAGGTTGCTCAGAGCCCCGTCCAACCTGACCTTGAATGTTTCCAGGGATGGGGGACCTACAGCCTCTCTAAGTAATCTTGTTCCAGTGTTTCACCACCATCATCTTAAAAATTTCTTTATATCTGGTCTGAATCCACCCTCTTTTAGTTTAAAACTATTACTCCTTGCCCTGTCCCTACTAAAAAGTCTGTCCCCATCTCTCTTATAAGCCCCTTTTTAAGTACTGAAAGGCCTCAATGAGGTCTCCCTGGAGCGCTCTTCTCCAGGCTGAACAGCCCCAACTCTCTCAGCCTTTCCCCAGAGGAGAGGTGCTCCAGCCCTCTGATGATTTTCGTTGCCTCCTCTGGACCTGCTCCAACAGGTCCATGTCCTTCCTGTGCTGAGGGCTCCAGAGCTGGAGGCAGTACTGCAGGTGGGGTCTCACCAGAGTGGAGTAGGGGGACAAAATCACCTCCCTTCTAGGCAGCGAAGTCAGGAACCTATTACAGCAGGCCTTGGGAAGCAGTGCTGCTGGGATAGCTCGTGATTTAGACTGTGTTTTCAGGAATGGAAAGGGCACCCAGAAGCTATAATGTATTGGTGAGGTAAAAGGGATGAGTGCTCAATGTTTAGGTTTCCTGAAACATGCAGCTAGTTGGATTTTGGTGCTCCAAGGTGAAATCTGCCACTGCCTGGAAGTCCTTGATTTGAAATATCAATATTTTGATCTGCAAATAATTATTTTGCAATTCACTCCTTTCTCACCTAATTCTCTTCTCCTTTTGCATTGCTATGATAGCACATTGAAATACCTGCAAACACACTGAACTAATGCAATCCTAGTGGAACTACAGGCTCAGTTCCATCATGCTTTTTCACTGGATTTACAGTACAGTTGCTCCTTATTTAAATTCCTAGATAAAGTTTACACTGTATTGCAGAGTCGGCTGCCTGGGAAGAAGTGTAGCCAGGAGACATGCTGAGAGCACAATATTGTGAAGTGTTTCACAGCACTGGGGGAGGACAAGAGAGCAAGTGTTGAGTGTGGTCTCCTACATTGGTCTGATATGCAGGTGACTTCATTCACCTTTCTTGAGCCATTCTGATTTATGTTCCCGCTACAAGCAATCAGAATGAAACTGGAGCCTGCCGTGCTTCTTAGTGGGAGTCTGCACCAGGACCTCCTCGGGTGGCAATGACTTCATGTGCCGTGTCAGCAGCTCAGTGCTTCGATGCCTTCCAGACTGTGTCTTGTGCATTTGTTAGGTGATGCAGAATATTTCAGCCACTTATTGGATTAAAATGTACAGGCATTCTTGTGTGTTGTGTGCTTTGTTGTTGTTGTTGTTGTTTTGGGGTTGGTTTGGTTTTTTGTTTTTTTTACATTTTGGCACTAAAAAGTTTCAAAAATGTGCCAGAGGCAAGGTACACAGAACCCCATATGTGAAGTATAGAACTGGAACTGCCTAGACAGTAATGGCTTGATTCTGAAATCGCTGAAGTGGGTGGGTTGCCTCTAGAGACGCGGTATCACCAGTCAGCTAGTCAGCAGTGCCTTGGTCTCTGCAAGGCAGAGGCTCCTAGTCCTAGCAAGTCAGAAAAATTACAGGAGTGTTTCCAGAAACCTTTAATACCTACAGCAGCTCCAGCACTGCACAGAAGAGTTCTTTTAACTGAACAGTCTGTCCAAACATCCAAATATCCTTTAGAAGTGTCCCCTCACCTTTGGGGCAGATGCTGAAACCACAGTGGAATCCCCAGGATAAAGTTTTATTCAACATGAGTCTGGCTTTTACCTGAAGGCCACAACCACATTCAGTGATTGTGCTATGTGGCCTTTGGCTGTGTCAGTGCAGGGTTTCTAGCACCTCTCTTACAAGTATACCAGGACTGCAGTTATGCCCTCTTGCTACGGGGGTTGTGTGGAATAAGATTCCTTTTTTGCTCGTTGGTATCAGCTCTGACTAGTCTTGTGTTCTGAATGTATGGGAATAAATAGATCCCAGTGTTTGTACTCAGTTAAAATTTAGATGGTTTTCTTCTCCCTGTTCCCCCCATCCTAAAGATACTATGATTAGCACTGATTTTCCTTTAATCACCAGGTATGCCAGACAATTAATTTCTGATATCTCTGTATGTGCCTTGATTTATGTCATGTTGTCCTGAAATCAACCTGGGATGCTTCTCATAGGGCATTATCTGCCACGAATACCTGACTAAGTTTTATATGCTCTGTGCTACTTGTCAGTAGACAGGTGTGAACAAGGGAGTGTGGACCAGGGATTTTCAGAAGGTATTTTGCTGTTGCTGATAATGATGACAGTGATAGAAAAGAAACTCAGAAGTTTCAACTGAATTTGTAAGCCTATGTAATCACAGTATTCTGGTCCCAACTACAGAGTTACTGAATATTTTCTAACTTTTTCAAAAGAATTACAATATAAGGAAGTAAAAAGCAATAAAAATATAATGTATGCAACAGAACTTATGTAATGTGTGACAGGACCCTTAAGCATAGCCTCCATGTATTTTGACTTTTTGATTTGAATACTGATAATAGAGAAAATGTGTTGTGATTTTTAGGAAATGGTTGATATGTTGCACTATTTATGCCGAATTTCAGCTTGGCATGGTGCTAACATTACATGATGTTAAACTTTGGAGAACACAGAAGACAAACATTTCTCTCTTGCCCTCTGTCCATGTTTCCTTCTGTCCCTCTTTTTTTTTTTTGGTCTTTTTTTTCAGTTCCAGATTGAGAGTTTGGTAGATTGGATTCTGGCCAGAATTTGGGAATGAATTGTAATACTTAAGCTTAAATTTCAGTTTCTGCTCTAGTATTATCAATTTATATTCTTAAAAAGTGAGAACATGGGTTTTGGCACCACCACATCTGCTGAAAGTGAAGGGAGAGTGGTAAAATGAATACTTCTTTATTTCTACCTGATGAGAGGATTCTAGAAGAGGATAGACTTTCCCATGTTTGTTGATTTCCTGTAAATTAAATGTGTGCATATATACAAAATCTTTTTCAGCTAGACTTATTTGTCCTGTCAAGATGCTTTTCTTCTTTGTTTGATAGTTTGAAGCATACTCCTCATAAGGGAGTTTTCTCAGTGAATTCAGTAAACATAGGATTTCCCTTGAGTTCCATAAACTTGAAGAAATAAATGGCTAAATTCTAGAAATTAATTACCTTGAAAATATACATATTGCTGACCAGATCTGAGAATCTTCAGCAAATTATACAGAAACAAAGCAAATCCCCAGTGCATTAATAAATAAGTGAATAATAAAACTATTAATTAAAGTTATACAATTCCATGTTTAAAATTACTATTGATAGACAAAGGATTATCTAGCCTGTTTTGTCAGACTGGCTATTGACTTTGTGGTTTGTGTGAGACAGGGCCCATGGTTTCTGTCTCTTCCTCCCAGCAGAGTCACTGTGTCTCTTCTGCTCCTGTCCATGCTGCCTCTGCAAACCAGCGTCCCTCACTGATGGGTGCAGGGGCTGCACTCCTGCTTTGCTGCTTTCACTCCATTGGAATTGAATCTCATCACTCCACTGATGTAAAAACACCAGGCTCTAGGTTTCAGTGAAAGTAGGATCAGGCAAGGGCAAGAAGTCCTCTGAACAGGATGTCCTTTAGCAATGTCTTTCTTCAGATACGGAAAACCAGCATATTATATTATGATGCTATTTGTTTTCCCCCATGCTGGAAGATGTCTGTGCCTGTGTTTGAGGTGGTTTCTTTGATATGGATGTCTAACCTCTGTAACAGTTAATAAAACTTTCAGGAAAAATCCTTGTGATTTGGAAGTCCAGGGAGTCTTTAGTTTTGTTGCAAAGTTCTGAGTTTAACATTGTGCATTTGAAACAAGCCAGCCATTCATTTCTGGAAAGAGCCTACATGCATCTGATACCACTGTGCTCCGTTTACCAGGCTCCTGGAGTCAACCGGAGTATCTTAAGTCACAGCTGTCGGTTACTGTCTGGCTGTGCTCAGAGATTTTCTGTTGGTACGTGTGCGATTTACTAAAAGTAACTGCTCCTGAAGTAGTAGTAGTTACTACTTGAATCAGATGCTTGGGTAGTATTGCATGCAGCATTTTGGTTCCCATGTCTGAGCCTGCAGGCATGCCCCAGCGTGCTGTTCTACCTGCCTGTGCACAGTTCAGACAGCTGGATCCCAAGTGTTGCCATGGAATAAACTGGCATGCCCAAAGCGTGAAAGAGTTGTTAACACGACCAAGAGTGCAGGCAAAACAGTTCCTGTGAACTGCAGAGCTGATGAAACTTGATTTTCTCAAGATTTATGTCCTGTGTGGGACCACTGGCATGTGGTGTCAGAGTACCTGATATCTAACAGCGGGGCTACAATCCCTTTTGCAGTCTTCTTCTCCACAGAGCATTCAATATCTCTCTCCTCATTCCAGCTGTTTTTTGATGTAATTTTAAGAAATTAACATTATTTGGATTCCTACCTTTTTGTCAAATTGTGAAATGGCCAATAATTTCAGCACTTCAGCACTTATTAGTGGACAGACAAGTAGACAAGTAAATCTAGAATATGATCATAGAAGCCTTATATTTTTAGGAAATCAGGCTAAGAATAATTTGTGCTTTGAATGAACCAGAACTGTTTGATGCAGAAGAATTTGCAGTGGAATCTGCCTTGGATGTCATTATGAATGAACGTGTTAGGAGGATGGAGAAATACATAAACTCAAAATGGAGAAGGAAAAGAGTATATTACCAACTGCAGCTGTCAGTTCCACAAAGTCAGTAATTTTTACTCATGGTTGTATAATACATTATTACAGAGAGCACAATTACAAGGAAGGTGATTTGAGATTAAACTTGCTTTTCTGAATTGCCTGCAAGGCATAATGCAGGGCACTTTTATGCAGGGTAAATGGATGCTTGCTTTTGGGTTTCGTTTATGTTTTTGCAGGGCACTGAACTGTGGCAATCAGTTTAAAGGATATTATATTTCTGGAAGTAGCTTAGAAGTACATTTTCAAGAGTACTTTTTTACCCCTGTGTTCGTCCTGTCTCTTCAGACTTGGGGAAATACATATTTATGTATATGCATGTAGATAAAAACCTTTTTTATGCCATTCACAGCAAATGAAAATCTAATTTGGATTATAAAACCTCTTTCATGGAAGAAAACAACTTCAAGTGAACTAATTTTATCAGTGAACAAAAGCTCACGGCAGACCCCAAAGGCATTATGCTAACATGGCAATGCAGCTCTAAAGTAACCAAATCTTTTGATTTGAGAGTATTGTTTACTTTCCCCCCATTGTCCAAATAAATAGTAATAATGAAAGACTGAAGTGATTGGTTTGCTTTTGTGTGTGTGTGTGTGCATTCAAACATTGCCTGGTGTGTTGCTGAAATTCCCACACAAACAGCAAAATGAAATTGCTAATATTGGCCAAGACCATGTACCTTCTGTGCAAGTTAATTCAGTTCTAGGAGGTAGAAAATGTGTGGTCCTTTTGGTATGGTTTTCTTTTTTTCTGTGGTGATTTTTTAGATCCTTTGTGTTGTTTTCAAGGTTTGTTTAAAGAAGGTTTCTGCAACAGTAACAGAAACTACATATTTCACTGTGTTAGTATTTGCTTTAAGCTGCATGCTGACCATGCTTTCTGTGAGTGATGATCTTATTCATAGGGTTTTAATTCCAATCTAATCCTAACATGTGCCAGAGAAGCACTTCTTTGGGTAAAATCTGCTCCCCCCTTCTCCCACCTGTTTGTTTTTTTACTTGTGTCTTTTAATTTTCAGTTAAGAATTCTTTAGAGAATAAGGACCTGGACTAAAGCCAGTTTAAAGCCACTGAAAGTCTTTTCATTGACTGCAGTGGGCTTTGGATCAGGCTCTAAGTGTATTAAAAAATATTTATTAGTAGGTTGTATGTATAGCACACTCATGCAACACAGTAAAACGTGTGGACACCTAGTTCAAATGAGACCAAAATCTGCATTACTACTCAAAGGGAAGTTCTGTTGATTGCATGAAATATTTTTGCTTTTGTGTTATATCCTCAAATAGAGAAAGCTTTTCTTGTTAATATCAATGCAGCCCGGTAAATATCAAAACATCATATTGGCAGTATAATTACCTTGGCACAACAGAACCTTTATCCACAAGTCCCCATCTCAGGAATACACGTACTGAAAGGAGACACTTGTGCCTGCATCAAACCATTTGCTGTAATACATTGGTGGATAACGCTTAAATTACTACCTGTCACAAGATGAAACCTGTTAAACCTCTTGTAAATCAAATAGTAAATTACAATCATAGGTTTAGCTGTTTAGGGAAAAGATACATTAATCTACAACATGATGGAACCTTTTATTTGTAGGTTTTATGAATGAACAAATGTATAGGAGATAAAGATTTTAAAGAAATCACACTGGTTACTAGCTCTTCAGAGGTCTCTAGGTGTTTGGCAAGAAGCATGTTATTCTGCACATGATTCACTAGATGGCAGAACAAGATAACCTTACTCAGATAGGTAGTACAGCAATAGGGTAATTTCTAGGGATTGAAACAAAAAACTGGAGTTACAGTGAAATGGAACAATTTGGGATAAAAGAAAGAAACTGAAAAAGAGACAGAAAGTTTGTTTCCTCTTGATAAAAAAAAAATTAACAAATTTAGATTCTTAAACTGCCATTCCAACAAATACAATACAGTAATGGCTAAATTGCAGATGCCAGAGTGTGGAAAAGTGGAGTCTTTATTTCTGAGAGACAATGGAGCACATTATAAAGCAAATAGCTTGACAGTAATTTCTCCTTGTCTGTTTTTAGTGAAGACCTATATGTTTGAATAAGAACTTTCTTCATTGTCTCTAGCAGCTTCTCTTTCAGATAACTCATGGTATTCATAACCTTAAAGCTCTGCTGCAAGAAAATGGATCATGAGAAAGAGAGATGGAAACGGACCTTGGGGGTCATATTTTTATTTAAGCAACACTGGTGTTAATCCAAAGTAAGTGTGAGCAGAATCTACCCCATTATGTAATACAGTTCATTCCCTTGTCAATAGAGGATCATTTCCTGAAGTGAATTTTCTAGCCATTTGTCTAGCATAGCTTTAAATGTCACTAAACGACTCACTCTCTGGCACTTCCTCTGGAAGACTAGTCTACAGACAAAGGAAACGCCTGTGACATCTGTGACTTCACTCCAGGATAAAGGACCACTAAAATGTGCTTTCTGCAAAACACGCTTTTTCCCCTCAGTCCATGAATGAACCATTGCATCTATATCCCAGTTTCACCTGGTTATCAGAACTGCTGAGAGGAACAAAACTGTCTACACAGCAAATAGCTTAACTGCATCAGTATTGCAAAACATACCAGAGCACACAACCCCAGACTCAGACGATGATATTAGACTGTGAGCGTCTTTGGCTTTTTGAAATAGAAAAATTAAATATTTCACAAGATTCTGATAGAAATCCCGAATAAGTTTTATTGTTCTCTTGTCAAAACTGCTCAGTCCAGTCATAGAATCATAGAATCGTTTAGGTTGGAAAAGACCTTTAAGATCATCAGGTCCAACTGTTAACCTACCCCTGCCATCCCACCACTAAACCATGTCCCCAAGCACCTCGTCTACCCTTCTTTTAAATACCTCCAGGGATGGGGACTCGACTACCTCCCTGGGCAGCCCATTCCAGAGCCTGACAACCCTTTCTGTGAAGAAATTTTTCCTAATGTCTAACCTAAACCTGCCCTGGCGCAACTTCAGACCATTCCCCCTCATCCTATCATCCATTACCAGGGAGAAGAGGCCGACCCCCACCTCGCTACAGCCTCCTTTCAGGCAGTTGTAGAGGGCGATCAGGTCTCCCCTCAGCCTCCTCCAGACTAAACAACTCCAGTTCCCTCAGCCGCTCCTTGTAAGACTTGTGCCCCCGACCCCCCAGCAGCCTTGGGGCTCTCCTCTGGACATGTTCCAGCAAGGCAATGTCTTTCTTGTAGTGAGGGGCCCAAAAGTGAATATAGTATTCAAGGTGCAGCCTCACCAGCACCGAGTACAGGGGCACGATCACTTCCCTACTCCTGCTGGCCACACTATTCCTGATACAAGCCAGGATGCCATTGGCCATCTTGGCCACCTGGGCACACTGCTGGCTCATATTCAGTCGGCTGTCAACCAGTACCCCTAGGTCTTTTTCTGCCGGGGAGCTTTCCAGCCACTCTTTGCCAAGCCTGTAGCGTTGCATGGGGTTGTGACGAAAGTGCAGGACCCGGCACTTGGCCTTGTTGAACCTCATACAGTTGGCCTCGGCCCATGGATCCAGCCTGTCCAGGTCTCTCTGCAGAGCCCTCTTCCCCTTGAGCAGATCGACACTCCCACCCAGTTTGGTGTCATCTGCAAATTTACTGAGTGCACACTCAATCCCCTCGTTCAGGTCATTGATAAAGATATTAAACAAGACCGGCCCCAGAACTGAGCTGTGGGGGACACGGCTTGTGACCGGCAGTCTGATTCCAGATAAGAAAAGTGGGTAGAAAATTAGAGAGTATTTTCTCTCATAAAAATTAGTATTACAACTGAGATAGAAATGACACCAGTTAAACAAACAGCAAGATAT
The DNA here is from genome assembly GCF_000687185.1 of Egretta garzetta. Classification (NCBI taxonomy): domain Eukaryota; kingdom Metazoa; phylum Chordata; class Aves; order Pelecaniformes; family Ardeidae; genus Egretta; species Egretta garzetta. The sequence continues at coordinate 2,716,782 of NW_009258754.1, read as the reverse complement.
GAAGCTGTACCTGCCAAACTGATTTGTTTTCAGGAGCTTTTGTGTTCCCGGAACATCTGTGTGTAAGGTGGAATTTGTGAAGCTGTGTAGGAGATTGGAAATCTTTGTTCCCACAAAAATTAAAGGGAAGTCAGGTATTGCCATTCTTTACCAAATACTTTTAAAAGTTGCCTGTAATGTTGATTTTCACCCTATTTCTGAATGCTTCTATTCCACCTGGAAGTGTGACATTTATAGTTTGGATTTATTTTATTTTTTTACAATGTGGGAAGAAAGGAAAAAACCCCACAATTTCCAAGTAGGCTTTATCTACATACAGCTATAGAATACTGTTCTGTTTGTGAAAATCTCCTTTGTCTTCATACACTAATATTACCACATAATTTACATGGGAAATGCAGGAGATTTGCATACAAATTGCTATTTTTCATAATACACTCAATTCTTCTGGGCCATACATAGACTAAGATTTAGACCATAGGTAGGAAAGCAAGCAGTTCAAAGAAAGAGAGTCTACATTCTGAAAGAACATGGTGATTTTAAAATAACAATCAACGTAAATATTGTTGGAGACATCTTCCTCCAAACGGGCTTGTAACTGTTCTTATAGTTCAGCCTGCTTGGTTTGAATCCCTGAAGGACCAAGCTCCAAGCTATCAGCAAGATTGTACTGAGGGCTGACAAATGTAGCTTCATTCTTCTGCTGGCTAAAATAGCCTTTTCCATTCTAGTAATTCACGGATGTTCTCAGCTTTGCAATTGCAATTCATTACATTCAGTAATTCAGCTTCTGGTTAAATGTTTTTAATACCTTGCAAACTTGTTGGTCTGCTAGAGGAAGTCTAGGCATTGGTGCAGATCTGTTTTATAGGTTGTAACCTCTGAAAATATACTTTTGTTTATGCAACTGAAATGTTGGGAAACTCAGGGTTTTTATCGCTTTAGAAAAATGTGAATGAGTGGAGCTGAATGATATCCTGGAGTAAAGACAAACCACCTGCGACACATCACACACACCCTCAAGGGTGTCCAAAGAGGTTTGTCATGGCAGGAAGGTCCTCAACTCTTAAGGGTAGCCATAGCGACGATTTTTATTTGGTTATCAAATACATGTAGAAAACACTGTAAAATGCCATAAGTGCCCCAGAATAATCCAGCTCTGTGACTGAAAAAAAATTTTTGTTAGTCATTTGAGAGAATTTGATGAGGCAATGGCAATCCAGCCCGGAGTTCAGACAGGTAGCTCGCTATTGAGGTGGCAAGAGATTTGTAATCTTCCTAGTAGTCTGTTGTGTTGGGTGTACTAATGGAGTGGTGGGATTTTAGCGTGCCTGCTCTCCTGCAAAGCAAATGAGTGTAAAATTTGTCGCCAGTGCAAGGAATGGACTTGTAGAGGAGTTGAAGCAGAAGAGAATAACTAGAACACTTCTGAAGTGAAAACTTTGCATGTTGCATTTGAATTTCAAATACCAAGGCTGTACTTGGGCCACAGGCTTAATGGCCTAAGAAAAGTGTGTCACAGATTGAAAGGAGAGTTTCTCATCTACATGTACTTCATGCTTATTTATAGTCAAATGGCTAAGTGGAAGTAAAAATTTAAGTTCAGAATACTGACCCTGTATGAGTAGTTATTTCTACACAAAATCACCAGTTGCTTCTATTTCTCTTGTGTATGTGGATCTGAAAACTGTCCTGATAACTTTGTCTTCGACAGGAGACTGTGCTGTGACTTTTCTAATAGAAAATAATGCTCAACACACCCTTGCTTTGATTTGTGAATAATTGTATGATAACTGTACTGTCATCTTCTTTTTGCAGTATTTTCATGGATGTTTGTGGTATTACTGTTTATGGATAAATGCAAATGTCAGAATGACGTATATTAATGTTTAGGACTAGGCATGTTTCAGCAAGTTATTCCATTTATTTAGATATGTAGCTTCAAGGGCAATGGCCAATTTTTAATGGAGTTAATAGAAAACAGTCAGAAGTACTAAAAATGGCTCCAGTGCTGTGGTGGGAATGATTTTGCTGTATGATAATTGACAGGAGCTATAGGAGAAACTATATGGAGTATTTGTTACAAAATGCACCATTATATCAGACTGTGTGTTAGATTATATTGACATGCAAAAGTAGCTTATTTATGTCCATAGGCTTACAAAAGTTTCAGCTTCAATAGAGGCTACTGTTTGACATACAGGGGAGTTCAGATTTTGCTCCACAAATTTAGCAATGGACTTTTTTGTTGAATCTGGTTTATGGAAATGATGATCGAGGTCTGCCATGTTAATATCTGTAATTTTTAAAAGAAGATATAATTTGGGAAACTCTTGGTCAAATTAAGACCAAATTTTTATAATATACTGAAGGCCTAATCCCTGATACAGCATAGCATGTCTGAAGGTAATGGGATAAATTTTGTGAAATGTTGGTAGTAAATTGTCTTGTAACTACCAAAAAGTAAAAGCTTTAAAACTTTATTTCTTTGGAAATTTCTAATCTGACCAATTAATTATTTTAATTTGATGAATTAGTTGTTTTATGATAATAATCGACCAGAAACCCAGCTAATATCTGTTATTTTTACTGCTATGCACCTACCTGGATTTCAGCATGCTTTGACACATCAGTTCCGAACTGAGAATCTGCTGCATATTTCAGATAGGCTGTCACTGTTCTAATTGCCCGATACACTGAAATACAAACGCATGCATACAGTGAAGCACAGGAAATTGAAGATTAATGAACTCTAAAAAATAGATTTTTTAAATGTTTTTGTCATCTTTTTTCTGTAAGTTCTGTCTGCTGCCATATCTGGCAGGGTCTTTGAGTGACAGGACTAATCTGGTTTCCAACTCTGCCCGATCTGGGACCAGTCTTAAGATCTATGGGAATGTAATTACCTTTGAAACTTTCACAGCTTTTCTGTATTTGGTTTAAATTAGCTAGCAGATTCAAAGACTATTAGCAGGAATAGACAGCACTAGCACACAAGTTCTATTTCATTAAGAAGTCAGACTTAAAAAAAGATAGAAAATGGACTTAAACCAGTTTAAGAATGTAACGAAAAAAACAGTTTTTAGGCCTTAGAGGATTTAAAATCTTAATCCTTTTCACTTGCTCTATTTATCCAGCTTTTTTCCTAACAGAACTTCCTTGTAGCTTGCCCTTGAGATTAACAAAAAGTTATCTCTGCTAGGATGTGTTTGGGAACATGGTCTAGCAGGAGCATGGAATATCTGGCTCCAGTTCCTCTCTCTTATGAGAAAGTCACTTTACCTAATTTTCTCCATTTGTAAAGTGGTGATAATGGTTGTGATGTCCTCTGTAAATATTTTATTTATGACAAGTCCTTTATAAGCATCAAATATTATCGTACTGTTTGTAGAGAAAGCTATGGAGCTCCATATGACAGAAGCTATAGTTTTTGAGAGGTTGAGACATGTTGTATAAGTGTGGGCACTGACAAAATCCTGAAGCTCCTTCTGAACTTTCTGTGCATGATTTTGTGGTTTAATGGCCAAAAAAAGTGCCTGAGCAAAGCTGGTAAATGCAGACAGCTGGCCACCTGGGGTTTACAGGCTCAGATTCTCTTGTTCTGGCTGGGTCAGGAATCCACTGCCTTACTTTTTCTGTCTTAAAGTTCCAAAAGGCCACAATCCATCACTGATGTCCAAGACCTCTTCTACTTGAAGTCATATAAAAGAAAGAATACAAGCTGCTGAAATGGCTTTCTTCATCATGTTATACATCGCCGTTGTTCACAGCTTGGTGATAGATTTGCTGTTTCCCCACCAGGGAAACTTCACAGTCTAAGACTCCCTTAGACGCACTGGCCTCCAGGTGGGGGAAGAAGTGGGACACTGACTATTTCCATCTTTGCAACCCTTCAGTAGTTTCCGATTCCCTTTTTGTTCACTCTCCAGGAGGTCACACGGTTGGAAAGAGAGAAAGAGAGTTTGCCTCACAGCTCTATTTAAACCTAAGCCTGGTTAGTAGAAATAGCATTCCTCACAGTTGCAGGATAATGTAACATCATAAATAGAGCTATCAAGATTGTCAGGCAGCCTTTGTGGTTGTCAGAGCAGTGATGTTAAAAGAAAAGGGGTTTTTTTTGTTGTGGTTTTTTTTTTTCCTAAATAGCTTTCCTCAAACTGTCAGGAGAGCACCTGGTGAAATGAAGCCTTGCTTTTGCTATGTAGCTTTTGTTCTCAGAGATGGTTTAAGTAATAAATATGATGAAATAATTACATAGAAAAATAACAACTTCATTTCCATCAGAACACTAAGGCGTGGTTGTGATTCTTGAAAATGTCTTGAATGCTTGAGGAAATAATTACAGCTGGGCTACAGCTGAAATACTCTGTGCAGTATCCCAGTATCTGGATAGTAGAGGCTGTGTAGTACCTGAAAAAGTAGGGGGAGTGAAGGTTAGATGCTCATGCTAATTACTCTGGAAATGGTTGATTGGGAATGAATCACCTCTCATCTCATTAGCATTCAGCAGCACAACTGCTGGATGAAAAGGAAACAAACACTTGGAATTGCAAGGAGAGGCAAAAAGGGCTGGCTTTTCTGTTGATGTAAATCAGGGTGGTTTTACAAGGAATTCACTGGAGCTTGGAATGATTTATGCCTGCTGAGGACCTGGCCTTAAGGAAGCAGCTGGAACTAAAGTTAGTTCTTAAGGGGGCTGTGAGGTGTCCCTGGAACGTCCGCAAAACCAAGAAGTGGGTTTCTGGCTGCCAGGGGCCTGCTCACATCTGTGTCTGATTTATCAGTAAATAGATCATTTGGTTATTGTTTTCTACAAATGTGAGGGAAGAGGACCATAAGACTCTTATGTCATTTGTTTTACTGTTTAATCCCCAGTGCTAGTCCCAGAGCTATTTGTTCTTAATTCTCCCCACAGGAGGTGGCTGTGACTAAAGAAACAGCAAAGGTAGTAACATGGTGCTTAATATAATTGCTAACTACAGCTATTTTGTGCTTTGTCATCTCTACTGCAGGTTTTACATTTTATGAGGATGATTCTCACCCCCTCCACCCTTCTGTGCTACCTACCTCCTTGCTGCTGGCCACAGGATGCCTTTGGAATGCGAAGCTAGTGGGAACTTCAAGACCAATGTTAGAGCTGCTGCAATACCTCTGAAATAAAGGTACAGAAGATACTATGATGATTTTGTTTCTCTGTGGTGCAGTTGCCTGCTGATAGAGCAGATTCCCAATACTAGGTACCTCTTTGCCCTCTCCCCCTTGTATGTGTTTAGGGACCAGAAAAAAGGGTCTTGTTTTGTGGATAGAGCTTGTGCCTGCTACTGTGAGCAGCAATGAATGAACCTCTCACTGTGACCTGCTGCTCTTAGGCAGTTTGGTGTAACCCAAAGAATTTGTAGTATGCCAGAAGCAAGAGACAGCTTAACTGTTTCTTTTTAATATTATTCAATGGTATTTCTCTGTTTTCTTAAACTGTCTCAGCAGTGAAGCTCTCTCGAACTGTGTTTTAGGTGACTTGGAGTAGTTTTCTAGTTCCATAACAGCTATTCTCAATAGGCTAAAGACTAAGAACATTTGTGGATATAGTACACCATAGTGTTGCTGTTGGCATAAGATACAGCAGTGGCATGAATCTGGTTTAGAGCATAAAAGGCTGTGAAGGACACAGAAGTATGGCAGGCCTCATTAGTGCCACAGGAGAAGTCTGTCTGCAAAATTTATGGTGGTCAAGGTTTTGCTAGCAAAATATGGAGTGCTTGCTATACTAGGGTAAGACAATGAATTCTTATGAACGTTTTCTTGCTGAGGAGAGAGGTATGATCTATGTCTATGCTTCTGGAGGAATGGTCTTCTTGTTTCATAGTTCCAGGTAGTTTGTGTGTGACTAACAGAAGAGAGACAATTCTGTTCTCTTATGTCAGCTATGAAAAGGTCAAGAAAAGCTCTTTATCCTCTCAAGAGGGCAGTAGCCCACAAACTGATGAGTTACAAGATAGGCAAAGATAGTTTAGTGCTTTGAACATTGAACAGCTAATGTAGAGCCCACATGCTTTTTATTGGGCTTTCTTATTTTCTCCACGGTTAAAAATAGACTTTTGTTTGCTGTCCCAATTCCATAAAGTCAATCCCTCCTTTCTTTAAAAGTTACACATAGTATAGCTAAGCACTAGAGATTTGTAGGGTTAGTGGCATTGTTGGAGACAAACACAAAAATGTCAGGAACTTAATAGCAGACCTGTAAGTGATATGATGCCTAGGACAAACACTACAACCACTAGAATGTGTAGCAACATCCTAAATAGAAATTATTGAGTTGGTAGAAAGATAAATTAAATTAATTCAGGTGTCAACAGATATGCCTGTTTTCTGCTGTTAATTTTTTATGAAAAGTAACTAGCTGTAACTTAGTATAATGTACCTGAGTGAAAGTAATGAAATATGAAGGCTTCTTTTCATCCTTTCAACATCCTTCATGCTAAGGCCAGTAAGGCTAGTGGGTTTGTAATAATGGCAGAGAGGTATAGGAGTGAAAATATTGTGGTCATGTTGATGTTTTGTTATTAATTAGATGAATCAAAGAGCTCTTTCCTAAAGAGCAGGAAATGCTTTCATGAGGATATATGTTCTTAATACAGGAGAGGTATTAGGGCATTTTTCTCATTCCTCCCCTTCTTCTTCTCCTTTCCTCTTGTCATTCCCCCTGCCAAGTTCTTTCATGTCTTCATTTTGTCTGCAAGCGACTTCCTCTTCATTCAAAATACTTCTTTTCTGAATGAATCCTTGATGCCAATGTAACCTTGATTTCCACCAATTGGGTTAGCTAACCTTTTAGAAGAGAATGAGAATTCAAAGGTGAGGGAAGGATTTTAGCTGGGCAGAGAAAGAAGAATCCATTTTAAGGGATTACAGAAGTAGATTGAGCTGGTTTGCAGTTCAAAACACCTCCCACTTGATGCCTCAATGGCATGAAAAAGACCTGTTTTGGAGGAATACTACCTACTTGACTACCATGTAGGGTTTGGTTGCTGCTTGTAGAAATTACGGATTTGGGTTTGGGTGCTGCTCAGACATGGTCTTTCTTTCAGTTACTGTCACTGCAGCTGTAGAGCATTTGTGTTGTTCATCTGTGGCTGCAGAACAATGGTTTCTTCTGACATGGGTGTGTAAGAGGAAGATGATTACCTTGCCATCAGGTGCATCTACCTGTTGTTTAATGCACAAGTGTGTGCTTTCTTTAGAGATGTATTTGCAAATATGTATTTACATGAGGATCATTTCTTTCCTTGGATGATATTTTTGTCCCATTTTATTTCTTGTCTGTGGGAATGGATGTGCACAATATTTGTGGAGAGATAAAGTAACTAGCATAAATGAAGGAGAATGGGTCTGGCCTATTCATGTTGGAAGTGTTCATACAGATGTCATGCAAACCTGGAGAATAACTCTCTAAGTCTAACATGTACAAATAAGCAATATATGTGGCAAGGAAGCAACCCGTGCATGAGAATTCAAAAAACCTAAAATGCTGTTTTAAAATGAAGTGGGTCAACCTGTCTCTAAGAAGAGAGACTGCTCGCACAGAGGTGGCTAAAAATGTCAGATAAATTGTTCACAGTTCTGGCCAGTTAGCTCTGCCCACTTCTTGTCATCATAAGATAAAATTCTTCTCATACCTTTATTTAATAATCTGCTTATTACATGCTAATACAATACTGCCAGTCATTCAACAATAGGGAAACAAGGAAAAAGAAAACTTGACTGCAATTGGTGTTATTTTATTGACAGAGAAGCAGCAACTTGGATTCCGAAGCCCTGCTATGTTTTTTTTTTTTTTTTTTTTTCCTTTTTCCTCGTGGCTGTATGCAACATCTATGGCTCCTTTAAGCTCTACAGGGGAAATGATGAATGGTGGATATGGAATTCACACCGGATAGGTGCTGGGTCACAAAATAATAGAATAGTGGTGATATGACTTATTAAGACATCAGGGTGAAAATATGGAGATTGGAAGGGATTGGACTTCTTTTGAGCTTGCACAGAAGGTATGTGCTGTAATCAGTAAGGTTTAGTACCTCAGTATTTTAGGCACTATTGCTTTATAGAGCAGACAGCTAATGTTTTAGCTGTGGTATGCAAAATAGAAGTCTCAGTGCTGAAGCCAGGAATTAGCAAACTGGTGCCTGGTCAGTAGTCTAGGTCTGATCTAGTCAGTAGACCCTAAATTAGTGAAGTAAATATACACATATTCTTTCCCTGTTATGGTTAAATAGGAAGTAGCAGAGGGAATCTCAGTCCCTGTCACCTAGGTGCAATTGCTTTATAAGTAAGTTGTGAAGCACCTAATCTATTTTTTGTTTGCTTGTTTTTTTGGTAGAAGAGTTTAGTGTAATTAAAACTGCAAAGATAGAAAGCAAAATATTGTAATTTTGCAAATATGTAAAGAACTAGAAACACTAGAACGTTTCACAATTTAAGTTACTTTGAACCAACTCAGTATTTGTTGCTCGTGGATTTTGCTGAGCTTGTCAAACAGAAAGAAATGGTGTTTAAAACCTTAATGGTGATGCAGCTGGAAATTGCTAGGCAACATAGTAGTTTCATGCATACAGTGTCACATCACTTTAATGGCTTTTTTTATCAGAAATATCTTTTGAGAGTTCACCAACCCAATTTTTGAGTTCCAAATACAAATTTAGATCTGGCAAGGTCATCTTTTTATTGCTGTGATTCCAAAGACTGTTTCTTTCTATGTTTTGAATTAGTACTGCATATAATTAGTGAATACGTTACGAGGAAGAAGGTATCCTTTGCTTTTTTTCTACTAAAATGGGGAAATAAGTGACTCTCCTTTTGGTATTTTTTTGTCTGTTTTGGTTTGGTTTTTGGTGGGGAGTGCTAATAAAACCTCAGACTTGGTAAATTTGGTATGAGAATAAAAACTAGGCACTGAATGCAGCAAATTTTATGCCGCACTTGAAGAAACATTTAATGAATCTGGAGAAGGACGTGAAATGAAACATGGTTGGGTGGTTAGCACAAAGGAATGAATCAGGACTCTTTAGCCTCTATTTCAGTGTGACAGTGACTTTCTCTCTGACCTTGGGCCACTTGCTTGGGTGCATGAAATTAGGTACTTGGAGACTCTACTCCCTCGAGTCCATGCATATTGACTGACTCCTGCAGGCACACAGGGCCCCACAGACGCCAGTCCTCACAGCATCAATGTGCAGAAAGGTATGTGTTTTGTAGTGTTTCTTACTGTGTGACTAACTGCTGTGAGTCAGTGCTACCCGTGTCTATACTACACTTTCAGCAGTGGGCAGTCAAATAAGCAGACTGCATCACAGAAAAGGGGAAGAAAGCATTAATAATGAGTTAAAATAGGTTCAATGTCCTAAAATTTGCATATTTTAAAATCTGGTTTTTATGTACATACATACATACATCGTGTATGTTTTATAGTTTCTGGGATGGACTGAAAACTGCTGGACTCACTTTAGAAGGAAAAAAAGTCAACAAAATTCCTTTTATCAGCTCTGGAAGGTTTCGCATAAACTGCTTGTTGTGGTTTAACCCAGCAGGCAGCTAAACACCACACAGCCGTTCACTCATTGCACACCCTGCAGTGGGATGCGGGAGAGAATCAGGAAAAAAAAGTGAAATTCATGGGTTGAGATAAAGACAGTTTAATAGGACAGAAAAGGAGGAGAAAATAATAATAATGATAAAAGAATATACATAACAAGCAATGCACAATGCAAATGCTCACCACTCGCTGACCAATGCCCAACCAGTTCCTGAGCAGTGGTCCCTGGCCTACTCCCCCCATTTTATACCCTGAGCATGATGTGGTATGGTATGGAATAGCATATGGGTCAGTTGGGGTCAGCTGTCCTGGCTGTGTCCCCTCCCAGCTTCTTGCCCACCTTGGCAGAGCAGGGGAAGTTGAAAAGTCCTTGGCTAGTGTAAGCAGGACTTAGCGAGTTATCAAGGTTATTCTTGTACTAAGTCCAAAACAAGCACTATGCCAGCTACTAGGAAGAAAGCTAACTCTATCCCAGCTGAAACCAGGGCACTGCTTCACAAAGAAGATGCCCTTTACAGCTGTGTGTCTGATCTGGGATTTTTGAACACAGTTCAGTCTTCCTGTTACTTTTAGTGAGGAGGGCTGAAGCCCCATATGAAAGCTGAGACAGCTCTTGGTACAAATGAAACAATATCAAGCTCCTGGATCCTAGTCTTGCTGTTTCTCCATTAGCTTAAATCTTGTAAACCTGTCTGTGTGGGAGGAAATGGTGCAACACCGCTAAACTGACATCTCTGACTTGATCATCCCAAGCTGAAGTTTACACCAGTTATTTCCGAGAGGGAGGTATGAGAAATAGGCCAGAGGTAGGTGCTAAGAGGACAAGTTCTGGTGTAGAACGACTACAGGCTGTCCTCTGAAAAGGCAGCAAATTGTAGGGCTGAGAGCACCACACTACCTAATTCCCAATATGTGTGCTGGGGAGGTAAAATGACGAAGGTGAGAGAAGAGAATTGCTGTTTTAGAGGAGGGACTGCATTTTCATCCTCTTGGTAGGGCATTTGGAAATCATGTCAAAGCCCAGCAAAGACTGACAGGTATTGACAGTAACTTGCAACAGCACCACCACCAAGCTTTCAGTTCTGACTCAAATGTTTTCATAACTGCAGCTCTTCCTGAGTGATAAGAAATGTGTAAAATATATGCATAGAAGGCCAGCATTTGAAAACATGTACAGAGAGCACCATAATTATCTGAAGATAAACTGCCAGATATTGTGATGGAGTGTTTAAGTAGACTGAATTCCTGAACTGACAAGCCTAGGTTGCTGATCCCACTTACATGAGCATAAAATCTGAGTGACTGTCTCCTGCCCAAATTTACATATCCAGAATTTTATTATTTCAGAAGTATGTTGTAAGGTCCCCTGGAAAGGAACATGATTAAACTTTGTCCTGGGATAAAACACAAAGCGTTACCATCTCCTCTTTAAAAGGTTTCGCTAATCTCAAGACTTTAGCATGGCGCTAAATTTAGGAAGTCTGGATGCCAGTGAAGGCAGTTCACGTTTTCTATAGACAGTGACAAACAGTGTATTCTCAATCACTCACCCAGGTCAGAGTTCAGCTTTCATCCTCGCCTCTGGTCAGAGGCTGGATGACATCCTGAACAACTGGCTCCTTGTGGTTTATGATGCCAACTGACAGTGGGGTAGTTTATTATACCATCCACAGCCTTTAATTGTCTGGAGAGACACGGAGTTGACAATGTTTGATAAGCCAGTCATGATAAAAGAATAACTGCTACAGAGAAGTGGAGCTGAAGAGGTGGCAAAATAGACACAAATAGATGTGTTTATTCTGAGTGCTCTAACTGTTTTTTAAGTCTGACCTGGAGGTACATGGTGAAAAGAATGAGAAAATAGAAACATCACTGCCACTGTATAGGTCTCTGTCAAAAGGAAACCCAGCTTTTCTGGACTTTTAGGAAAAGCACTGTGTTGAAATCGAATACTCGGAGTATTATCTTATGAATTAAGTTTCCTTGTGTGAGCCAGCTTATGTGTGTACAAATAAACCATTAAAGAGAATCAGCATTTGCATAGTATATTATACACGTGAACTAAATCTAATAGCTTCATGAGGTGAAAACTAAGGTAAAGATGTTAAATGTCTACTCCTCGTTTACACTAAGGCCACCTTCCTGTCCCAGGAGGACTGATATCAAAATTAGTGCCAAACAACTTGTTTCCAGTCTCCTTTATAGTGTCCTTGACTTGTTATTCAGTTTGCCCCCTTTATAGCAAGAGGCTATGCTGACTGCTCAGGACACAAACTAAGAATCCACAGGCCAGCAAAGAGCTTGCAGTAATTGTTACAACAGTCCCTGAAACACTGTTGATGTACTTGGCACAAACTGGGCTTCAGCTGTATGAAACCCCAGACTTTCAGCAGTCGGTTGATAAGTTCAGAGGGCAGGTGTTTAACCAGAAGGACTTTTATTATCAGAGAAATACTATGAGAATGTTTCAGACTTTATGGTATTCTGGGCTAATCTTCAGTTTTGTAGGGGAATCCCTAAAAATATTATTTAAAAATCAGATATTACCTGTAAAATTTAAATATCCCTGCAAGTTGACAGATGGATGTGAGGATAGAAAGCCAGGTGTGTGTCCTTCTGTTGCTTAAGAGAAGAGTTAGATTTTCACTGGAAAATATATTAGTTCTTATCTGTAAATCTTCCACCAGTGGTTCAGAGATGCCTTTCCCCACTACCAGGCATTACCCAATGGCTCTGACCCTTCATTGGGAAATCTGGCTACAAAGCAGAGAGATGTGGGATGAGACTTGACTGGTAGTGCTTTCTGATTTACAGCTTTTCCACATTAACAGTGCTTTGGGCAGGCAGAGTCATAACTGAAGAGAAAGAATGCTGCCGTTCAGTGTAAGTATTGCTGAAGAATATCTCTGAGGGAAAAGGGAGATTTTTAGCAATGATTTTATGTGTCAGATTAGCAAGATTTAAAGCAATGTCATTACCAAAAGTGACACTGAATGTGGTTTCTTTGAAATGAAGTTTTATCATTGCCTTGATTTGGATGAAAATTATTATACAGAAGAGCTGTTAAGGAGAAGGGAGAATTTGCAGCTGAAGCTGTTTAGTGGGAGTAAGATTTCTGCCCCATTAGCCTCTCCTTTAGCAAGACATGGATTTCGCATTCTTTGTGCAATATCAGCAAAATAGGGTGAAATCCTGCTTTCTTCCGCTAACGCTCATAAGACATTCAGAGCTATATCCTTTATATCATGTTTTATATATAAATATATATATATATAATGAGCTATATCCTTTTATGTAGAGTAGAACTACCATTGACATCTGGGGACCAAAAATACACGGACTAAAATAAGTAAGCAATGATGAGCGCATTCTTAAATTCTAAGCTTGAATATTTATTGAGTGTTTCCTCTGGATCTGAAGGTATACACATTTGAACACAGATCAGAAGTCAAAGATTTTTCTAAGTGGTAAATGGTGTGGAACAAGGAGAATCATCACCCAAATTTTGGCTCTTTTTGTCATAGCTGATGGGAAAGAAGGGCTATGTAAACCTCAGACCTGCTTAAGTTCTCATGCAGATGCTGCATAACATAGTACAGCTGTGTTCCAAGAGCTGCCTTGCCTTGCTCAGTGTGTGCGTAGGGAGAGAAAGACTGAGCTTCAGAAGATGTAACTTCACAGTAGTGAATAATACTGAGATTCTGGGAAATCCTCCTTTCCTGGACATCCAAAAGAGGCTGCTGTAACTCAAGGCTGCAAGAGTCTCTCCAGCTTCTGGATCAACCAATAGCCAATGCTAAAGCATATGTCTGCATAGTCTTCTCTAGACAGATGCAAGCTTACTCTGCCAAGAAGCCATTTAACTGCGTCATCCTGGGCCTGATATTAAACTAATAAGGGAGACTGCTGAGAGGTAGCTTTATTAGTGAGAGATTTAGTGCAATAGCACTGCATAACTTCCGGCAGGCTCAGAGATGGGTGAAACAATTTCACCTTTGTATTCTAAAGCTGCCTTTCCCCACTTGTCTCCTGCGCAGTAAATTGACATATATCTCTTAACTTACATATCTGAAAAGTGTATCAGCTGGAGTGTGTGCCCTGAGCAACTCTGGGCATTCCT
>NW_009258754.1:2680985-2702848 GCF_000687185.1 Egretta garzetta | reverse complement strand
CCCGCCAAGTTGTTTGCAATCTGAGAACCTGGTTTAAGGTTGTAGCCAAGATCTTCAGATTCTGAACTGTTGCTGTGAACAAACCTCAGGGACAAAGCATACTCTATGCTTGGAAGGGCTGTTTTTTACATGCTTATATTCATGGAAAAATAAGAGAAAAAGCAGAACAAACCCAATGGGATTCAGGGCAAAACTAAAACCTAAGACACCCCCCTCTGACAATATGAACAATAAACTTACAGCAGTGTGATGTGCAGGTCAAGATCATGGCAAACTTTTAGCCACTTAGCAAACATTTTTAGCCAGTGTTTGAGCCTAGCACTTGCAGTTGCATTCCTTCCCCCAGTGAATTTAAAAATATTTCATGAAAGCAGGGGAGTGTTATTCCTATTTCCTACCTAAGTAAGCTGATGCAGAGAGGTGAAGCCTGAGGTTTTTCAAACTTGGGTCCCCAATGGGGAGTCTCCTGTGGGAGCTGTAAATGCTTAACATTTTGGATTGCTTCAGATGATGTTCAAGCCAAAAACTGCTAACTTGCTTGAGCATTAGAGCAGGTCTTTACTTGGGTGCTTCATAAATACACAGTGGAATAACTTGATTGAAGTTTTGCCATTCCAGTTCAACCACCTTCTCAAGCAAGCTTCATTCCTTTCCTAGCAATGGCAAAGTATTGTCATTATTGAACTACAAAAGGCTTTATATGCCATCAGATTAAAAAGTCAGTAAAATGGAAGATGCTTACATTAATGAAAATCACCTGGTAGCAATTAAAACAATACTTTCTAAGCAGAATAGCTGAACATACCATTGATTTAATGATCCTTGGCAGTGACTGTTTAGCTGGATTTACAGGAAGCTTCACATGACATTTCATTAGTATCACAGTGAATTAACTTTATAGTGGTGTAGTGCTTAATCCAATTTAGGCTTGGTATTATTAATGATACTACTAGGGAAATAGTTTTAAAGGCAATTAAACAGCAGTATGTAATGTTGCCAAGCATCACTACTGATATCCGATGGCATCACAAAATAACACATTTTAGAAGGGAATTGAAAATGGAAAGATAGCACTTCCCGGTGATTTAATCCTTTGCACTTGGAAGGCTACCAAGCCACATAAAAATCCATTCTATAAGATCAACTTTTGAGGGAGTGTAAGTAAATACATTCATCCTTCTGCTTGCTAGCAGCTTGAGCCACATGCAGTGCATGTGTTAACTCCAGCAAGTGTTCCTTTGTTTAAAATGGGGTGGGGAGGAGTACTCTTGACTCCAGAGTCAAAAATAATGGCAGATTAGGAAAAATAAAAGCTGTACAAACTGAGAATTGTTAAATATCAGAACACCTAGGCTCAAGCTCATGCTGGTATAGACTATTGCAATCTCACAATATTTGTGTGATGACTGCATACCTGTAGATATCTGAAGTCGAAAACTGATTAAATGTGGGGAGGAATAAACCTCCTCAGCAGAGTGTATGGAGTGTGTAAGGCTCAGACTCCTGATTTCTAGAGAGTCACCTTGCAGGAATGTAGGAGGTTACTGTTCATGGCTGTACACCCTTCCCCTTTCATGAACTTTGATCTCCCTACAAAAACGTGGGTAACAAGGATATGGTCTCTGTTCAGCAAGTACAGTTTACTGCCTGTATTAAGATGAGCTGAACTGATGCTGATTTCGGTCGATGTGCTAAACAGTAAACCTCAGTACCTGAGGATGCTGACACATTTTGCCGTCTGTCACTTTTTCAACAATGGTGGTACCTGAAAGCAGATAGGTTGGGCAATAGTTAGGACCAAGAGCTTCTTTAAGCACCCCATCTGAATTAAGAACTGAAGGCTGCAGTTTGATCTCCCCTGCCTTGTTTTCAACTCTCTCATTCCTTTTTTTCCAACTGTTTCAATAATTTGACCATCTTAAATCAGCCCATTGGACAGCTGATGCACTGAAGTGTCACCAGCTTCTCACATAAAATGGATCTATAATATTTATTTTCCCTGTTCCTTCTCCCCATTTTGTCTGTGTAGATAACTGTAAATCTCTTTCAAACTTGGAAGTAAGTAGTGACCTCAGATTCGAGGAGAATATCTTTGGAATAAAAAATTGGCCTCTTTACTTGCATCTATTAGCATTGCTCAGTAGAAGGCACATGTGTAAGGGCTCAGCCCAGAATTCACTGATGTGAATTCCTTAGGATCAGGAATGGGAACAGGTGTTTATTTGGGTTTTTTTGTTGTTGTTGTTTTTTCCTTTTAAATAATTCTAGCATCAATTTATATGATATAAAACAGAACATGAAACTGCAGGCTCCCTTTGATCAAAATACCTGCTCACATCAATTGTAATTTTGCCTAATATAGGACAGCACCCATAATTACCCATAACAGCAAAGAACAATGAATTGGACCAAGTGAAGTGACAAATGCATTTTAAGAGATCGTAAAATGCCCATTTCCAGGCATCGTTGTGTTAATACCCATGACCAATAACCCATATCATCATATACCGAAGTATTATTAAACTATAATTTACGAGGTGGGCTGCATTGTATGGTTGGCTACCTAAAAGGTCCTGCATTTGTATGTTGTTCTGGTTATGGTCTTTAATTTTGCACACTGCCTCAGACTTTTATTTAAATTTCAGGAAAAACACCCTAAAATATGATCGGTAAATGTGTAAGATACTTTTATGTCACAGTTTTAAGCAACAAAGCTGTGGGTTCTCTTGAGATGGTTCCTTTTATCATCTTGCTGGGTTTAGGTTTGATTCAAACTCTGTTCCCTGTTACTGTTTGACATACAGCATAATACAGATGTGTTTAAGGGATACATTAGTTCCAAAGATGATTCTTATGCTAATCCTATTGCTTGTTTCTCTTCTTGGTATTTATAGTAATGACAAAGTACCTTTCATTTTATTTTATGGCATCAAAATGTAGCAGGGAAAGGAAATAACATGTCTGTACCCTTTACACTGTAGTGTTTTACTGCCTACACTGATGTGCCAAGGACATGTAATGTACTGTGTCATATAATTTAATTTTATTTCCATGCAGTGATTTTTCCATATCACAAGTGGGTGTGCCTTTCTGCTTGTTTGATTTTGTGTAGGCATGCTAATTTGTGGGGGTTTATTTTTTTTTTCCAATTAAGGAACAGAAGTTGCTTTTATTATTTAACAGCAATATGCCCAGATAGATGACTTCCTCTGCTGTGACTTCAATCTAGCAGCTGATGTTAACAGGAAGTTATATAACTGAAGCGACCGGTTCAAAATAAACAGTGGGAGTTATTTCCATAATGTGATGTTAAACTGTGGCACTCCCTATTGAAAGATTCAGTGGCTATGAAAAACTTATATGGTTTAAAAAGGAGACTGACTACGTTCATGGAAGAAAAAAATCTCTCAAGAACAACCAAGTGCAAAGAAAGTGCCTTGGACTGGAGAGCCCTTGCTGCGCAAATCACTGTGAGTGTTAGAGGATGTTTCAATGCATGTTTGCCCCTTTTTCTGTACTGTTGTGTAGGCATCTATTGTGTTTTTGACTGATCTGGTCTGTCAGCTCACGTGGTCTTACAGTTTTTATAGTGTAGCTGGAGTGAAGAGGGAGAATGTGTGAAATGTGTTTAAGCCAAAATGAACCAAACTTACTGCTGGAGACTAATGAAAGTGGTAGTTCTTCCCCCTCTCAGTTCAAAGGTCCTCTAAAATCTGGTACTAACGTTGCTTACCCTTGTTATGTACATCGTTGTGCACTTGCATAGGCAAGTATGAAGTACAGTTACCTGAAGATCGTGGACTGTGCTCTCCTGCACTCATGTAACTGATGACATAAGCTCTAGACCTTAATAATGAAGCCCTGCAGTGACTGAGTGAAGTACTTGGGGCTGGAGTTTCTGCTCGTGAAGTCATATTGAGGGGAGTGGAGTTCTGTACAAACACCCAAGCCAGGGGTTCTGGGAGGGCCTACTTCAACTCTGGACCCTATAGATGCTCTCTTCTGCCTGCAACATACAGCCTGTGTTTGTGTGGAGTTTGTTGTGGAGGGGTTATTTTGGAGAGAGAATAGAGCAAGTAAGGAAGCTAGTAACCCCCTGTAACCCACAGCATCTGAAGAGCCCATAAACTGTGTTAAGCTCCTGCCTCTTATGCATTAGGGCTGGGGGTAGCCTTCTGCATAAAGGGGCAGAATTTTACTTTTTAATGCCCCTTTCCTCAGATGAACAAAAGTCTACACAGCAAAGAATTAACCTTTGGGGTGATCACAATTCCATAATGAGTTCTGTTAAATGTCTTGCTTTCCTTTGTACCTCTGAAAACACAGCTTTTATCAGCATAAAAGTTGTCATAATACAAGTTGAGTCCTTGAGTGAGATTAGATAAATATTTTATTAATAATGGTCAATTAATGTAGCAGTGGAGCACAATAACTGTATCTGATTTTATATCAAAGAAACACCGCTTTCCTTCCTTTTAAAATGCTTCCTTTCTTTGAAAGGGGGAACTTTCATTTTGAAGCATTAACCGACATGCTGAACCCAAACTGTGCTGTTACACTCTGCATATGTGTGTTGACGTCACTGGAGGTATATGGGATGTATCTGTGGACTTGGACTTAGCAAATTATTCTCTTATAAGTTTAGTTCTCAGGTACACTAATTCCCCTGTACTTTTCCCAGGGAGGTCTGTGGTCTATAGTTGATTTAAGGGTGGGAAATTGTTGCAGCCTGTTGCCAATTTGGCTGAGGAATTTATGAATTTGGAATCCCTGAACAGTTACAGAATCCTAGAAATTACAGATGGAAAGGGACTATGAAGTATCATTCCAATACACATGCCAAAGCAGGATTGTTTTGTGTAGTTAATTCTCCAGTGTTTTGTCCAGACATATTTTGAAAAGCTGTTATATGATGTTCACAGTCAGTGCTGGGGAGTATTATATTCCATGACACTTAAGTGTATGGTTCTTGAAACTTGCGAAAACCCGGGTATTCACATAACACTTATTTTTCATATGGATGAGCCGTTTTTCGTGGCTCTTCAGAAAAAGTAAGAACTTTTTGATACTAACGAACTTTTCCCAGGTACCAACTGTAGGCTGTGGAAGTTAAATGATATTTGAAACTGAGAGCCTTGAAATCTATTAACACTCAAATTATCATTTTCATAGAGTATTTTAAAGTCTATATCTCAGAATCTGAGACTGTGAGCAGCTAACCCTTCCTCCTTCATGATTACTGCAGACTTCAGAACTAGGAGCTCACAGAAAATGCAGGGGGTGGGGGGGTGGCAAGGGGAATGAGAGAGAGAGAGAGAAATCTGGACTACCTCTTCTTCCATAGCCTTTGCCTGGTTGGTAGAGGTGGATGCAGCATAGCAAAAGTGGGTGTTTTATAAAGGATACTTTTTGAGAGTAGGAATAAAATTTCAGGGGAACACTCTTGCAGCTGTAATTCTGATTGAACCCTATCTACCTCTGCAAGTTTTGTATGCCTAAATGGTAACTTGGATTTAACATTCTGTCATTGATGGTTCTGAAGTTGATAGTGTCAAATTCACTAGTCTTGCTTTTGGTACAAAGACCAATAACTTCCTTCACCTGGAGAATATTGTCCCTCTACCATCAAAAGAGGAGCTGCAACTTTTTTCCTGGACTATATATATTCCTTTTCTTGTCTATTGGGTTATTCACAAAGGCGTTAAAAATCTCATTTTAAACCTTGTGACTGAGTTGCAGACTTCAACCTGTCTTGTTACAATAGAACTCAGCAGGTAAAATATTTTGCACAGCAGCAGAAAAACCTTTTTAATTCTCTCCTTTTCTAAAACTAAACGTCAGTGCTCAAATGTTGATCTTTCTCATAGGCCAGACTGTTATGAGCTTCTGCTTCACGTGGGTTGCCTAGCCTCTCCAGCTATTTGGTTAACACAGAAAATGCTAGAAGATTCAGGTGCTGCACATGGAATGAGTAAATGATTATGAAATTCGGTCTTAACTCATTAAATTCCATTGTCTTCAACTAGACTTTAGTTGGCTAATGGCTAAATGAATACACATAGCTGAACCCAAATATTTAATCAGGTAATTTTAGTAAGTTCACAATCCTGCAAAATAAGCATCACATTTCTGCATTGGTCCATGGAATACCTGAATTACTGACTTCTGTGGTTTCAACTAGATTTGCTATATATAAGCCAGACGTATTTTTGTTGAATCAGTAGGTATTTCAGTGGAAGTGTGGCCTGCCTAAGGAACATTCAGTTTGTGAATATCTCAGTGGATTAATTTGTTGAAAAAGTGCCATATATTAAACAGCTGGAATATTACATGTACATCTTTGTGCTATATAAGAGTGAATAAAAATAAATCCAAGAAAATGAGACTTGGCAGACTATTTCAGGTGTTTCTTGCAGTGACAGCATGACTTGCTCATGCTACTTTTGACTCTTGCTATTCACTGCTATCCATTCAAAAGCAGAACCAAAAATAACTATGCAGGAGCCTGTTCCTTTAAGATTCACAAGATTGCTTGTATTGTTCATGTCTGAGAGAAAAATTGCCTCAAATATTTCAAAAATTATTTAGGAGAGGAAAGGATGGCTCTAGGAAACAGTTAGTGACTGAGTAAGGAAAGTAATTTTTTTGAGGATATTGAGACAGGAAATGTTGCAAAATAGTTACTGTACTCTTTTGGTTGACTCAGGCTCTTTTCTGATTTAAAATGACTTAAGGGGAATTAAGGTAGTGATTAGGTTCTTGCATGTTGTTCCTAGGAAGAGGTTAGTACCTCATCCTTTGAGAAAATTCAAGGAGGACAAACAAACTTGAACTCATGAGACAAGTGAACACTTGAGAAAGTGAGCCTGAAGAGAGGAGAATTGGTAGGAGTTTTTATAGTTTAGGGAAGTCCTGAACTAAAGAGGCCAGAACCAGACAGAAAATTTGAAAGCCTGGATAAACACACTAAGTTCCTGACCTGAATGGAAAACGCCTACTTCAGCAGTTCCACTGACCTCTGGAAATCCCAGGACACGGAAGAGGGAAAAGATGTAATGAAAAGGGCTTGCAATAATTTCCAGGAGAGGTGGAATTTGCTTTGCAGTCTCTAGGGTGTCTGCCATGGCCAAGGAGCCAAGACACAAGCAGATTATGCATGTGTGGGATCATCCCTGGGCATAATATGGCCTGATGCAGCTTTTATTCCTGAGAAGCCATCAAAACATACTCTTCTCAAGTAGGGAAGGAATAATATAAGTACATATTGAGTTGCATCATGTAAAAGAAATTTGTTGTCTTGACCCTTAATTACTTGCCAGCCTGCTTGCACTATAGGATGTTTAGAAAGTAAATCTCTGAGGCAAAATTCACACCAGTCTATCCATAGTATAGGATCATTTCACCCAAGACTCAAACCCTTTGCATGGAGTTAGAAGTAAAACATGAGTTGTATTTTGTAGACCTGCTAGTCTCCTTGGATTCAGTAAGCTCCAATTTGGAGAGGAGAAGCTCTCAAAAGTCGTAACAGCATCCTCTTGTATCTCATGTATCTACTTGCCTTTCAAGAAGCAGGAACTAAACTCAGCCTGACTGTAAAGATATACAGTCCATACAGGTTCTGAGATCACCCCAAACTGTACATTTTATGACTTAAGCGTCAGGCCTGACCAACAATGTGGAGAGAGAGCGCATGAGAGAGAGGAGTTTCAGAACCATGCTGGTTTTTTTTCTATGCCTTTTTTAAACACTGAATTTTTACTCATTAAATGGACTGAGCTTTGTGAAAATGCCATTGAATAAGCTAATTGCTTGTAAAGATAAGGACTTATGTATTTCTCTCTTAATTAGGGAGAGATCGCTTGTTACAAAAACACTGTAATTTGGAAGTGTGAAAAAAATGCTTGCTGTGGCTGCAGACTAGGCAAACGAAATTGGAAGATCAATTTTTACCCCATGTTTTGGGCAGCTGGGTTGAAGGTTGACTTCTGATAAAGATGTTTTTGGATGATGGCACAGTGAGATACCAGAACTCAACAATAGTCATTGTGGGCTTTATTCACTACGTAAATAAATACCCTTTTATCTGAGAGAAAGCAGAGCTTAGTTCCCCCTCAGACCTGTGGGACAAGGAATCTCTCTGGTATTACTCTGACAGATATTTGCTGTGAGATGTGACACAGCTATCCTGATGCTTTGGATACTTGGATAGAGCAAGGATTTTCTGCTATGAGTTACCTTTGTGGTAGATTGTAACAACATAAACTTTGTGCCTGGTTAGCTGTGCTGAATAAGCCGTGTTTATGACTTAATCCATTTCAATTTCATGCTTTTCTGGTTTTTGGGTTCTACCAGTAAAATAGGCTTTTAGTTAAGGTCACTTGAAGTGGAGGTTGGTTAAAGTAAGGTTGTGTATGTTGAGCCCCCCTGCAAAGGTTGTAGGGCACTGAAGATGTCACATGAAGAGAACAAGTTTACTTCACGGATCAGGATGCCTTGAAGTTAGAGCTAACTGTTTCTCAGCTTGCTGGAGGGCACTGGAGAACATTTTGTGGTACATGAGGAATCATGGAAAAGAAATTCCATAGGCATCACTGGGCTAAGTGTCCAGTGTGGTTGCATGTGCTCAGTGATCTCAGAGCCTCTGACCCAGGTGCTCCCTTTAAAACCTTCCCTCCTATGAAAGATTAGCTGGTCATGTGTGAAAACGGATTGCCTTTATTTTTCAGGCAGCTTAGAAAAAAAAATTGTTTCCAAGTTGATGTGACTCTTGGAAGAAGCTGATGGTTCGGGTAGTGCTAATTTAAGGTACTTTTCAGTGGGAGTTCATGAGTGTTGCCTGCACACTGTATCAGTTGTTTATCTGCTAAGATCTTCATACAGCTTAAAGAAAAATAAACAAAGCAGAAAAATTTAGAGTTTCTATGCTCCTGGGAAGTCTCAATGATTTATGGAAAGAGAGAAGTACTATTAATTACTGTTTGCAGGCTAGCTTGCATGTACCCCACAGAAGTTTCCAAGAGACTGGAAAAGAAGCACTGGCCTTGCTGAAATAAATGGCAGTGATCCCACTGAGTTCAGTTGGGTCAGTGTTTTACCCAAAGAAAGCATAAAATAAGCAAAAGTATTGTCCAGGACTGAAAGAGAGGCAGGAAAATCAGAGTTCAAACACTTCCTATCCAGGTTCCCAAACTCTAATTTTTAATTTATCAAAACCAAACAAAGGAACAATACACAATGCCATTTCTAGTTATTCAAAGAACCTTGCTATTCAGGTGATTCTCTAGTTTCACAATATTTACTCCTAAATGTAGTTCTCCCAGGCTTACAAAGACAAATGTCTAAAAAAAAAAAAAAAAAAAAAATAAGTAAAGGAATGGCGATAGAGATCTGGTCTTGCTAAAGTCTAGAGAATACTCCATATGCAGACATGCAAATCTGAGAATCATTCAACATACTTCTGTAATGTCCATGAGAAAGGAAATTTTCAAAGTTCCTGAAGAGATATTAATTAACTGCTTCCTAGGACCCTGGCTTGTTCTCAAAAAATTAAATGTCAAAACTCCCACTGACTTGAACAATACAGTTCTAAGTCCTTTGAGATTACTGTTATTTAAGAGAGAACTGAAAAATTTCTTACCTTGCAAGACCTAAGTTCAGGGCCTCACACTTCTCTGATTTCCCTAGAATAGCTGGTGACATAAATAACACCTGAAACAGCCCTGAGCTGCATTCCTCCGAGTGTGTTAGGTGTTAGGGAAGTCATCAAATACAACAGGCAACACAAAGTCCCTATAGTTCAGCTCTGGCAGGTAAGCAAAGGAGGCAAAACATTTTTCAGAGTAAATATGTCAGTCTTTTCCCCCACCTTGCCCCCACTCTCTTTTGCTTTAAACAATACACATTTTCTGTTAAAGATGTGAGATCTTGACAGCCTATTTAGCATTAATTATTCCTTATTATATTGCAGACAATCCAAAAGTATGTGTGGTGGTATAAAGGCAAACAAAAATGAGGGAACCCCACTGGAAGTGTTTTAATTCTCCACATAGGGTTTAGGTATCTAACTATTTTTTTTTTAATTCAATCCATTTAATTTTTTAAGCCCAAATTTGTGACAGAAAGAGGTGCAGTGTAAGTACTTGGGAGGGTTTTGGCAGAAATTCTCTTGAGAGCAAAGTGAGGGTGTGGGTGGAAGGGGTGAAAGACTGGCAAAGGCTGGTGCCACCAGAATGAGCATGGTAACACTTTCTTCTCATGGGAATGCTGTTGGGTCCCTTCCACCTCACATCTGCTGGCTGCCCAAGTGCTGCAGATGCCATAGACCCTTATTCATCTCTGGTTTTGGTGAGTGTGCTGTTGGTGACTGTGCTGTACTCGTTTTGGCTTTTGAGGATTTGTGTTGCTATTACAACAGTACCCAGTTATGGCTGGTTTGCTGTAAGGATGTGAGCTTGCTCTTTCTTATACCTTTTCATACCCACACAAGGACAGACAGGTAGGAAAAAAAAAGGCCGGGGGAGAAAGAGAAAAAGAGGAGTGAAAAAAAGACAGGTATAAGACAGGGCCATGGAACCTGCAGGTTCCTAGAAAACAAAATTATGCTTTTATTTATTTTTCAAGAAAATTCATTTTAGGTCACAGCTAAGCTTTCTACCTGCTGTGGACAAACACAGGGAACATGAATAAAAACACATACTTTGGTTCCTTCATGTGAAAAGCTTAAAACAGAAAGATATTGGAAAGAGAGGACAGCTCATTAGCTGTCACCTCCATTTGCAAATAAAATACCAAACATACAGAAGCTAAATCCTTCTTCAGCATGTAAATTCTAGGAACAGCTTGTGCATTCCACTGGTCTAGCCACAAAGACTAGGGAGACCACATCCAATCACTGACTTATACTCCATTGGCAGAGCCTCCAGTTTCATTGCAGATGGGAATAGGAAATGGAAAACAGTTTGTCTCTAACAGAGGCATTTTTTAATATGCAACTGGTAGCAAAACTAAGCTCTAGTATTAGTAAGTTCCTTTTGGAAAATGGATCTACAGTGGATTGTGGTAGAAAAAAAAGTGTTAGTTCATGGTATTTTGCTAAGGTTTTAGAAGTAGTCCTGAAGGAAGGTCAAGCACCTGGATTAGATAATCTCCTTCTATGACTGGCTGAAGATTTTTAATTATCAAGAAATGGTTGATTTTGCAAAATACCTTCTGGCCAAGAAGCGAAATCACAAAACCAGCTACATTGTGTTTCACTTGGATTGCTCTACTGCAAAGCCCTAATTTTTTCCTGCACTGTTTTTAGACTAATATGTGATAGCCTTGGAGGGAAATAAAAAGATACCTCTTGTCTTCTTTTCGTAAAAGACTAATAACTCACCCTGGTAATTTCTCTGGCTGCTTTCCAGTGTGAATTCTGCTGTGTCTTCATTGTTCTAGGTAGTATTTCTGTTCTGATCGGTGCTCTCTGTACTTGGCTTTTCCAAGAATTTGGTGCATCCCAGGCCCTTTGCTTTGGCTTGCACAGTTAAAGCATGAATGCTGTTGGGACTTAAATGACAGCCAGACTGACAGAAACTGATTCTTTGTGGCCAGCTGATTTTTCTGGGTGCTTTTTAGGCAGAATCCTTTCTGAGAGCTTGCAGTCAGGAGAGGATCCTGGTTGCAGACTTTAGTCTTCCAGCATTAAAACCCAGATCGTTGCCTCATGAGAATCCCGAAAGTACAGACCTGTGAGCAATAAAGAGTAAAAGAAGAGAGGAAAAAATTGTCAGTATTCAAACCTGTTCTGCCTAACTAATGTGACCAAAAGGATTGAGAGCAGTGTGATTAGCCTAAAATGGGTGGATGGCCAGCAATTTTAATTACTGGGAGCCTTTTTTGAAGCATATGATTCAGTTTCAACCAAACTCTTTCACCATCAAAGTTAAAACACTGCATCTGTAATTTTTTGTACCTTTAAGCTCACCAATAACCTTGGGTTCATTTTGTTTCTATTCTTCCTATTGTGTGCTGCTGAAATGGTGAGGGAATACGCCTGCCTGTTATGCCTGAGGTGAAGGGGTACGTTGACACCTTATTTCTTCCATCTGTGGTAGACCATGACTTGTAGTCTAAGTTCTCCCTCCCTGGATCCTGTTATCTTTCATGAATTAAACTCCTAGGCTGAGCTACAATTCTGTACTAAAGTCTAAAAAATACATTATACTTGCGTATTTCAACCCTTCTCAAATTACTGCCTATAACAAGTAAGCAATAATGAGTAATAATTAGTGATAACATTTTGTGTTTTATCTCTCTTCTGCTAAAGATAGGCAAATACTACATCAGATGGTGCTTGGCAAAAACTGCAGTAGAGATAGGTAAATATGGGTATTTTTCAAGCCTTTGCTGGTTTCAGTGAGTTTTCAACATCCCAGTATCTGCAGCACATGTGAGGCTTGTTAGAGTACTTGAAAGTGGCGTGGTGGTTTTGCTGGCCAGTCAGCTATTTTCCTTTCTTCACGAGTCTCATAATAAGGAGTAGAGGACAGATGCTATTTACTCCTTACATGTGTGTGTAAGAGTAGGCTCCCAGTGTACTGACCAAAGCAAAGGAAGAGCCTCCAAAATGTGTTTCAGGGATAGGAAGATAATTTAGTTGTTCTGACCTGGCCTCCAGAAAACCCTACTTTTTTCCCTTGAGTGCACAGTGAAGCAGGCTGCCTAAACTTGGATTCCTAAATCATATGCCTGAGAGCACATAGGTGAATACCACTATCCCACACAATGATAGGGTTGGGATAAAGTTCAGCCTAGAGCCCATCTCCCAACTTTTACCAATAAAAAGATTTTTTTTGAAGTGGGAGTTCAATCTTTTTCACTGTTTAAAGAAAAAAGAAAAGAAAAAATAAACAGTCTCCTTCAGATTCATCCCCACAAAATGCCAGCTCTTCTGCTTTTTACTACCTTCTTACTGAAAGATAGTCCTGACAGTTACCTACGAGCAGCATAACTGTCTGCGGTGATGTACCATTTGGTGAAAGTTAGAGTTACAGATCTCCTAGAGGGTAAAATACCCAGTTAATGGAATTACATTAGTTCATACCAGCTGAGGATGTGGCTGTGTTGCATGTTCTCATTTTTTTTTTATAATGTAAGTAATCTTTTCCGCGTGTGAACTGTTCCATGATTTCCTCCACATCTAGTAATGCGGGGAAGGCAGGATGGTCTGATCACAGTTGCTGATCATAAACCCTGTGAGACTGGAGACCCCGGCTGGAAAGTCTGAGCCATGGTCAGCTCCTGAGTAGAGGTGTTCAGAGCAAGCCCAAGGAGTCAGAAGCTTAGCAGGCCATGCTAAGCAGGTCAGCGTCACATATTCTACGAGTCCAAACAAGTGATTCCAACCCTGCCACTTGAAAGCCACAGAGTATTTTGTGGAAGAGAAACAGTGAACTCTGAGCACAGATTTCAGTAAGTAATTGTACAGTAGACATCTGCCTTGACCTCTACTTTACTGCAGTTCAGGGGTACCAAAGTTTCAGCAAATTTTCTGATTCCTCGGCCAACCCCTTTGCTATGATATCTGTGGGTGGCATAGGCTGGATGGGTAGATTTGTGACTGCCTAAAATTTGTTTTGCTTGCTGCAGAAATTTTTTTTTTTTTTTTTTTTTTTTTTGCGAATTTCCTATGCCGCATAACTGGTCACTAACCACAAACACACTCACGTGCACACACAGAGAGGAAGTTGCTACATATGACTCTCTAGTCAAAAGAGTTTTTTAAAAGTAAGGCAGAAAACAGATCTATAGTTTTCACTGGGTTAGTTCTTTTTAAAACAACAGCTGTTCTGGAACATCTGCAGCCCTATCATGTCAGCTGATTGAGTCACTAAAGAGGAGAATAGCTTTGGCTTGACTGGCAGCAGCAGGCTTCCAGATAACATTAATAACATCTGGAGTAGAGTACAATCAATGTTTCCATTGTGATGAGGTTTGGCGACTTCTTGCTAATTGCAGTCTGATGCTTGTTAAGCCTAAATATGGTGCTTGGAGAGCTTTCATGTTTGTAGCATTGCCATTTGATAAATTGCACTAATTTAGTCAACCTAGGCACTTTCATTAGAAGAATCCTGATAATTGTGAGGAGAAACATGGATGCTTTGTTCCTAAATGACCGATTGATCTTTTTTCCTAATGGTTGTATGCATGTATGCCACCTACTGTCACAAACCCTTTGAACAGTTCAGTAGCTGGAGAGTCTTCAGACATGCTTTCATCCAGCTTTGCCACCAGGGAAAGCATGTCTTCAGGCAGCAAGGCCATACAGAAAGAATGGTTTTAGGAGTTTTGCATTTGGACCCTCTAAACACAGTACGCTTACCATAAGCTAACTGAAGAAATTAGAGGAATTGAACAAATGGAAATTCAAGGAAGAGAAACAGTCCTCCCTAAACAAAAAAAAAATAAATTGATTTCATATTAAGATAACTAACGGGGAAGTGTCAGATTTCCCTGGTTTATGTAGCATAAGTGGAGCAGTTTACATGGGTTAGAGCTATTGTTTTTGGCTAGGTGCAAATTCAGGCAAGCTTTGTTGTGCTGTTTTACCCTAACTTCCAAGAAGCAGATGGGAGAATTGAATTTTCCCTGAAACCTACTCCTCATACTTTATCCGTGTAATTATATCCGCCTGTTTTAGAATGACTTGTGGCAAATGGACAGAAATCACTAATTAAAGGAAGGGGGTTTGTTCAACGCTAATTATTTACATAAAGTGAAAACAAGCCGCTTGAGCAAAAAAGAAAGTAATGATACCTTGCTTATATTTATTTCTCAGATGACTCTGAATTTATTCACTGAGTGTTTGTATGTTACTGTCCTCTGGACTCCGTGAATCTGGCTTTGGGACTTTCCCTGTGCTCCTCAAATATACTTGGCTTCTGGCAGAAGCCCTTAAGGGGGATGAAGATGTTCTCAGAAATGTGTCTTCTCAGGGCTTTGTTGCCATGATGGGTTTAGCCTCTCCTTTGCTTCTCATAGGTGCTGTGAGGTTTTATTTTTTAAAAGCTAAGATGTTACAGGCCTAGATGATACCTTTTGCATATGGACAGAGGATCCTTGATAGCTACTTCATTATTCCAGATTGGGAACCTTGCCCTCAACAAACATATTTAATACACATAACAATGTCTCCTGGATGTGTGCACTCCTGGCCCATCTGCTTGAATGGCATGGTGCCTGCTCCTTAGGGCACAGGTTCTAAGTGATGATGGGTTTAATTTGGGTCTGTGACAGTGTAAATACCTCTTCAAGAGGTGCTTCCCATGAGCTATACCATCTCATTAGGTCCTTGAAGCCACTTTAGAAGTTGTTATACCTGTTCATATCTCATTCATACTCTCTTGTAATAGGACTGGGAAAAGGAAAGACAGAATTCAAAGCCATTTATTTAGGTTGGTGTTAATATAGTTTATTTTTACAATGTCAATTAAAAAAAATCCTCACAGAATATGAAAACGCCAGGCAGTCAATGTAACAAGAATGTCCATATGGGATAATGACCTCAAGGGACAGAACTGCTCTGGAGAAATCCAACAATCTTCTCCATTACAAAATATGTTGGCTACTTGTCTGTTACAGCCATTATTTAGTGACTAAATTTGTTACTTTTGAGTTGTCAGTGCCAGGGCATATGTTATACCTGACTATAGTTTGAAAGTATACAGAACATGCTTGATTTGACCAAGTATCATCTCTGAAGGCTGGATTGAGGAACAGTAGTCAGCTGCATGTATTTACTCAATTCAAAAGTTATAATCAGCACTTTGCTGATGAAGAAGCCATAGTCCTAGTAGATATGTCCTTTCTTGATAATTTCATGATAGGAATGAGATTTCAAAATGTTGGGGAAAGCATAAGTAATGTCCCACACAGCTGGTGACAATATTTATGAGACATTAGAAACATATTCAGTACTGGGCTGGAACTCCTGATGCAAGTATCGGCACTGATTCTGTTTCAGACTGTTTCTTGTATGACTTCATATGTCACTGGTGAGCTTTAGGCACGTGAAATGTGTAGGTTCTCTGACTGAGCTCTTTTGCCTTGGGTTGCCCTCTGTAATAAAGGGACAATACCACTTCCTTCCTTTATGGCATAAGATACTCTGTCCTGCACTCATGACCACTAAGTATCTCAGTGTCCCAATGTTCAAAGTAAAATAGGCAGTGTTACACAGTTCCCTATACCCAAGTAACAAGCAGAGCTGCTATGAACTAAGTGTCAGAATTCCCATGACAATTTTGCACATTCCATCTGTGACATACATTGATAAAAGTGACAAATGCTACATGTGTTTTGGTTGCTCACAGCTTATTTTCTGTGGATGCTGTATATCTGCTTCTCTGGGTGGGCCAGAATAAGAAAAGCTGCCTTGTCTGGTGATGTGCTTTGGGTTTATGTGGAGCTGTTGGGGGGGAGAGGAGGAAAGACTGTGCTGTCCTAGTGAGCAGCTGGGTAGGCTCAGCAAAGGAACCGGCTGGAGTACAGACTGGGGAGCAGGGGCCCATTAACGGGAGTGGAACAGACAAGGTCAAGAAAAGATGGGGACAGATGCAGGGACTCAGAGGTAGGTGAGGCAGAGGGGACAGTGCAAAGTTTGTGCACCTTGGGAACTGCTGGCCTGCTATGGGAGGCAACAGTGGAGATTTATTTGCAAAGCTTTAACTGACTCTTATCCAGCAGAACAGTATTTTCTGTTTTAAAAATGTCTTCACCTTAATTTGCATCTGAGTAAACCAGAACTTTTGATACTGGAAAAACTGTAGGGCATTTCTGATGTAGCTGCTTTAATGGAAAAGTGCAAGCAAATCTTCAAACTCCCCTTATACTTCTGGTAACTTCACAGAGTCAGATGCACACTCTACCTTTTGTCCCATTTAATCATTCTGGTCCATTAGTTTAGGCATTAGTTGCTTTTCTCCCACACACGAATGCTTTGTGTTGCTAATAGTTTTACTGGTTTTAGTATTAAGTATGTGAAATATTTAAAAATCTATGGAATCTTTTAAGGAAGTGATAAAATTTGTATTGAAAGAACTTAAATTTCTTTGGCCTGTGCATTCTCATGTTACATTGAAAATTGTGAACCCACTGTTTCTTTGGTTTTGCTTGTGGTTTTCTTTTTTGGTTTTGGTTTTTTTGTTTTGTTTTTTTTTTTTTTGAGTTAAGCCTTTTGAAAAAGTTAACAAAAGTCTTCGGAGAAAAAACAGATCTGAAGGTAAGGAAATAATGGGTGAGATATAAAACCTTAGGCAATAAATTGGTTGTCAGTGATTTAGGAACAGGTTAGTGTTTCTACCTTCTCGGTGCTCCTTAATTAGTCTTTGAAAATTGATAACATTTTAATGTAATTTTGATTGCCTTATTCTGGAGGTCAGTCTAATATTGTGTTGCATGATGCCAAATTACTCTTCTCACAGTTAGGGGATATAATTAAAAGCACAGGCACACTGTTTTTGATTAAGGGAGCTGAAAAGAGTTTATTTTCTTACTAAGAAAAATTGAGTTTCATGGAAATAATTTGGGGTTTATAGTTATGCTGTTTCTTAACCTCTTCTTTGCCATTAAACTACTTGTGTGTGACTGCATGGAACAAAAAAGGTATCAGCAGACCGGGTACACATGCTGTTTCATATGGGGGCCTTTTTAGCATTTTTCTAAATACATTGTGATCCAAGGTAGAGTCATCTGGGGACTCTACAAAATGTCCGCTCCTGTCTCTGGCAGAGCCAGCTGATAAGTTCATCATTTCTATCCATGGTAATGTAGTAATTCTACACAATTAAAACCTGTGCTGAAATACATTGACAAGCAGAGGAACAAGAAGCTTGATTACTCCTGTAAGGATATACTCCCCTGACACTCATATCTTGTTTCATTCATTATTTTGTTTCTTCAAACAGCAGAGATGAAGACCAGGTCAAAGCCTAAGCAGAGCCATCCTCTCCCAAGCCTGTACTTTTTGAACACTGGCAATTAACATTTGTGCCGTGGTCCCAGCCCTTGGAGTGTGTGACTGCAGGAGAATCTCAACTTTTGGTGAAAAAGTAAAATAAAGGAAAAATCTTTTTAGTTGATACTGCCTAGGGGAAATGTAGCTTGAAATGTGATCCCAGTGGCTTAACTACACATAAGGAAATAACAGGAAATCCATACTATTTTAATTTTGTAAAATTCATGGTTCTTAAGCCATGTTTAGAATTCCTAGGGATCTGGCTCATGATTTGTGAATGCGTCAAGCTGGCAGTACTATGCTGTTTTAAGTAATGCAGATCTCACTTATTCGCACAATGTAGTTGCGTGTCACAGAGGGCTGTTTTCCTGTTCTGTTTTCTCTGCTTCTTCTGAGTTCTGATCTGGAGCTGGATTAACCTCATATTTTCCAGTGAAATAAGCACTCCACATCTTGGGGTGGAAAACTTACTAGTAAGGCACATTTTAAATGTAAAAAATGAGGTAAATCTTCTATCTGTATATATTTATATGAGCACTGTAGAATTATTACAATAGCATGACATAGTATCCTGTAAGTCACAAGTAGGTGTATGGTGAATTTTCTAGTTAGAATAACATTTGTAATTACAGGAGAGACTTGAACTGTTTCACATCAACTCCTTTCTAGCAGTGGGGAAGGTCTTATTTGACTCAGGAACCATTGGATGAGGCGATTAGGCTCAATATTTTTTCCTCTCACTGAACCATTTTCCCATGCAATGAGATATTCCTTGCTGTTAAGCAGCAGTTGGTCAGATCAGTGTGGAGGTGGTCAGGTTTCTTCCTCTGCCCATAGAAGGGGGAGCTGCTTCTGCTAGCAAGGGGGGTGGGTGGATGTGTGCCATAGACACAGCAGCTCTGAGCGTTTGTTGGTCTCAGTGCATGGGGTCGTTCAGACTTGCCAAGCTGCAGGAAATGAGTTAGGTCAGCCAACATCTCTGAACTGTGGTTTGAAGGTTAAAAAAGATTTTAAAATGCTTTCCTGGGTGCAGAAATATTATAGTCTGGTTTGCTGCTGAAGCAGGTTTGGAGGGGAGCCAAAAAAAAAAATCCCTGTGGCTATAGGCTGTATATGAATTGAGTTCAAAAGAGAGATCACTTGTTCTTGTGGACTGACAGGTATTTTCAATTTTTTGCAGCATGATTTCATTACTCATAGTTACCCAGATTTATTTTGTCCTGCTAGAGGCACTTATTGGGCACAGGGGTAGATTTAATTTTAATAGAGGTTTGGACCTGGCTGTAGTTATAGTACTATTAGTCTGGGGTGGAGAAAGGAAATCAAACTTGGACTGTTGATTTGCCTCTTGGCTGAGAGCTTATCAAGAGGGAAATAAATTTGCAGTAATAAAAGCTGTTCTTGACATTCCCTTATGCAGAGGAGGCAAAGGTGATGATTAAATAGAGGTTAGACATTAAAACTTCATAGCTGGAGGAGAAGAGGAAGGACAGAGCTGGATGCCTGTCTGTCCCATTGGATGCTGCAGGCTTCTGGTATTTGGCTTTATTATGGACCCCAAAGAATTCAAAGATCATCTTTCTACTTCTAGTGGATAGGATATGTGGTGCCAGTTTAAATCATTTATGGCTTTTGATGATTAGTTCAGCTGTGAGATTATGAAGGCATCCATGGTTAGCTTTTATGCTCTGATTTGGACTTCTTTCCAGTCACTCAGGTTGAACAAGACAGTATGAATGACAAATGAAATGTGGGCTGGAACTGTCTGGATTTTCCACTCGTTCATGTGCTGAAGCGGAGGAAATTTCCTTAGAAACCTTTTAATTTGCATCCAGACTATCTTTTTTTTTTTTTTTTTACTTTTTCCTTCCTTCTCAACTGAAGTTTTTTAGGATCATGAATGCAAACCTAGGCTGTTTAAAAGGGAAATAAAGACTGTGGTTATGCACACGTAACTAATAGTTTTGTTCTCATAAAGACTCACACATACTTTAAAGAAAATGAACCTATCACCATCCTGTGCCATGCCACATATTGGATATCAGTAGAACAACACTAAAGGTCCTTTTCCTGAGTTGCATCTACTGCCTCAATCAGGCGATGATGAGCCAGTGTAGAAGCTGGTGATGAATATGCGATACATGCGAGATACAACTGGCCTGAAAAAGAAGTGACTGGAATTCCTGTGTTAGTAATAGCCCAAAAGGGTAGAACAGGGTTACAGTCTTTCACATTGAAGATTGCATTTACGAACATAGAAATGCAGCTCTTGAACTATTTGCTTGCATGGAGGGGTTCTGCATCTTACATTTTACAAGGCTGCATTTCTGTGCTTTTTGCATTTCCAAGCTCTTTGTGCTGTGTAATCCATTAAATGTAAATCTGTTAGGGCTATTTCTTGCTGTATCTGACAAAGTTGTATGAATTTTATAGGAATATTGATTAAAAGATGGGACCTTAGGAAATAATACGGTCCAAGGAGGTGCCCACTGAACAGTGTACTGCTTTGGTGGTTTGTCTAACCTGTCTGTAAAGATTACCCATGATGGAGACTCCTACTTGGAGGTTATTGTTGCAAAGCTCCTTTACCCTCTCTAGAATAAGCAACTCTTGTCTTTCAATCGTCCCTTGCAAGTCATGTTTTCTAGAAGTTAAAAGATAATGTAATATCTTGATGGGCCACATGGAAGGAGGAGGCTGCTGCATGACAGTCTGTGAGAAATTATTCGTACTCCAAGATGTGCTAATGAAATATTTCATAACTTCATTAATATGAACACCAGCATCGTATCTTTCAGATTCAGGAAAGTTTGCATTCCTTCAGTGTGGCTGCAAATGAAGTTAAGTTTGTTTTACTGAGAATGAGTGTTGTAACATAAATTAAAAGAAATAGACTGAAAGTGTATGTACTAGATAGAAGTAGACTTCTATCAACTGTGCCAGCAAACGGCAGTACATGTGGCAGTGGCTCAGTATTCAGTTCACCAGGGCAGCTGGGTCTGCAAGCTGTAGAGCATCCAGGTTCTACTGACATTGGAAATGCCAGTCCGTCCTTTTATCATAATCTCCATCCAAAGCCTATCTTTCTTGTTGCAGCCCTGTTGATGTCATTGCTGATGCTAGTTTTTAAGTGTTAACTGTCCATTTAGAAGGCAAATGAGACCACTTGAAATGCTCTGTTAGAGACAACTAGTCACTTCTACTATTTTTGCATTAGCTGCTTGACTCGGACACACTGGTCTCCAGTCCTCTCCCTCCTCACAAGCTTTTTTTCCAGTGTTATCAGTTATTTTAATGGTGTAACATACGTTTAAGTCCTTTCTTTGTTCTTACCTTGGGACAGTAGAGTAAGATTGAGATTTTCCAGCACAGCACGAAAATATATAGTATTATCTTGGTTCCCATCTGGTCCTTTGTTTCCTCAGTGCTTCCTTTCCATCATCTTCCTTCCCAGGCGGAATCTCCCCCCTTTTTTTTTTTTCCCCCTTATTTCTTTTCTTAACCACTTGTAATTGCTACTGTACAGCCTTCTGGGAATGCCCTGAATTTGAGAGGGATTTGACAGAGCCTTTTCATCATGAGGTCTGCCAGAGATGTATCAAGGCCTCTTTTTCACCCCTTGAGACAGACAGAAGGATGAACAGGAATAAAATTTGATCTCTTCAGAGTAAAGGAAGTGGATGAGCTCTTTCACAGAATCACAAGGGTTGGAAGGGACCTCAGGAGATCACGCAGTCCAACCCTCCTGCTAAAGCAGGTTCTCCTAGAGCATGTTACACAGGACTTCGTCCAGGAGGGCTTTGAATATCTCCAGAGAAGGAGACTCCACAACCCCCCTGGGCAGCCTGTTCCAGTGTTCTGTCACCCT
>NW_009258754.1:2671979-2680947 GCF_000687185.1 Egretta garzetta | reverse complement strand
CTTTCTTGAACTGGGGAGCCCAGAGCTGGACACAGTACTCCAGGTGGGGTCTCACCAGGGCAGAGTAGAGGGGGAGGAGACCCTCCCTCGACCTGCTGGCCACACTCCTCTTAATGCACCCCAGGATACCCTTTGCCTTCTTGGCAACAAGGGCACACTGCTGGCTCATGGTCAGCTTGTCATCCACCTGGACTCCCAGGTCCCTCTCGACAGAGCTGCTTTCCAGCAGGTCAGCCCCCAGCCTGTATTGGTGCATGGGGTTCAACCTCCCCAGGTGCAGGACTTGACACTTGCCCTTGTTGAATTTCATCATGTTCCTCTCTGCCCAACTCTCCAGCCTGTACAGGTCCCGCTGAATGGCAGCACAGCCTTCCAGTGTATCAGCCACCCCTCCCAGTTTTGTGTCATCAGCGAACTTGCTGAGGGTACGCTCTGTCCCCTCATCCAGGTCATTGATGAACAAGTTGAACAAGACCTGGCCGAGTACTGAGCCCTGGGGAACTCCACTAGCTACCAGCCTCCAACTGGACTCTGCCCCGCCAGTCAGAACCCTCTGAGCCCTGCCATTCAGCCAGTTCTCAATCCACCTCACTGTCCACTCATCCAACCCATGCTTCTTGAGCTTTTCTATGAGGATGTTATGGGAGACAGTGTCAAAAGCCTTGCTGAAGTCAAGGTAGACAACATCCACTGCTCTCCCCTCATCTACCCAGCTGGTCATGCCATCATAGAAGGCTATCAGATTGGTCAGGCATGATTTCCCCTTTCTGTATGAACTTTTTTTCCCTTCTTTTTCTTTTCCCTGTCCCACATGTCTTATGTAGCTGGTAGGTAGAGCAGGACCTCGGTATTTTCTCAGCCAAGAAGCAGCTGTCTCTGTAATTTATTTCACAACTCCTTTGATGCTTCCACAGAAGGAATGGAGAGTCTGGGAGAGGCATGGAGGCATTCCCTTCTGATAAAAGGAAGAGGAAGTGCTCGCTGTTGTGCTCTTCAGGGGCTGGGCCAAGGGGCTGATCTGTTAGCAGATGCTTATCAGATAGACTAGGATTTCTTCAGTTCTCTGAGTACAGGACTTTCTATTAACATGTTGTGTCTCTGTGCCTGGTAAGTCTGGCAGTAGCCTGCAAAACTGGCTTCAGAGGCAGAAGTATGCTAATGTCAGAGGGGTCTCTTACCCCTCTTTATCACATGGTCTGCATCTACTCTGCTTAAGAAAAATGCCTTTCTTGCTTTTGGTGACAGGGTTGATCAGTCTGCTTTCCTTCTGGAAAGGGCTTTGCTATTCCTTGTGAAGGCTCTTGGTCAAATAATGACTGCGAAGTGTAGGGTCGGCCACAAAGCTCTAGTACTGCACTTGGTGCAGGTTTGTCCCACATAGCAACGATGTACGTGGCTGATCCAACTGTCATATACAGAGAACCCTGAAGCTGTGTTTCAAGCTTACTATTGACTGCTGTTGCTTGCACAAAGTGGTGGGTTTGATGTCCCTCGCACATCTCTCTCAAAGACCATTTAGAGTAAGAAAAATAGTCCAAACTATTTGAATCTTGTTCCCAGTGGGATGTATTTTTCTATGTTAATTCCTATTAAACTATCCACAGGCAATAGACAAAAGAATTAGAAACACATAAGGAGACTGATATAGAACTATGTAGCTGTTCCTGTTATAATTGATTTAGAATAATTGAATCATTTTGCTGTAGAAATCTCTTCTTCCACAGAACACTATTATATCCTGCAATACCTTTTGTTCCTTTTGTTAATAGAGCTATATAACAAATACATATCTGCACTGGCAAATGCAGGCCATTTGAACTCTAAAATATTAATTTTAAATGTACCTATGGCTATTTTTAATAGTAATTTAACATGGTCCTAAAAAGCACATGTTGAGATAATGAGATCCATAAATATTGGTTGGCATTATTGATTCACATCTATTGCTTCCATAGATTACTTCCATTTTCCACATTTCTTTTCATGTCTATACTAATCAGGGGGTTGGATTTTAAAGGTATTTATTTATACTGAGCCTTGCGTAAATACAATGAAATAAAATTCTCCAGTGGGAGCAGAATTAAGCCAGGGTTTACCACTGTGGAAAAATTCAGTCCTTAGTTTTTGTTAAAGATTAAGGGTAAATGTTTAACTTATTATTTAAGCAGGGAGGAAGTAACTCCTCCTCTTCCAAAAAAACTTGGGGGAACATTCCTTATTTTTGCAGTCTCTGCAGCAGAATCTTTCTCTAGGGAATGGAAAGGCAGGAATGTGATCTAGGAATGAAAAATCATTTTCAGTAGCAACAAAGCAAACTGGTACAGGCTTGTCCAGAATGATATGTGTGTCTTGGCTTCTGTAAGTAAGTGAGGTCCTCTAGCAGCTATGGGCTATGGTCAGGACACTGGAGTTACTTTTATTGTGTTTGAGTGTGATACTCTGTTTTCCCTCCTTCCCTATGTAATTTATCGAAGTAAAACTGGGGCTTTATGAAAACAAGAAAGGAAAGATGGACTTCATCTGCCCTGTGAACTTGAAGTGATTCAACTATACCCATTCATGTTTCTGCAGGGATGCTCATTTTCACGTTGGGACTTCTTCTGGTTACGTATGAACCTTTCCCAAACTGATTTTTGAGATGATCAAAATAAGCCACACTGAAAGATTGCTCAGACAAGTATCAACTTTAAAGCTTTTTTGAAGATACTTGTGGCAGCTGTCCTGTATTAACCAAGTGCATCCTCATTAGAAAAAGCGAGTATGTTCTTACCACATGCTTGTTAAAAACTAGTCATCTACTACTGCATCAATACTCATAAAGAGAAACTAGCTCTTACAGGGGTTCTGAATGATGGGCTTCACTCGATGCAGTGCTGTCATGTAAAGTGTCATCATACTTGCTTGTGACTCCCACCTTTCTGCAAAAGAGCACTGCAGACATAACAGGGTGGGAGAAGTTGACATTTTTCCACACTTCTCATCACTGTTTTTCAAAAGCAAACCTGTTTGTCAGACCCTTGGGCTGGCTGGTTAGCTGACTAGGTTAAATGCTGTGGGGAGCTTTATGTTCCAAAAATATTTTCATGTCATACAAGTTTTACATTTTCTCAATTCTGCTAAAATTGTTTCTATGTAGTCATACATTCTAAAAGAAGTGTCATTCTTTTTTTACAAATAAGTATATCTTGTGATGTTTTGAGATTCCTAAAATTAATATTTTAAAAAATATTATCTTTCTATTTCTATGCTGTGGTGCAAATGCAGAAATGAGACTGAATTCTTTTTTGTATTATTTGGGATTTGTGTTTTATTTCTTATACTTGTGTACACTTGACAATATGGACCACGATCTCCACCCAGTCTGAACTGACTTGCGTTGATGGTGGGACTAATATGATGAGCAGTAGGATGTATCATTTGCATTACACCCCTGCCTGTCAGTGTTTAAGTTTTTAATGTAAGGGGCATAAGTTTCATAAGGAATTAGTCTCCTTCCTGTTTGTCATCTGCTTTGAGATCGACAGGTTGTATTACTTACAGTGCATGTTTTCCATTCATAAAGTTTTTTCTCAACATGGTAAAAGGAAAACATAGTGACAAATCTTATGTGGAAGAGATGACACGTCAGCATTTTGTTTTATTGGACATTGATGATACAGTATATCACTAAAAGCAGTTTTAGAGCCTAGGAAACAGCACTATTGATCTCCTGGAGTCCTGTTGCCAGAAATTGTATTAAAAAGCTTAACACTATGATGTGTAGCCTTGTGGTAGCAATGTAGCCAAGAACAACCTCTCCCAGAGATCAGCAAGCTGAGAGTTGCAGTGATATGGTGAATCTACTGAAGGAGGTGTGTTGCCTATTTGCTGTCCTCCTGTTAACCGAATTTTTGAGTATCAGGAGAAGGACTTACACAGTCAGGATTTCTGTGTTTTCAAAGTAATTATCCACAGGTAGAACAAATCTATGTGCTGCTGCCCACCTCTCCTATCCTCCTGCTCCCATTCTGAGCAATGTGAAATACAAGTTACATTTTCCTGTTTATCACCCGCTTTTAAAAAACTAAGCTATGGAAGTTGTATGTAAATGTGTACTAAGATTTCAAATAAATAATGGTTGGGATTGTCAGTATCAGAAGAAGTTTATTGCGCTTTATTAGTATTACAAGTTAGTCAGCAAAGTATGCTATTACACAGTTATAGATGCAAAATTAGTCAATACCAGTGAAGCGAATTGTTCTAGATTTATACTTGAACCTCTAGCAAAAGGGGCTAAATAGCACTTACTTAAAGACTTTTTTTTTTAAAAATTGAGTTTAAAAATAAATACTGCACTTACTATATTGTTTAAATGCAGGTTTTAAGTTATTTAATACTGTATGAGCTTTTAAATGCTTCCGTATGAAAGACTGCTCATACTTCAAAACGTTTGTAATGTAGAAGCATGTCCATGAAGAAATACTGCATAAATGAGTGCAGGCTTGGAAGAGTATGAATAACTTCATAGTTCAAGTCTTAGTTTAAAAAATTAATGAGAAGCCTACTTAGCTTCCTAAGAATCATGCTCCATTTGTTTCTAAATGGACCTGGAGTTTCTTAGTAATTTGGGGCTGGATCTTCAAAATATGTAGTCACCTGAAAAAATATACAAACAGGCTTTTCAGAAGTTCTGTGTTTCATGCTCCTGACCATAGGTATCTAACTTGAGTATTTTTTAACTCCTTCAAAACATCTATTGGTATCACTAGGAATTAGGGTCTACAGTAGTGTCTTTGAAACCTCATTTTTAGCTACTTTTAGAAATATCACCTAGTGTCTGCTCTAGATGTTCTACCTGTTGCAAATATAAGCCACAAGATTTATTTCCAAGCAACGTTTTTTACAGTCTAAGCCATATAAAACACAGTAGAAGTGTGAGCTTTTTTTTTTTTCTTTAAATGTGTCATGAATATAGCTATGCTCTGGTCCTATACTTCCCTGAAAGTGAACTGCTGCTGTTTCTCATGCCCTTACCCAAGGAGGAATGCGTTTTGGTAACAATTAGAGATGGACAGTTCCCTTAGGCACCAAGCTCTTAGGTGCTTAGCATTAGCCACTGTTTCTGTTAGCTTTACAAATCACTTCATTTTTCAAAAGTGGATGGGAAAGCTCTTAAATGGGGTGGGAATATTCTTCTATTTTAGGTCCTTTGTTTCCATGTAGAGCTTAGAAAGGGAACAGATACAAGAAGCAGAAGATTATGGCAAAAAAATTGATAAAATCTTCTCCAGTTTCTCAATTAAAGCCTTAGACAAATGCAGAAAGATTTAGTGATTTTTTTTCTGTGATTTTGTTTTTTTCTTTCTGTGCTAGTGTTTCCCCTCCAATAAGAATCTGTTTTTGTTTTCACATAAATGTAATCTCTCTATGCCTTCATACAGCACTTCAAAAGCCGTTCTGATTTATAGGACAGCTGTCTTAAGAATTGTGACTCTTCTTTCCCATGTGCTCGCATGTCTCTTTCTACAGGGGACAACATAGCTACAACATAATTGGAAAACATTAGAATCAAAAAATATGGCTTTATTCCCAACAACTGCTGTGAGTCCTATTCACAAGTCAGTGACTAAAGCTAGAATTACTGCTCTATAGATTTCAACACTTCATCTCTTTAGTTTTCATTTCATTCTACGTTGGGTAGGAAATACCCTGTATTTCTATTCAGAAAACAAACCCCTCCACATCCACAGTTCAGATCTACCTCTATTCATTGGAGAAATGGGAACTCTGATTTATGTTGGTGCCATTAATAATACTTGAACATGCACCAGGACTTTTTCAGCAATGATCTGTGTTTGCAGATGGCTGCGTGCACTGTTTTAACCAGATATTCAGCATGTTTTTATTAGATTATTACCCAGAAAACAGAATATGAAACAACCATGAGAAAACTGCTTTTCTAAAAAAAAAAAAAAAAATCAAACCAACCTTACGAACAAAAAAAAGCCCAACAACAAAGTGCTTTCAGTAGGAGAAAAGTTCATGAAGTACTGTGGCTGGTATTCCAGCTTTTCATACAGAAAGCAGCAGCAGCAGCGGATTTCCATTTACACTGTTCCATTTAGTCTCTTCACCACCTCTTCAAGGGTCATACAAGCTTTGGAATGCATATTTTCAGGTTACAGGACCAAGACTTTTTTTCTGCTACAACAATAGTATTGTTTCTCCTCAGTTGAAATGCAGTAGTAGATTGTGCCATAACTAGACTAAATACTTAGATATGGAGACTTTAGCCATATGGAACACAGACTTGGCCTTTCATTTCTTTGGATATAAGCAAGGCTTTAGCATGGGAAGAGAACACAGTGATGGGATAGACATAGCCATAGCTGTATTCTGTATTCATGCTGTGTTCTATAGCCTCCTCTGTCTGTCCTACAAACTGGAAACATGTGGTAATCGTGTCTGTGTATTTTGTTATTGCTGTATCCTCTAATTCTGTTTTATTTGTAATTTTAGATGGACTCAAAGCTCTAGTCCCAGATTTACTGCAACATGGTGTGCTGTTGATTTCTTACAAAGAAGTCGTCAAAAAACAGCTCTGAGAAGCTTCTGCTCTGAAAGGAGTGACGTGTTTGCAACTCAGAAGCTAAGGAAGCTGCCAAAAACCATAAGGTAACATTTTAAATGAAAACATAATTTTTTTTTATTTTTTTTTTTTTGTCTGAAGAATGGTTGTATGTTGGGCAGACTCTCAGTGAGAGAGCTTAGGAGTGAGTATGTTTCCCCTGCAGGGAAAAGTCTGCTACTAACTCTGAAGCACTTCTACCACATCAAGTCAACAGTTTTCTTTCTTATAAATCCATTTATAACTTGGCGTGTGGAGAGTGTTTTTTCTGTTCTGCTGAAGGGGTGGAAGAGCAGTTGGAAAAGTTCAAAGACTTGCTAAAGTCCTTGAAGTTTAATGGGATCAAAAGTATTCCTAAGAGATGGGACATATACACAAGGTAGGAAGAGCTGTAGTTCTGTCTGCGGTCAGCAGAGGAATGACAGAGGGTAACTGTGAGGGGCCAGGTACCACCTATCAAATGCATCACCTCTCTTCTGTACTGGAAGCAGGACTGTGGAATAGCCAGATTCACTTTTGTGAGGGGTTGTGCCTGTGGTCCAAAGGCCATAAGTGCTGTAGCTTTGCCTAGAAAATGTCAGCTTAGATCTTTTGTTAGACAAGGTGAGAAGAAGCAGTAGGGACCCACGTATTATTCCTTCAGCCATAATTGTCTGTGTGGAAAAAGTGTGCGCTTGTGCAAAAATCTTATGGAAGCTTTTGTTGTTAAGGAGATGAGATGTCTTTTATGCATTTTGTGCAGGAGAATGATGTAGGAAAACTATCTTGGTGTGCTGGGCCTGCTTCACAGGTCAGTGTGGCAGGAAGGTGAGACCACAGCCATCTATCCAGCCCAAGTTATTTTGGGGACTTAGCAGCACATGAAAGAAAACCCACTAAGAAAACCCATTGTGTGAAGTATGGAAGGTGGTTTGGAGGCTCCTCACTTTTATATCACCCTGACATGGATTGCTTGGTCTTAGCCAGAATCACATTTAAATGTGACCTGATTTTGAAAGGTTTGGGGTGTCTTGGAGAAAGTTGAAGATGCAATAGCCATGGGTAGTCACTGTCTTTATAGAGATAAAGGATTCACATAGAGATAATGTTACAAAGAATTAAAAATAATTGTCTGCAGCAATTATAAGGGCATTTATTTGACAGTTTCCCCTACAATTGTTTATATGGTTACCCATTTTTACAGATGCAGTTTCTGGTCCAACATTTTTGCTGTCACAATCAGTTGACTACAATTAATGAGGTAGCTAGACAGTTATTTAGACCATATAAATAAGGCAGTTAGTCTGCTAGCTGCCAAGATTAACCTTGAAAAATGGCATGAGTATAAAAATGCAGGTAGAAATATTTTGTTGCCTGACTCCCATCTCTGTGCTTGCTTATTCTTTTTCTTCTCCTTCCTC
This sequence comes from Egretta garzetta, assembly GCF_000687185.1. Classification (NCBI taxonomy): domain Eukaryota; kingdom Metazoa; phylum Chordata; class Aves; order Pelecaniformes; family Ardeidae; genus Egretta; species Egretta garzetta. Next base: position 2,672,940 of record NW_009258754.1, on the reverse strand, counting down.
CTTGTTCCAAGACAGAAACATATACGTAAGGCTTGGCTGAGGCACAGCTGAAAACTTCACTTTAAAATAAGTAAAAACTAAACTGTTGCTTAATTCACTGCAGCCTTTGTGCATAAGCAAGATGTTATGTTTCATGTTAGGAGGTATAATCACTGATCCCTGAGGACATCACACCTTGTGTGTTCTTCCCTTTCAAACTGTTAATGTTTTACCAATCCCAAGTGAATACATAAACCTCTGGAATATTTTGAGTGTGGTGCCATTTTAATGTGGGGGTTTTGTATGTAAAAAAAATATAATGTTTCTTTGTCTTCTGTGTGAAGTACTAAGATCTGGTCTAGGTATTTATAGCAGAGGAAATCTTGTAGAGATGTTTCCATTTTGGCTTAGTTCCCTTTGAAACGTATTTTGTAAGAAGGAGAGACTGACTCATACATTACAACTTGGTAGTTAGGGTACTGTCCTGGATGTGGGACAGCCAGAGTAATATCACTGTAAGTCATACGCATAGGGACTTTGCCAAGAATTGGGCAGAGCAGACTTGCAGCCTTGCATATTCACAAGGCCACACGCATTCTTGTTTTGACAAAAATTTCAATGTGTAAAGGAAACCTTAAGATTTGACTCAAAATGGAATACTCATTGTATTTTCTCCAGGCAGTATCTTCCATTCCCCTTACGTCACTTCATAGTTCTGTCACTTGTTATGACATATGTGGCCCTGCTTTGTGAGGGCAGCATTAATTGCCATTTTAAAGGCCCAAATTTTTCATTCCTTTTAATAACTATTGAACTGTGAGGAGAAGGTACTCTGTAGGAAAAGAAAGCTAAGGTGGGAGGCATTTAAATGAAAATTCTTCAGGAACATAGTCTCTTCCATTAGAAAGAAAATACTTGTGAAAATGAATGAAATATCTTTAGGAATCTCATTTGGAATTAAGATTTTTTTTATTTTTTTTTT
>NW_009258754.1:2577304-2671938 GCF_000687185.1 Egretta garzetta | reverse complement strand
TCCTGCTGAGATGTTTAAACTAAAATTTTCAGCTCCTTAGCTCTGTATGCTTATATGATTTAAGAGATCTAGAATTAGTAGCTATGCTTTTTCATACATTTTAAATAATCATAATTTAAATAATTTGGAGGTTTTGCAGACGTAAGCATCACCTATAAGACATGAGCATTCTGAGGATCATCTATGGAAAATGCAGTCACTTTTTTTACTTTGTGAAGCAGAGGAGATGTGCTGGAGGGATATCAGCATCTACTCTTTCCTATGAACAATAGTTCAGGAAGATAAATGAATGAGTTAATTGACATGCATATGTTGATGTTATAGAATCAGTTCTGTTTAGGAGTTAAATTACACTGAATTTAGCATAGAACAATACATTTACTGTATAAACAATCCAGCTATGCTGACTTCTCTGGTCATTTCATATAGTATTATAGGACAGAGCTGTTTTTCTTCACCCTAGCTTTTAGATTTTGTTCAGTCCTTATATCTTATTTCCTGAAGTCAGGAATCATCAGTTTCTTTGATGCTTCTTTATTTCTTTCCACATGTTGTCTATGTCTTCATGCTGGAATTGAGTCCACCTCTTCTTCTTTGATCTCATAGAAATGGACAAAATGTCTGGATTCTCATCTTACAGTCATTTTAAATCTGCACAGTGCTCTTGACTTCATTATAATTGTTTCTAATTTGCTGTAATGCAAAGGTGACTGGACCTAGGCTCCCAAACCAAATTCTGTTAAACTGCAGTGGTGGTATATCAGTGAAGGTAAAGAAGCTGGCTGGTTGCATGTATTTGAAACAGTTCTTTTTCTTGCCAAAACCTTCACCCATGGTCAGGATGTATAAAGAAGTACCGTCAAGTAAACAAACTTTGCTTTGGATGCTTTGAACACATTTCAAGACCAGGCCCCTCCCATCTTGATTTAGGCCCCTAGATTCAGTGGTTGGTTTTGGCAGCCCTCTAAGAGAGGCAGATGGTTGTATAATGGAGTTCTTGTGTAAGATGGTGCTGGTAATTGGTCCAAGAGGGTTAATCCTTCCTCTGAAAACCACTCACTGTTTGATTCGTACAAGTATATTGCTGGCTGCCTCTTTGGGTGCCCGTTGTGAAGACATGTCAGCGCTCCAGTGGAGTGTTGATGTTTCGGGGGAGCGTGTCCTGCTGCAACAGGACTTCAGTTGAAAGAGTACTGTGAACCTGATTTCCAGAAACCAAAGCCAAGAAGTCTGATTTCTAACCAACAGCTTCTTTTTTTTAAAAAGTAGTTCCTTCTTGTGCCAAGTCTCCTAAGTCTCCTGCATCTAGAAGTTTCAGAAGTTTAGGTATGTATAAATCAGGCACTACATTGTGTCTGTCACTTATTGTGGAAAAGGTCTCATATTAAATCCTGTTATACCTACTCCTCCTTAATAAACAAAACAAACAGGTGCCACATATTTGGCAGTAGACAGCAAGAATTTAAAATTCCTGAACAGAGAACAAATATATGTTAAGGGGCCATATTTACTTTCAAATAATAATAATAAACATTTTGGGTTTATATTCCCTATTTCATCAGTAGTCCTCAAAGCACTTTTTATAAAGAAGTTTGGCATTACTGTACTGTCTTGACAATGGGAAAACATATGAACACCATAAGATCTGGCACCAAGATCACTTAATAGCTGGGTGGGAATTAGAGCCTAGCACCCTCTTCAAGATTGAAGTGTTTTTCTTCTTTTCTTTCTCTTGATAGCTTTGGATCGCCAATATATTTATTTAGGAGATGGTAAGCTGACTTCACTGACTTTAGTGTCCAAATGCTCAGAGGAAGATATTATTTTTGGAGTAAAATCCACTTGTACCTTGAGATGCCACGATATTTGCAGGCCAAAGAGTTCATCTGATCATTTAAGCACAAACATGGAGAGTCTGGTTTTATGCAGCATTGTTAGAATTAACTGCGCTGCTATTCTCAGCTGGAGCTGCTTATTGCTACCTTCTCCTAAACAGTGAGCTGACTTTTAAGGGTTGGAGACGTTCTGAAGGGAACTGTGCTTTTGAGAATTTGGTCTGGCATGATAAATATTTGAGTACTAAGAAAAGAGGTTGATCTGTCATAATTGCTTTCATAAAATATGGAGACAAGCATCCTTTTAATCCATTATTTACTCAGTAGATGGTATCTAATTATTTAGGCAATTTTTAAAGTCAGTAAAAGGCTTAACTAACTCCAAACTATATTTTGACTCATCCAAACTCTCCAGGTAAAATATGAGAAACTTTGACTCTTTTATGGTTAAAATACCTCCCTGTTGTCAGTGAGAGCTCTCCTAATTTAGCCACTTAGAATTCTTGGCGGGGATGATTAAATATGGTACTCTTTACAGTGGTCTCTTTACTGTTTCATTCCATGCTGTTTCTATCAACTTCTGGAAGCTGTATGGGGAAACAAAAGATTCAGAAGCTTATAGGGCAGCTTTGTGTCCCATCTAGCATTCCTTCTTACAATTAAAAAACTATTTACACAGGCCACAAATTATTATTATATCATACTCTATTGCGACTAATAAAATGCAGTTATCAGTATAGTGACTTGGGCATACATAATTAAGTCTTTACTTGCCTTGAGATTACTTTTGCATATAAAAGTAGCCTGTGATAAAAGTAAGCCGTGGGCTGATTTTTCAAATATGTCACATAGACTTAATGTACTTTTGAGCAAGAACAGTCTTGTAGCCCTTGATGCTGCTGAGGCTAGTCTCAGGACTGCCTTAAATTGCTCCAGCTAGTAGCTTAATTGTTTCCATACAGAACAATTCCTGGTATCAAAGGAATTCTGAATTAGGGTAAATTTGTTGTGTGATAGAATAACAGATTTAATGATAAGGGTGTTCTGCTGCCTGTCTATATGAAGACAAACGTTTATGCTAGCAATGAGCTTAGATCTGTATTTTTCCCACATTTTCAAACATTTGGATTCTTACTTCCAGATTTGACCTGTTAAAGTTGTGGTGGTCTGACAAGTTTTGGCTACAATATTTGAGCCATAGAGCCACACAGATCTGCACATCAGGAATGTTAGAACCCAGAGTTCTGTTTCAGACCTGTTGCTGTTTAATTTTTGCTAGTTTAAGTGCAGAAGATGGATCTGTGCTGAACCTAAGAGAACTGCTGAATGCTAGAGTTTCGTCATGACTCAGATAATTGTAACTACCTGAAAATGCTTTTCAGGATTCTACATTAAAAACATATTTTGACCAGTTACTTCTACCTCCTCGCCTTCCCCCTCCCCCCCCTTTTTTATTTTAATATGGAAACATGCGTGAAGGCTGACAAATTTTATTTCAACTGTAACCTCATGTGACTGTAAAAGAGCTGAGATATAAACCCCTAGTAATTGCTTTTACAGTGGAAATCTTGACAGAACTTTAGGTTTAGTATAGTGACATTAGGAGAATGCTACTACAGCTGGTTTTATTATATGGTAAAGAACAATCAAATTCTGATTACAAAAAAATGTTTTAGGAAAGGGTCACTCCTACCACTGATGTAAAAAACCAGGAGCATCATTTATATCTGGATTTTTTATATTCCAAAGTAATTTTATGTGGATGAGGAACAAGGGTGAAAATGACAGGAGAAACTGAAGAGTGTGACCTATTGTACGGGAATAATGACATATGTGCACATACTTGTCATCCAGAGGATTGTTTCATCACCCTGAAAGCAGGGGAACTTGCCTGCAAAATCAGTTTCTTTGCTCCTGCCCTCTTTTCCCCTATGATCCTAGTGTTCATTTGGAACATTTTAAATCAATCTGCACGTATTCAACAGTATTAGAGCAATAATAATCCTTATCCAGGCCCTAAATCAATTTGTAGTCTTTTAGAAAAGAAAAAAAAAAAAGTTTTATTTGGTGTTTTTTCTTCTTCCCCATATAGACAGAACTTTGGTTAAGGAGCTTATAACAGTACCTACCTGCAACCTTAGTCTGGCTATCAAACTGTATGTCTCCCAGTACTTTAGAGCCATCTGTAAATCTTGGGTCTCGAGGTTCCACCTTGAACCAGATAGAGAGTAGCATCACATAAAGTCGTTGCTAGATCTCCCTTACATTTAAGGAATAAGCAGAAGTAGGTGGTAGAGTTGTGATGACTGAGTGTAACACAGTGAGAACCTGCCAGGCTTCTCCTCCTCCTCTGTGTGGACTTGAAATGGTAAAGATTCCCTTTCATCATTAGGAAAATGGTTCCAATGCCTAGTTTTCCCAACTGCTAATTTAAAAAGAAAAAAATGTTTTATTTCTAGGGCAACCTGTCTCACTTCAGCTCTCAGCTTTAGTTTTTTTTATAGTTTTTGTGATTAAAGAACCACCTGGTATCAGACTTTCCCCCTGTTATTACATGCTCTTAACTATCTCCTGATTAATGAGATGCATGGAATTTGTCATATTTTTCAATGTGAGATAAGGCCACCTTATTTTTTAACATCACATTTATTAAATGAATACTGGAATGGACATAATATTTTCTTGAAAGGTGGTGAGTGCACAGGACTTGTGAACCTGTACTTTTGTAGTGAGTCTAGGATGTGTAAGTTGTAAATGTGTCATACAGAAGCTCATACTACGCAGTAGCTATCTTGAATTTAGGCATTGAAGAAAGCTGCTGCCTGCTACCAAACTTCCTTGAATAATCTCTGAATTATGTGCTGAAAAGAGTAAAGCATATTTAGGAAATAAAACTGAGTGGAATAACAGTCAGAAGTCTCATCAGAGCTGTACAGAAGAGTTAAATACAGCTTCAATTTTAATTTACAAGCTCTATTGGCCAGCAAAAAATAGGTAGTCAGAGGTTAGCCTAACTTCTAACAACAGTGGATTCTTAAGCAGCTTGAAATCTGCAATATATTTTGCTAATTCTGGTAGACTAATTATGAAACCATATGGGAGACAACGGAATGCTGTGTTACACACATAGTTGACGTGGAGTGATGTCTGTTAAACGGAATAAAAAAATCACTGAAATTTCATCAGTTATTGTCGTGGTTTAACCTGACTGGCAACTAAGCACCACGCAGCCGCTCGCTCACTCCCCCCCCTCCCTCAGTGGGATGAGGGAGGGGGGGGTAAAGGGGAAAAAAAAAAAAAAAAAAAAAAAAAAGACAGACCCATGGGTTGAGATAGAGACAGTTTAGTAGGAGAGAAGAATAACAATAGTAATAATAATAATAATGGTAAGGGAATATACAGGAATATATAAAACAAGTGATGCACAATGCAATTGCTCACCACCCACTGACCAATGCCCAGCCCGTCCCGAGCCGCGATCGCTCTGCCCGCGACCGACCGACCAACCCCCCCGAGCATGACGTTATATGGTATGGAATAGCTCTTTGGTCAGTTTGGGTTAGCTGTCCTACCTGTGCTGTACTCCCTCCCAGCTTGTTATGCACCTGGCCGAGCAGGATGAAGCTCAAAAAGTCCTTGAGTAGTCTCAGCATTACTTGGCAACAACTAAAAACGTCAGAGTGTTATCAACATTCTTCTGGTACTAAATCCAAAACACAGCACTATGCTAGCTACTATGAAGAAAATTAACTCTATCCCAGCCAAAACCAGGACAGTTGCTTCATCAGTTGTAGATCAATCTCTGTGGTAAAATTGGAAGAGATGCTCCTAGCCTAAAAAAAGAAAATGGACTGCATCTGCACTCTCAAAGACACTATTGAAAGACCTCCCAGTAATGAGACAAAGCTGATAGAATTTGACAGAGAAAGAAAAGAATTCGGTCAAGACTGAAGTCTGTGACTGTGGGAGAGTTGCTCAGCTAACTTAGTGAAGGACTCAAATTTAAATAAACAAACAAAGAAACAAAGGCTTATACTGGTTGATGTATTACGCATTAGTTGTTTTGGGGTTTTTTTTGTTAGGTTCCCCCCCACCTGCTCCCAGTAATAAATTAACTAGTTTTCTGTAAGTTTAGTAGAAATTACAATGACGTATCCCAATAACTTTATCTGAAAGTTGTGAAGCAATTTACAGTAGCTATAATTTCTCAAAATATAGTTAATTTTCTTGTCCATATTGTGTCCTCCTCAAGAAAAGACAGGTCTGACCAAGGAATGGAGCTATAAAGCTATGTTGGCTGACATTATTAGTCCCTAATTATTTTTCACTTGCACCTATTACCAGCTTTTCCATGATTTTGCTGAGAGACCATGTTAACCAGCATCAAATTGTTATTTGTTCATTCTCCATTTGTTTACCATTCCAAACCAGTTTTGGTTGCTTTCTTCCTCTCCTTCCCTTTTCTTCCTTGTTCTACGGAATTCCTTATTTTCCAAAAATTGCTAAACTTAACAATAATGCTTTAGACCTCCACAGGTTACTCTTTTCTTTTTCTTCTGAGGGGAAATTGTCTCATTCTGTAGAGTTAAGAACACTGAGTTACTTTGAAGCATCTTCCATATTCACAAGCAAAATGGAAAACAATGCTTAGCGATGAAGTGGGAGTGTACTGCCCTGGGTTTGCCCTTACACTTATAGGAAGATTTGCCTTTTCTTAATCTTAATTCCTGTTTTATTTTCCTGTACCAGTATCAGATAACTGCCTTTGAGGGCTAACAGTGATAATGAGGAAGACCACCAATACAGAAAACCAGGATACTTTTGCAAGTCATTCCCGTGTGTGATCATAAAAGTGACTGTCTTCCAGACTTGAAGACCAGAGCTAACACTGTTGATAATAATATTGTTCCAGGGCAAAACAGCCTAAGTGAACTAAAAATTGAGTCCAATTCAAATGACTGTCACATGACAATCAATGGTTTGACACGTTCTAAATTTAAAGTGAATTCCTAATCACTGTATGTGTATTGTTAACAGAGTTTAAAACGATAAACTATGAGATCTAGCGTTTCAGATTTTGCCACGTCTACAGCTGGCTAAAGTTCTTTGACTGATGCAAAAGTCATCCTTGATAACACACAAACTGAAGCAAAGTATAATCAACTTAATTTTTTTCTGTTACTTGTAATCATCTAAGGCTCCTTATAAGTACTGTATGGCATATTTTACTATCTTGAGTGATTGATATATAGGTGTAGCAGCTTTTAGGAAACTTTGGGGTTGTTTTTTTTTTAGGATAAAGTAGTTTCTCAAGGCCCTTCAAACGACTATCATTCACATAATCCTTGTTGTCTTTAAGTTATGATAACATTCCCTCTTGTCACATCACACAGATGGTAATGAAAGGGAAAGATTAACCACCTGGTTACCAAGGTCCATTTACTACTAAATGGTAATAACTGCAAATCAAAGTGAAAGGCATTGCACACGTTAGCATGGTACATTACAGCAGTGACTTCACTTAACAGATATGCCCATTATCGCCTTAATCCTCAGTAGAGTGAGAGCATGTGAAAATTGTTCAATCCATAGTTAAGCAGCATTGGTGGTTACCATATTTTCTCATTGCAGTAGGTATGTTTTCATTAACATTCTAGATTGATTTTTTTTTTTTTTATTCCCATTCTTCCTACTCTTGTTTGATTGATACCAGCTTTGTAGCTTCTCAGAAGATGGGTTGCATCTGAGCATTTAATTTATCCCTTCAAATGGGTCCCTTCTTTCCTTTTTTATTTTTTTTATTAAATACAACTTTTTGGAAGTTGATGTTTCTTTTCTGTGGTATTTTCTGAGACTTAAAGCTTTAAGACCAACAATATTATTACATCAGTCAAGTGCCAGCAGGGAAGTCTCTTAAAGAAGGGGAAAAAAGTAATCTATAATCCACCTTGACTAATGTTTGTCAGGCCAAAGAAAAGGAAAATTTAGCAAATAGAATTTTTAAGGACTGGGGAGGGGGGCACGGAGGGAGGAAGGGGGATATTTAATAAAGATCAGGAAATTCAAAAGAGCTTGGAAAAGAGGTTTTTTCCAGATGTTGTAATGTGAGGAGGCCACATGGTAAGTTTATTTGCAGAAATTCCTCTTGCACTGATTTCTGTGTTTTGGAAAGAACTTGTTTTGGTATTTGTTTCCATAAATGTCTTGATTGAAATATTTCGCATATATCAACTGCAAATGTATTGAAACAAGAATAACGTAGAGGCAGTTATGAAAAGTAAGTTTGAATGTTAGAAGGAAAAATGGCATGTTTACTCTATCCTGTCCTTTCCTAGATGTGGGCAGATGCCCTTGAAGGCTCTGGTCTTTGTCAGGGTGATGTGGATACAACAAAAGGTGGGGCTGAGTCTTAAGGTGAATCCTTTCAGGAGCTGCATGGGGAAAGGGGACCATTAGCTCTTCTGGTGAGGAATGCAGGAGTAGCAATATCCACTCTGGCTTGTTGGTGAGTTTTGTAGCATTAGAAGCAGATAAGGGGAGGGAGAGAGAGCGGGATAGAAAGACTGGGCCTTGCACAGACCCAAGGATGCTGAAGTGAAATGGCTTGGGCTGGCATTAAGGGTCTTTAACTCTGCAGCTGAGAGTGTTCCTGGAATGGGGAATTTAGAGAATCATAGTTACCATCTGCTCTAAGTGTCCCTTCAGAAACTTTGTTTAATAAACAGAGCTGCAGGCAAAAGGTGCATGCTGTGGGTCTGGTTGCAGATCATAATGACAAAAGAATTATGGGCAGCCCTGCCAGACACCACTGACTTGGACAGCCTGTATGTTCTGTCTAAATTATCCCTAGGATGTTCTCAGCAGTGCTATTCTGTGCTCTTGCCTGCTCCCTGTGAGCTTTCTAATACACAGGTATCGGGCCTTGCCTCACATCAAGTAATGGAAAATTCCATAAATTTCACTTGCTGTGAAATTGTTAAGTTGTATATTGCGTTGTCAGACGTTATGACATAAGACAAATTAAACAAAAGATAATATAGTATCTATTTTATAGAAATTAAGATACCACATCTTGTAATTTTTCTCCAAATCCTGTATTTTTATATCACTTACATTATCATAATAGTCCACAATATTTTTATTAAGTTAAATAAACATTTTATAATATAAGATCTCTTTTCTTCAAGGTATTTATTTTAACAGTTTAATCAGCAGCCACATGGTGAAATTATTTTCAGCTAGCAACAGAGCCACCTTCATTTAAAATTCATGGTTAACTTAGCTTCAAAATTAGGTGGCTGACAAAAGACTGCAAATTTTCACCCTTTTTGTTTTGTTTAAGCTGCAGGTAAAAACAGATCTCTGTGTTCTTTTGATTTCAACAGCTCTAACGAATGCTGTTGATCTCGAATACATAGCATAGTACCCAGCAGTAGACACTATGCTTTTATCAAAGGATGTATAAAGGCACAGGCCATGTTGTTTCCTTTGAAAAATGGTTTGTAATTATGGAAATAAAGAAAACGTTAGAACAGATGAGGCAGTGTCACATGTATGTGCACAGCCTTTGTTTTCTGAGAAATTGTTGGTTTCCCAGAGCATAAATTCTTTACTTAGGAAACTGTGGGGCTTGTTCAAAAGGATGATCCAATTTTCTATTTTTTTCAAAGAAAAGAAAGATTGGGAAAACTTCCCTATAAGGTGGGCTTTCCAGCACATTCAATATGCATGTCTTAAGAAGTTTTCTTAAAAAAAACAAAACAAAAAACCCAACAAACCAAAAACCAAACCCAAAAATAAAACCCACAACAGCTTGTTTTGCAGTTTCCTGCTTCCAGGTTATTTCTTTCTAAAGAGGTATTGTCAGATGTCACATCTTTCTGAAACAGGACAAGAGTTTCTATTTATGTCCTTCTTTAGGCCTTGAAGGCATATTGTGGCATAAGATATATTTGGTTAGTATTATTTTATGCCACTTATTCACTGCTGACGATAAATGTGCTTGTTGTTGGACAGCTACTAATTGAAAAACTCTGTGCTTAGGAACCTGTGTATTCCCTCAGGAAGCACTGTCCTTTCAAAGCAAATGTTCCCACCGCCTGTGGCTGGCCTAATTTATGACAAGATGGTAGCACACCTTTCTTTCTGAAAAGGTCTAGATAGCTGTAGGAAGCTTTATTTGGTCAACTTCCATCTATTTATGGATAAGGACAGCATAATCCTAAGTACTCTGAGAGATATGGGGACTAAGAGGGCTTCAATCAGTATTTTTCAAAGTAACCTCTGAGTTGAATTTTTAATTCCTTATTGAGAGCTGTAATTCTGAGAGATGAAATGTCATTGTGGGAAATAATCTTGTGAGGTACGGTGAAAGGACCCAACAATTTAAAACCCAGTTCTGAAACCAGTTTCTGAATACAAAAAGACTATTGCTGTGGAATAAACAGTTGTGAAAGAACTCAACGGAAGGCCTTATGTTTCTGGGAAGTCTTGGATGCTGAGGCTTAAAAATCATGTAGCAATCTTCTTGTGTCATGTTCTGTACCCTCTGATAATCAGTGTGGTCCCCATAGATCTCATTGAATTCTATATAATTTGTGCAATATCCAAAGGATTTTGACTTGCTCACTTTGAAAATCCTGCATAGGCTGATCGTAATTACAGCTACTCTGTCCACATTTTCAGTGTTCCGTAGAACTAATTTTTAAAAATGCTACCAAGAAGCTGGACATCTCTTTCTGTTTGTACTCTGGTAGCATCTGAGGGCCCTTGGAAAGACACAGGGCAAACATGTAATAACAGAGGTGATTGAAAAAAGGTTTATCTTAGTGTTTTCATGTTGAGAAGTACTGCTTTGCTGAAGCAAAACTGTTTCTCAATATCAAGATGGGATGCTGGTGCTGGGAAATGGAGAGTCAGAATAACCCAGAATCCTGTTAAGTTATTCACTAGAGATGTGGCATGAGCTAAGCTCAAGTTTTAAGGCTCAACTAAGATGTCACTTAAACTTCCATCTTCCATACGCTGCCTGACTGCCACTAGGCTATTATGGGGCATATGAGTGTGTCTTTCTGGCCTTTATATAATTTCTCAATGATCTCAGTTCTACCTTGATAGAGCAAAGGAAGTGCTAAATTGTCATTATTCCCCCTGCCTCCCCTGCCAATGGAATTGTTTTCTAGCCAGCCAGTTCCCCAATTACTCTCCTACTGAGAGATTCAGTAACTTGTCAAAGGTCTGTTGTACAGGCAGGAACTGAGCCAGGTTCTGTGTGCCAGCGCGAAGTGGTAAGCCCACAGCAGTTCCTCGTTCATTCCTGTTTGTCTGTCACCGTACGATGTGGTGTGTCCGATCATCTAAGGTGTACAGTATTGTCCATATTTTCTGAATTAGTAAGTAAAGCTTTTAAATTAAGAATGATTGGGTTTACACTTATTATAAGATACTTTTTCCCCCTGTAAGTATATCAGCATAAAATCCAAGCATTCTTGTAGAACTCATAATTCCATGCACATCAGTGAAGTTAGTGTGTTGCTGAAAACTTATAATACATTTTTGTATTGGTAGGCATTTGCATTACCTGGGTATAGTACTGAACCTATTCTCCAGAACAAAACTAGACTCCAGACTTCAGTCACGGAACAGTCATATTTAAATGGGAGAGAGGGCTTAAAATGTCCCCATCTTAACCATACTTCTCAGTACAATTTGCACTTTAATTGTTTACTCTTTTTAATAAGAAACCTTCCTAAATCCTAAAACTTGAATAAACGAATATTTAATTTAAGTAGAATGGTAAACTATCCAAGAGTTTGTGTATGCCTGGGGGTTACCCTTTGGTTACTACATCTCTGAAAGTTCACTGTGAAGCACAGATTAAACTACCAAGCATTTATTCAAATGTTACAGCCTGCCAGATAAGACTTGTAAGGCAGCTGGAGGGATAAATGTAGATGTCTTTTAGCTTCTGCTTAGAAACAGCTCACAAATCTGCATAGCGATTCTTTACTGGTGTGATAGAAATGGAACCTCAGATTTTGTGTTTTCAAACAGAAATGAGTCACGTGCAGACCATTTCCAATTCTCCTTCTAGGTACGCTCCTCTGATGTGTTACTGTTAGCAGATGAATACCTCAGCTTCCTCTGTCACTGTAAAAGCAGCATGTATAGTCAAGGAGGAATATTATCTGTCCCAGTCAAAACGATTGTTGGGGTGAGAGGTTTCCTTTGGAGAGATGTGGGATTGGGAGCATGTTGTGCTTTAGTTCCTCCATGAAAGTTATTGCAGGCCTCTGATAGCACCCTTTCCAAAAGGGTGCAAAAAATCCTCCACCAATTCTTTCATCAGAAGCTGGTGAACAGAAGAGGAGAGGGACCCATGTCTAGGGCTGGAGAATAGAATTCTTCCTAGAAAGGGCCAGACTGACAAAATCTCAATTAGGTTACAGCTTGCTTCTGGGAAGGTGAAACAGGGGAAGGGAAAACAGCCGGCTGCCTCTGGGTATGTTAGCGCCACTGCTGCTTTGCCATTGAAATGCAGCCACCTCTTGTTCCTTCTAAACACTTCAGCAAAAGTAGTTAGTAAGTACAGACTATGGGGTGGAGAACTCATTTTGGAATTCCTGGAGGAATGTGCTCATGAAAAAAATTATCTAAGCTGCATTTAGCTAACCCATCAGAATGTCTTCTGTAAGCCAAGTTTTGACCACGTTTTCCTTAAACAGTGTACTGGTATGCCCCTCTAACAGTCACTGCTTGCGCTGCTTTTTTTTTTTTTTTTTTTTTTGGTTAAAAGGACACAAAAATCTATAAAGACTAGCGTGATGTTATACTTGTTCATCTGGTCGCATGAGTTTTGAAGAATTTTTTTCACAGTTAAAATATTACTTTGTTTTGTGTTACTTTGTTTTGAAAAAACATTCTTAGGGGGATTTTGATAATCTTCTTAAAAATGTTTATAAAACCAGATATTTAAGAATAGGTTTTTGATGATTGAGATCTCCATAAAAATTTCTTCCCAATGCATCAGTATTCATTGACAAATGTTTAAAAGAAAATGAACATCTATTTTTGATGGCGATAATACACTTTTACATTGTTACTGGCAGACATCTAAGAGGTAGAGGCACTGTTGCTTTTTAAGAATGTATATATCAAATGCTTACATTTACAATGCTTATATTTATCTTTTCCTTAATTTGTTTTCCATGTGATATCATTTGTCCAGCCAAAGATGGAGATGATGTACAATTTAGGAACTAATTTGATTGTAGTTTTTAATCTTGACCTGAGGATACATTGTTCAGTGGGCTTGGTTAGCCCATATAATTTAAGCCATTGTATTTCAGATGGAAATTTGCCTCTTTCTTTGGATTTGTTTTAGAAATTGTGAAAGTAAACCAAACCTCTTTTGTGGGGATTAAAGAATTATTTTCTTGTTCATATGAGAAATATCTTATGTATCCTTTATAGAAGAGTTATAAAAAGCATATTTAGTTGCTGAGTGGATTCATCCTTTATGGTTTCTATTAACCATACAAAGTAGTGTAATTACACTCCCCCTGATTAAACTAAAATAACTGCCTTGATTTAAAGGATAATTTTTTTTTCTTTTATTATCTTAATTTTTAATTTAGATTAACCTGGAAATGAAACACCATTTTGAAACAAAAGTGCCAGGGTTTGTTATCAAATCACTCACGTTGAATTGTCAGATCTAAAAAAAAAAAAAAAAAAAAAGTTTTTGTTTTTAAATTCTTGGAATTTGCACCAATTTACTCATTGTTTAGGGGTTTCAAAGTCCTTGTGAGTAAACTTACTATTCATAACAAATGAAAATATGGCCACTTTTCCTCTGATGAATTGGCAGAGTCTGGATTCTGTGTACGAAGTACATAGTCTTAAATGGTACATTATTACTTTAATTCTGAATTGTAAGGCACTTGATCCTGTGAAGGATGAACAGCTCCTGTGCACTGCTTCATATGGGGAAACTGAAGTAAAGCTCAGGACTTTGGCAGTACGGAAACTTGATCCTGAAGGGGTTTTTTTCATTTGTTTTTGGTTTTGTTTTTTTTTTTTTTTAAATTGAATAATATAATTTACTTCAGAAATCTTTTACTCCATTCCTCAACCTCTGCCAATCAGGTGGTATGATTAAAGTTTCTACTCTGATTTTGTTTTCTTGTGTGTGAAGCAAAGGTGGCACAGAAGCCCTGTAATCAGCCGAACCTGTCTGGGAGGTAAAGCCCTTTCAAGGACTGGCATCTTTGCACTGCCACTGCTGCTCAGTGAGATTACAGGAGAATGACGTTTTGGATGGTTAGTCAACCTTGACAGGTCTGTGGTAGAGCTGGTTACAGAATCTATTGCAGAACTTGAGCATTTCTGTTTAATTCTAAATACGGAGACAAACCAGAGATACTCTATCTGAAACTTGATTTTAACTCGTTATGGTTTCATGCACATGTCAATATTCTCTGCTCTGTAATGGTAATCGATAGCTAAAGAAAAGGTAAAAAAATGAAAAAACTCTTTATCAAATTGTTTGTTGTACAAACTGTTCTGTCCTAGGCTTGCAACATCAAATGATATTTATTGGCTTTAATTGGATGTGATCAAATACTACATTCTAGCATTCTAGTTTTTTTTTTTTTTTTTTTTTTTTTTTTTTTTTTTTTTTTGCTACTATCTGACTCTGTATTTGCTTTTCAAATTCAATTTTCTACACCAAAGAGAGCCAGGAGGCTATTTAACACAATGATATTTATTCGGAATACTGATTGTATAGCATTCTCTGCCCCCTCCCCTCTTTGAGACACCTAATTCCCTGACAAACTATACCAGTAATAAAAATCCTATTCTGTGTCAGTAATAGACAGCTGATAGGCTTCATATATGGAAAAATACCTTCTTTCAAGTTCTTTCATAATGATAGACATAGAAATTAGGACTGAAATAAAAAAAACCTCAGGGATTTTTAAAAAAATGCCTCCTTACATGACTTGGTTTAGTTATTTTAGCACTATAAATGAAGTGCACTGTTTGTTGTAAATCACATATTAATTGATGTTAATGGGAAGTAACTGTACTGCAAATAGTTTGCACTATGGTACTAAGTTAACATCTACCCTCCAGCTACAAAATTTATTGGTGTGCTGGGCCAGCGTTACACACTCAAACATTAGTTGTTACTTCCACTACAGACACTGAAAGTGGGGATGAGAAAGCATGCAGATTTTTTCACTCCCTGCTTCTCTAAGCAAAATTCTTCTTTAACTAAAGATAATGCTACCAGGAAATGCTGTTAAAATGTAGGATCTTTGCAGAAAGTGTAATTTCCCACTTACGCTGACATCGTGCTCTACAGTGGGCAGTGTCATGAGAAAGTAAGATTAGTTCAATGGTATCTAACAGCTGGCTCCAGTGCAGGCTAAAAATCCTGCCAATATGCTCAAGCCTTTTTCCTGAAGAAAACCCCCTTTCCAGTCCTAAAGAATGTTATCATGAAAGTTCGGTTCCTTCTGGCTTTTCCATGGGTATAGAAGGGGAGAAAGTGTGTAAAGATCTCGTCATCCTGTAGCCAATTTATTGCTCTGACAGAAGTGGAAGTCCTGAGATGCACATGGATTTTTTCCTCCATATTTCCTGGAAGGAATATATTGTCCATTGCTATGACTTTGGAGAGGGCAGAGCTGTAATTTCACTGTCACTTCCTCCTGAGCAGGGATGACAAGCCTGTGACTGAATAAAAGACTGAAGTTGACTTTTGGTCAAAAAGGTTCACTTACACGCTGAAGAGTGATCCTGCTATATTGTGGAATTCCCCTAGCTCCATACATATGCTTCACAGTTTTCTGGGTTTCTCAGTCCAGATCCAAGGGATTTACTGTTTGACAGACAGTGGCTGTTTGCATTTGTGGAGAATCTGGAACACAGGAGAATTGTGGGATGTACTCTACAAGCAAATAATGGCCTGCTTAGGCAGGCACTTGCCCACCAAAGGCGGTGCGAAGTGCTTCCCTAGATGGTCTTGGTGAAGGAAAGGTAACTGCTTCCAGAACTCACCACTGCGCCTTTCTTGGTGCGCAGCAGTCATATCTTGAAGCAAAGTTCCATATTTGGAAAGTTTTCCTCACTTAGTTCTGCTGCACCATAATATGGAAAGCACAAATTCCAATCCTATTAGGAGAACACTGCCAGGGTACAATTTAGTGAGACAGTTGTATGGTTACAGAGTAGTTTATGGCTGAACATTCAATACCTTTGCTTTTACTTAGGTCAGATTCATTATTTGGAAATAAAACATAATTTATACTATCAAAGAGTCTGTTTTTATATATTGTATTAATCTATAACTTAATGTTGCTTTATGTCATTCTGTATTTCCCAGTGCTGATGTAATATATGGATTCAGTATGGTTCCAACAGGGAAAGTAACATAACTATTGTTTTATGAACTCCTGTAGAATTATTATATATTAATTGTCTATGGTTTTCAGGCTACTGTAGCCCCAATTTTTCTTGTGTACTTGCAGCATGATAAAAAAAAAAAAGTAGCAGAATTGCAAATTTTGACCTTTATGCCTTAATTATGGTGTATACTGTTTTATGTTTTTGAGCTCTTCTAGTTAGCGAGGAAGTTAACTGTGGTGGGGAAAGCTTGTGCCAAATGCACTTGACAGCTTAATAATTTTCAGTTGATGTCCTCGGATTCTGATGTGCATTTTTGTTCTGCTGTCTAATTAGAGCACTGGAAGAAGAGTGTACAATATGTTGCATGCTATCTCCCTGCAGTATGGTGGAGCGTATTTTGCCACAGTAGCCTGATGATGAAGGAGGAGGATACTAGAGGAGCATAGATACACATACAAATAGAGATACACCAGGAGCACTGTCTTACTTTTTGAGTAAAACAAAAAAATATCTCTTGTATGTTGTCATAGAAAAGAATCTGAGTCTCTGTTTTCGTGCTTGACAAGGAACTTCTCTAAAATGAAGAAACAATTTAATCTTGGTTATAGTTTCTCACTGTGGAGTTGCTGCATAATCTTGTATGGCGTTTTTGCTAGCTGCAGGTTTATAGAATCCTCACATCCTCATGCACTACTGTCTTAGCTTACAGATGAATACTATTTTTCATTCTGTTTTGAGTAACAAATCCATAAACACACTAAAATGTCTACACATGTCACAGCTTCTCCACTTTTGACTTTATGCTTAATAGGTACAACCCAAGGAGAAGATACAAGTAAATGATTCAATCCCTTTTCAGAAATTAAGAAGGGAAGGATGTTTGAAGGATGAATGCCAAATACTCTTTTTAACTGTTTAGTTTACTCTTCAGCTGCTGGTGAGTTGGAGAGGAAATTAGCTGGAACTAACGGATGATTTGAACAAAAGACTCACCTGCTGAAGGTCATGTAAGAAGAAGTTTAGACAGAAGCATCTTGTTTAATACAAAATGTATCTATCCAAACTAATCCATGTGGATAACACACTTAGGATTCTCACTGACAGGAGGTCATACGCCATCTGTATTTGATTGAATAACATTGTATCAAAGTCAACATGCACAGGGCCTACCAGAAGTTATCAGAATTATCATTTCAATTAAACAGATGGCTGAGGAATCAAATGAAGAGCCTTTGAGTGATGGCTACAGAATCAATAATGTCTTTCTGAGCTTTATTGATTTATCTTTGTCCAAGAGGTAGAATTGATTTATGTCTCTAGCTTTATTTTGATAAGTCAATGATAGCTCAACTATTCCTAAATTAATGTCGTCTTTTTGTGGGGCTTACCTTTTTTTTTTTTCCTGGTGAAGAGAGAGAATTTTACATCAAGCCAAACTGATTTTGCTAAGTAATTCTGTGGCTAGCAGGGTATCATAAATCAAGCAGAAGGATGGTCTCTGTAGTTTCACATGGGATGGATGTCTTAGAATTGTGAAAAAGGCATTTATTTATTTAACCAGTCAGATGGTATTGCATTTTTCCTCTTTGTGCTAACAGACCAGTTGACATTTGTAAGCAGACAGGATTCTTGCTGTGAAGAATCCAGTAGTGTGAGGATTGTAATGTCTTTCCACAAATAACAGTTGAAAAAGAGGAAAAAAATGTGTCTGTCTGTGAGAGAAGGAGAAGAAAAGGGCAGTCCAGTTTCACAAATAAGCTGCTTCTACCATATGGTGCGTTCCAAATGTGTGTGAAATGCTATAACATGTGGAACTCATAATCTTGTGTCTGGTGGTTATCAGAGCCTGGTGTGGTACTAGCTTGCTTTTTACAAACCTAGATCCTAGTCTTGGTTTTGCTGTTGTTAGAAATGTCCATATTAGTAAAAGTTTTGTTTTCTGGGTCATTGGTATATTGTTAATAGTTTTACAAGCTATGTAAAGAATATTCACAGCCGCTTGCTTGCTTTTTTCTTTTAGAGTATGTCTTTAAAGTTCATAGGAATAGTTATGGTTTTTCATTTAAAAAACCATAGAAATGAAAAATAACAGCAATAACTAATCCCTCCCCCTCATGATCTCCTGTCTACTATTTTTTCAGTACCAAACCCAGGTAGATCGCTCAGTAAAATCTGCATAAGTGGAACCTGTGGCCACATCTGATGGTAAATAAACCTGGGAGCTGCTGAGGCAACAAGGAATTATGGTTGAGACTTAGCTTTTTATTGGTCTAATAGTTAGAATGTAGTAGCTCTTACAGGACCTAGCCAAACTGTACCTCCCTGTTAACACATGCTTTAAAAAACTTGGTGCAGCCTTGCACAGTTTCATATATTATGTAGACCCTCTCCTAATTGATTCTTTTGAGGATCTTCATATATCGAGCAGAACATGGCTGCAAGTTTCTTCAACTATTTTATTCTGTATATACTTTTTGGAAATGGAGAGGAAAAAGTAGTATTGAAATGCACTGTGTTTAATAGGAATGTCAGGAGACCTGGCTTGTAATTCTAGCACTGGCTGACTTGAATACACAGGTAAATGACTTAATTTCTCATGTCTTAATCAGGTCCAGAATTGCTAAATCCTACGTATTTTTTTTTTTTTTTTAAACCCTTCAGCTTCGATGGCAGTTTAGGGTCTGAATTCCTTTGAGCATATAGGTCTATATCTTTAATTACTTTTATCAGGAAGAGGTTTGTGGTTTAATTTGTGGCAGGTTTTTTTAAGGTCATAAATTCAAAGTACTATTGTTATTGGGTAGGCAGAATAGGACTTTTACATTAAAAAAATCTACATTTGAAGAGGGGGAAAACCTAATTTTGTGTTCCTAAAGAGCATAATAAAGGAGAAAACAATACATGAACAAACAAACAAAAAAGATACCTTGAAATCAGGAGATTATAAGAAAAAGCACTTTTTCAACCAAAATGCATGGTTCTTCATGAAAGTTTAACCACTGTATCTTTGGATTGATTGTTCATCATAATTATCATCATTAAGTGGCATTTGAGACGTGTAACTCAATATTCCAGATTAGTTTTTCTATGAAAGCATAAACAGATAACTCTAATCAGAAGTATCTATAGTCAACATAAACATTGTGGATCAACCTACCTTTCTCATTAGTATTTTGTGCTCTGATACTGTTGAATGTTTATGTACTGGATGCATAATTTCTTTGCTGTTTGGGGCAGTAAATATATATACACATACAAGCACATGTCTTCAAAGTTTTGGTCTTAAGAGACTAAATTAATGGTAGTACAGATTCCTTAAAGCTGGACATCACCTAAACATGGAACAGATTGTGTTAGTTTTTTGGTTTTATCTGTATTTTCATGTATTTACTGCCCAGTCAAGTCCACGATCTGAAAATAATGCCTTCTTTTGGTGTCTCAGAATGCTAAGTAATAAAAGGCATTTAAACATCAATTTGAAAAACGAGGTCCACTTGGGGGGTTTGAGAAGATACATTAAAGAGATTTACAATGCAAGTAAAACAATTGTGTAAAACCACTTTTTTATTACAGCACTACCGGATGGTCAGTCATTTTTAACTTAGGTAATGTAGTAAAGTTATGTAGAAACACAATAAGAAAAGGAGTTAAAAGCATTCCAACTGTCACTCCAATATTATCACTTCAATCAGATTTCAAGCACAATGTAACTGTGCTGAACTATGGTTCAGCATGTCAAGCCATTGTCTGGCATTAGCATTTGCAGAGCTGCTATTGTTTTACTGAAGCAGCTGCCATTCAAAGCTGTGATGGAGTAGGTGGCAGGCATTCCATAGTTACAGTTGCATTGTGCTACACAAAAGAGACCTACTGGGATAACTCCCCCCACGTTTTTTTTTAACTTTGCACGACTTTAATACAAGAAATCTTTTATTTGAAATATTGGACAGGCTGATAAGCAGGATCCTGGAGATGAAAATTACAATACAGAAATGTCTAAAGATAAAAAGATCTGTGTGACAGAGTATAGATGTACAAGTTGTACTTCTCATCATTTCTGCTGGTGGGTGGACATAAGCCATCTAAACTGGAAATATCCTCTGGTTCCTTACAGAGATATTTCATTCATATATGAGTTTTGGGTTATGCATGAAGAAAATTAAATTTTTTCACCTTGAGAGAGAATGAATATATTTTTGTAATCTTCTGTATTCGGACTATCAGAGAGAAAGACAATACAGATAGTTCAGAGGATGGCAGATGTAGGTCTGAATCGAGCTGAATGGTCAGTGGTTAGCAGCATGAGGTAGCTGTTAGGCTGATGAGAAATAAGTTGCTGATCTCAACTGAATCCCTAAAATGTTGTCGCTTTAATTACAATATTAATTAGAAGTAAAAGGAAACTCCTGAGAGAAAAGGGGTGAACAGAGGGGGTCAACTTCCCCTCCTCTGAATCTCTTTCTCCCAGAAAGGATGGTGTTTCTGTATGGGGACCAAGGTTACAGGACCATGCATGAAGATCTGAAGCCCTCCCACAGTTCACACTTGTTGATGGCAGCGTGTATGACAAAGGCAGAGTGGTGATTTGGACTCCTGTGCTGAACCTCTCTGAGAATGTCAGAGAATAGTTGAGACAAGTTTTCCATCTAAGTTTTAGCATGAAGTTAGAGGAGGTCCAGCATGTTGAGAAAGGCATCTACATCTCTAGGACATGTTTCCATGCCTCTGTGAAGCCTTCCTAAACTACCTGACAGCTTATCTTGTCCAAGGACAAGTCTCAGAAAAGAGTACCCTACTTGTGATGGATCAGCAACTTTTCCTTTGTCTTTGGAGACAGTCTGTGCCATCCTCGTTAAACTTGTATTGCTTAGGTAGCCTCTAATACCTATTTCCTGTAGGAGGGATAAGTACTGAAAGGATATAAATTCTCTTGTACACCTCCTGTAATTTTAAAACAGCATTTCAGATGAAAAATCTATTTCAAGGGAAGGCTGCTGTATTTAGGTTCAGCCAGGACAGTGCTGGAAGTAGTACAGTCCAGATTAGCAAGGAGAAGGAAAAAAACCCCAAAACAGTCAAGAAGGTTGTTTGCCAAACTGTCTATCAAGCTTTTTTGCATTTTGCTGCTCTGATCTTGTCTGGAATTTCTAGTAGCATTGTTGGTTTAGCATATTCTTCCCTTTCCCTCATTGCTTTTTATCTTTGCTTATGTTCAGAGCTAGAAAACTCCAGTCTTTCCTTGTCTCCTTTATATGTGTGGTTTGTTTTTTTTTTTTTCTCTGCCTTTATATGTGGGTTTTTTTCACTTTCTCATTTTCAGTACTGTTGCTTTTACTGTACTGGGTAACCCCAAACACGCAAACCAACCCAAACTGCACTGCTCTGATTGAGGGCAAATTACAGTTTTACTATTGTAATCCTGTGTGAATTTGTAATGGGATTAATAGTACTTGGTCCCGTGTGAGGAGGAATTCTATGTCATACACACGATCCAAGGTACAGCATGGCTTCAAAAGCTTGCTAACGCTACACTTGCCAGACCCAGTGTGGGATGGGCCTCCTTGCGAATAGCTGTGTATAAGCAAGGATTGTGGGACCAAGGCCATGTTTTGCAGTAACCTGTGTGGTAAAGGGGTCTCTTTGTTTTAAACTGTAAAATATTCCTACTTATAAAAAGGTTGCTTTGCTGAAGTAAGAGGTAATGGGCACAAATTGACATACAAGAAATTCAACTTAAGCGTAAGAAAAAAAAATATTGTGAAGAGTGGCCAAACACTGGAACAGGGCTCCCAGAATTGTGAAGGTCCGTATCTGGAACTACTCAAAACCTGATTGGACATGGTCCTGAGCAACCTGCTGTAGTGGGCCATGGTCTCAGCAGGGGGATTGGTTGGAATGAATGATCTCCAGAGGTCCCTTCGACTTCTGTGATTCTGTGA
The DNA here is from genome assembly GCF_000687185.1 of Egretta garzetta. Taxonomy (NCBI): domain Eukaryota; kingdom Metazoa; phylum Chordata; class Aves; order Pelecaniformes; family Ardeidae; genus Egretta; species Egretta garzetta. The sequence goes on along the minus strand of NW_009258754.1, from coordinate 2,649,749 downwards.
TAGGGTGAATCAGGAAGGCTTTTCATTTTTCCTACTGTGTGATCCATTTATGGCACCTTCAATTTTCCATTGACTTCAATGCCTTTAGGAAGCAAAGCTTCCAGTTCAGCTTAGTGCTTAGCTGACCACAGTGGACTAGTGGACTAATAATGTTTATTTCCTGTAACATCCTCCAAAAACAGAAGGGACAGATAATATCCACAGATAGTCTCTGATAACATAGTGATTAAATTACTTTCTTTTTCACTGAAAAATCAAAGAACTTGCAAAGCAGTCTTTTTTTTTTTTTTTTTTTTTTTAGACACCACAGGAAGGCACAGTGGTCTTCTGTGTCTCCTGAATAAATCTTCTGTAGGAATTCAGCTGGAAGAGAATAGTACATTAGCAATGAATGTGACACAGTGAAGCATGTACTGAAGTGTTTCTTTACACCTACTTTTGTAAAAGGCAGAACTTTGAGGATTTTAAACCTTGGAAGGTAAAGTCTGCAATACATTTCAAGTTGAAGTCCAGGCTTTTCAAGTGCGTCATCAGAACAGTTCTTGATAAAATGTTAATAATTTGAAAGAAAGGGCAATCTCTCCAACAAAAAAACTGTTGCCTGTCATTACAGGATTTCTTTCTGGATTGATTTCTTCAGATAGTTCAAATATTGAATAAATTCTCATTTAAATGTATAGCTGCCACTATGTGCTTGGCTAGCAGGTAAGAAGGGGCCTATTGAATTGACAAGAGATTTTTTTAGTAAGTTCTGTTTGGTTTGGATCATGTGAAGCCAATCAGGCTAGGTAGACAGGAGAGATTACATTATGCCTAAGCCTTGTTATTAAGGTTAAAATGAGATAAATGGAATATTAAGATTTTAATTTCCAGCTCTCTCAATCCTGTTTCCTGAAAGGAAAATGTGCACGTGGCTTAAATTTGAAATTTTTAATGGGAAGAGAAGTGATCTGTGCAGAAATTCTAGCATCAAGGGTTTGCTGACTTTACCATAACCCAAAGGAAAAGAATAAGACAAAAAGCATTAGACAAGTTGTTGCCAAACCACTTGAATTCTATGGGAATAGAACCATATTCTCAAACCCAGGTAGCTCAATGTTACCTGCAGTGCTAACAAGGTGACAAGTTATGGGAGCAACCGGTAACAACCTGCTGTATCGGGGGCTGTAAGAGTGAAGCATATTGCTGCTATAGGACCACTTGCATAATTCCACCATTTTTACAATTCAATCTGTTACATTTCAGAACATTTTAATGTTTCTTATCAGTCCAGATGGAAAGGGTGGCATTTTTTTGTTTGTTGCCCTCCTCCTAGTGATAGTTTTGTCCTTTGGTTTCTATCATTCTGGGCATTCTCAGTGTTTCAGCACTTCTAACATGTTAGCTCACCTATATTGGGGAGGTATCATGCCAATGCAGAGACTTTTATAAAGGTCTACAGGCTGGTATGTGCCAGTTTTTAGACTATTGTCATTTTGGTAATACTGGCTCACTAAAGGAGAATATTAGAAGGGTCAATTATGTCAGCTGTAATTGCTAATGTCATTTCAGCGTGAAGAGAATGCAGAGACGTGAGGCATTGAAAACAATATTAGTGTTCACTGCAAGGAATTGTATATTCCCATTTATGGTACGGTCTTAATTTTCAAGGTCATGTGTTGTGTCAGCCTCTTGAAATACTCATATACACATATGCACGTGTACACAGAGAAGTTGTAAACATATATCTCTATGACTGCTACAGAGTTTGCATCGATATGTATAATGTGGGCATTTCTTTCTTTATATAAGGTGTCACCAAGCTGAAGCTGAGGAGTACTGCCCTAGTCCAGGACACACGGTTGTTTTGCATGCCAGGTGATCTGCGTGCAGGAATACAGCCTGTGTTAGACCCTGACAGAACGTGTGCTGTGCATGCTGTGTACCTGCAATTAGGCTGAAAGGCAGGCATCAGCACATGAGCAGCTGTTCTGTACAGTCACTGGTAATCTGGAAACTGATAAAATGTAATGCTGCTATTTATGTTTGTCAAATATCAGAAGAATCCCAAGGAAATTCAGAAGGCCCTAATAAAACATAAATTCTAAGGTGCTATGTCTACCTTGGTTTCACTGGGAAAGTTAAAAATAAAAAAACACAGTGGAACGTTTGGCAGTGAGATGTAATGTGGGCTAATGCAAAAGAATGCATATAAGAAAGTACCATTTGTACAGATACAGTACTGAATCAATTTTAGCTTCATGTGGGAAAGACATGAGTATTTCTATAGGCAACTCATTGTACCATAGGGACCCTAAAAACCAGTAAGAGTCTAGGCCGATATAAAAACATAAAACAGAGATAAGAGCATAAATTATGATGGCAGTATTTATATGGCAGTGTACTAGATCGTTCTTGGAATAATGTACTCAGTGATGCATCCTTTGCCGAGACCCTGAGGTGGAAGGTGGACAAAAGAATGGATCTGGACGAGCGTGAGTGTCTCTGGTGCTGCTGGCTTCTGTTATCAGTTCCCATGCAGAGCTGGAACACGCTGAGCCCCTGGTGTGGTCCCAGCACTGCATAACTACAGAGCCACTGCACAGCTTATTACCCTGACGGGAGGTGTAGTTGGTTCTGGCCTGTTTCCTCTACTTATACAGAATCTTGAAATAGTAATAGAACTGGGTGGGGGTCAGAGTGCAGCAGAGAGCAGGTCCTCCAAGAAGTAGTGCTGGTGGTAGAGCAAAGATAGGGAAGAAAAGTGAGGGAAAACATGATAGAGAATGATATGAACAGTGAAGGCTGCCTGGCAGTTCTTTTCACTGTGCTCTGTTACAGAGTAGTGGATGAATACCAGATGCAGTAAAAGGGATGAAGGAACCAGCAGTACTTGCTTACTCTTTGAATCATACTTGGTGTGGTTTTGAGACAGGTCCAGGAAGGATTTGTATTTGTATATCCATAGGAATCACTGGGGTTTTGTGGTTTAGCTGACATTAGGAAGAACAGTCGTGCAGCTTTCTTGCATTGGAATGGTGGGCTGGCTTCCTTCAGAAGCATTTGCAAAAACACCCTGGCCTGCAGTCGCTGAATGATTCGTCTTCTGCTATAGCCAGTACCGCAGTTCTGGGCATTACAATTGTACTGATATGCTTTTCCCACTCTATGCCTGCATCTGTACATGTAATCCAGTGATACTGCTGATATTCTTTCTTATCAGGTAGGAAACGGAAAAAAACTATGCAGAAGTATCATTTGTTCAAAAGATTTATCAAAGCAATGCAAGGGAACTTCCATAACCTGAGAGCTCTCTTCCTGCTGCCCACTTACTGTTTTAATGCAAGTGGTTTGGAAGCTATTACAGGGGGAATCGAGGTACAGGGTTTTATAACTGGTATACTTGCTGTTGGTAGCTAGCCACCAGGTGGCAAACACAATACTGCTTTTATAAACACAGCTGGGTTTTCAGACCTTGTGGGTTCCTTCATCTTGATAAGCCCAGGCTCAGCCATTTATTTTAGTGCCTGAATTGGATATGCAGAGTGTGTGTGGTATATATATTTAATTTTTAAAAATTCTCTAGCATTACTGAATGCAATCTGGGCAGGTTTTTGGTGCAGTAGTTTGAGACTGGCTTTCCTTTTTGATCTCTAGTCCTTGTTCTTACAAAGTCATTCAGACAGACTTGAAGACATCAGCTTTTTCTTTTAACAGTGCCTCCCATATTTTGTAAGGGTCAATATGGGCTGCTGTACCAAGGCCTTCCACAGCAAGATAGATTCATTGCTGTAAGTGTATTTTTGGTGACTTGCAGGCAAGTAACTGATCAGGGATTATACTTCTGATTATCCCCTTGATTTAGTTAGAATAAAAGCACCGGTGACATTGCCAATGACCCAGATGTTTGAAAAAGCCATAGATTAAGCTATTGAGGCCCGTACCTCCAAATCCCACAATATTACATTAATGCACGTTCAGAAGCTGCAGAATTGGATTTAAATCCAGCTCTTGAACCCCCTTCGTAATCTCATTTTGTACTTGGAGTGGTGAAAAGAACAGTAATGCAGCTGCTGAAAGAGTGACTGTGTGAGCGTTTTTCACATTAGAAAGGCTTTTAATAAAGTAAAAGTGCTTTAAGTGCAGAAGCATCTTTCCTTACTTTCTTGCAGCCCTGATAGCAATGAAGAAATTTCAAAATATTGTAACTGACTGTGAGCTGGAGTTGGTGGGAAAGGGATATGGTCTCTGACTCAGCGTAGTACAAGCTTCACATATTAAGGCCTCATTAAAGATTGATGATGTTTACATCATTCATGGTTACTTTCAATTTTTGTTACACATATGACTGTCAGATGGCATTACAGATGAAGATCAAGAGTGAGAGCAGTGATTGCATCAATCTCAATTTTGATCCTAGATGCTTCCTTAAAGAAGAAAAAAGAAAAAAGGTGGGAATAATAGCTACATGTATTTATAAAGAAATCCTGAAGTGGGTTAGTATATCATGTATTGAAGTTCCTCAGCAAGGGTCATCAATAAATGTAAATGCAGTGGCTTACATCCAAGTCCATTTTGCCACGATGCAGACTTGGCATGCTTCTTGTAAGTTTGATGGATGGGCACCAGTGTCAGAGAATGGACGCTTAGCAGTGTGCGCTACAGGCATGCTCCTGGAGCAAAAGCAAGTGCTAAATCAGATAGCGCTTTGTTGTGACTCACGTTGCCGATTTACCTCCTGATGGTAGAATTAGAAAATGGGGTTCCCAGTACAGGTGATGCTTTTCAATGCTAATTTACCATCTGCTAGGAACAGGTGGTGTTTCCCTTTGAACATGTTGCTATTGTACATAAGTGAAGTGATGAATTTCCATTCCAGGACATTTTGTTCAAAGAAAAGTTAATAATCTGCATATTCTTCAATGGGTACAGGAACCTGCCAGAGAATTACAGCCTAAGTGGAGAAATAGCTCATTTACAGTAGCTGATTCACTTGGAACACAGGAGATCAGTTTCAAGAAGCTGGAAGGGGAATTTCCCAGTACTATCACCAGTTTCCTCCCCTGCCCGTGCTCCAGATGTGGTAGTTACAAAAGGGGTTTTTTTGAGTTCTGTATCCTGAAATAAAATGCTGAGAACAAGACCATGGTTTAGGTCATTTTTCATCTGAAAAAAAGAGGCAGCTCTTTTACAGGCTGTTGTTTTAATGGTAGAGGATAGATGGAAGACAGAAGTGAGGATTAAAGATCAGCTATGTAGTTATGGGTTACAAAGCCTATAAACACAGGAAGAATTATCTGTCAACTGTGGACAGCTAAGGCCAACTGCCCAAAGTCAGGTCTGGCTAAATCTAGTAGTTTTTTGAAGAGATTATCTTTTTAGCAGACCATGGCTATTATGGGTCATTCCCAATAGCTGCTTGAAGGGTCTAGTTTTTCCCCTCTTTGGAAGACATTGGAAAGAACAAAACAAAGCAATATACACTGATGTGCTAGCTTGCACACGATTTACGAGCACTTTCCTCAGTTTGAAATAGAGGGCTAATCTACTGTGTTCAACAGCGATAAATTAGAAAGAATGTGTGTATATGCAGGAGTTAAATGAAGGCTTCTTGCTTCCCCTGGGCATTCAGACAGTTTGGGCAGAGGCTGGGGTATGTGATCAATCTGGTGAGCATCTCAGGAGTGTATGTATAGCTTAGAAGTCTTGCTTTGCTTTGCCCTATCCTGATACTGTTTTTTTTTTTTTTTCCTCCGCACATCTCAAGTGTTGAGATGCAGCTGCTGGGAGTGTACTCTAGTTGGCAGCTGATGTGAGGAGCCTCTAAGACACCTAAGCAGCACACCCTTTCTCTGGCTGTGCCCTCTTTTATTCTGGAGGAGAGCAAGGGGTGTGTTGCCTGTGTATTGAATCTGTGCCTTGGCAATTCATTCTTTAATTCACTTCTTTCTAACATGGATTTTCTCTTCAGCGAACAGAGGTCAGAAATGAACATATGAATGATGAAAAAAGCAAAGCTGGTAGTACAGCTCCTTCGTTCTTTCAGCGTATCACTTTGGATTAAGTCTAATGTATTGCTTGTGACTGTAGCATGGTATTTGTACTGAAGAAAAGCTGTGAACTACTGGAAGTTGACTTACTGTATCAGACTGTGACACAGGTGTAGTTGCCTCTAAAGAACAGTATACAAGAAATCTCTCAATAGGTAGAGGTGGCAAAATTTACTCCCTTAATGGTTGTGTCCTGGTGTATACTACTCAGAGAACAGTTCTTGACCTGAAAAAAAGAGGTTTTCCCTTCTGAGATTCTTTTTCTTAGTGTTGGCTGTCATAACTGTTGATATCCCCGTTGAGGAGTAAATGATGATTTGAATGTTAAGAAGACCAGGTGATTGTTTTAACAAGCATAGATAGATATGCGTTAAGCTTGAAAGTGGTCTACCATTAGTTTGATAAACGCGCTTTTCTTAAGAGATGCCCTCCCTGCTCAGGAATGTTAAAATACAGAGATTTTAAACTACTGGAGGAGAAATCTGGTAAGAAAATATCCAGAACTTAAAATATAAATTATTTGGAGGACTGCTTCTTTTTATTTGAGTCACCCTTAACATTACAGTGACAGTATTTGTGTCTAATCAAGTTTTTGATTAATACCTGCAGATAATAGGTATCGGGGCACTGTTTTTATAGGAACACCAGAAGCCCCATCCTTTTAAAGATCCTTCCTGCCCATTATATCAGCAGTCAGTGTGATCTAGAAGGCTTCTTCTAGCCCACACCTCCACTTCTGCAGGCTAAAATGAAGGGACAATGAATTTGGTATCTATTATGACTTTGGCCTTCTCATTTTGGAAGAAATGAGCTTCAGAGACTGTGCTGACATGAAGGTAGGAACTGTAGCTGGAACACTTAGTGAGCCAGACTTGTGCCAGCTGCTCAAGGGCAAACAGTCTAGTTCTAAAACAACTATATCCCAAATGAGACCTTTATTAATTACTTTGAATAGGCATTTAAACCCTAATTCTTATCTGAATTAAATCTGTGGCACTCAAGGTTTACATTAGGTTTTTGTTTTTTTTTTTTTTAACTGGGATTTTTTTTTTTTTTCATGCAGAGTCAAATGACTCTTAACACTTGTATGAGGACCACTGGCACAGATGGAAATGCTGTGTTGTGTGGTTTGGTTGTAAATGTTTAATCCTGTGTATATGGGAGGGATTTGTTTTTAATAAAAATGCTACTGACTTTTACACTTTCCCTTCTCTTAATTTTATTCAGTATTACAGATGGTTTTAGTAGTGTATACTTTTTGAGTTGACAATTAATTAAATCTTTAATAGCCTACCAAAATCTATTGCATGCTTTTAATTCTTTCAGTCTGGATATTTTGTCCTGCACTACTTACCCAACTTCCCTTCATCAAAGCATTTTCATTCGTTTCAATTTAATTCATTGGCAGAGAATTTAATTTGGTGTTTACATCAATTTATTAAATGAAATACCACATGATGATTAAAAATAATTTAACTGTTTCTTATCTGAGTTGGAAGGAAGTATAAAAACCCCACTATGTGTGGCAAGTTCCAGACCATTTCAGATGTATTTTTCCAGAGTTGTTGCTAATTCCTCAGAAAGTATTGCTGTATGTGTGTAGTTGTATTGTATCTACTTAATACATTGCATAATCCCAGACAGCACTTTTAGGGTGAAGATGACAGTCTCCCATAGCATTGGACATACTGTAACTGTGCAGCTTTCTCTCATAATGGAATCCATACTTTAAAATGCTGTAAACACATAAGACCCTACTGTGCCTTTCTCTAAACAGTATGGCAGAATTTATTTTTTAATTCATTAGCTTCTTCCAAGGTGAAATGTGTCCTATTGTGGAAAAAGCTTGTCTCTTATTAAAGAATATGTTTTAGAGCTGCTGTTACCAGGATACTAAGGGAAATACATTCTCTCATTCAAGTAGCATCAATAAGTCTGATGAGATCTCATAATGAAGAGCAGTTACACTTCTATTTATGGCTACTGTTCTACAGCTTCAGTGTCTGAATGACCCGTATTGATTGATTAAATAAATATAAAACAAACCCCTTTGCTGTCAGATTTCTTAAATAGAAATCAGCAGCGCAACTAAAATGCTCAGCAGCTTCCCTTGCCTGAGGTGATGTATGCTAATGTGTTTGCCTGGGCATTTTGAATCACTTTTTTCCAAAATACAGTGGCATCAGCTGAAAAACATGGTTTCAAGGAGTTTGAAATTCTGTGAGGGCTTCTTCAAACTTTTCTAGATGTGGCTTATGTTACGTGAGAACTTGTAGTAGTAGGTGACTTGTGAAATCCAGAGCATGAATTCCTACTCTCTTGGAACTGTGCTTTTTATTTAACTTGTGTAGTTTGTGGGTCTTGGAGAGATGTTCTCAAACTTAGTGCTTAGGAGCCTGCAAAGTTAGTGCTTAGGAGCTATGGAAACCTTGGGAGAGCAGTGGTGAACAAAGGTAGCCAAGGTAGATGTTTAAATTCCTTTTACATATATCTTTATAAGAAGTTTGTTAGAGGTTAAAATCTTAAGTGAGCAAGAAAACTAATGGTATCACAGTGCTGGGCTTCAGGAGAGCAGACTTTGGCTTCTTCAAAGATCTCCATGCCAGGATCTCAGGGGTGACTGCCCTGGAGGGCAAAGAGGCCCAGAAGAGCTGGTCAGTCTTCATGGACTACCTGCTGAAGCCCTTGGAACAGTCCATTGCAGTTGCAGAAGGTGAAGCAAGTGTAGCAGAAGGCCAGTATGGATGGACAGGGAACTCCTGGTAGGAGACCTAGTAACCAAAGACATGGAAAAGGCTGAGGTATTTATTGCTTTCTTTGCTTTAGTTTTCACTGAGAAGGTCTGGTGCCTGGCCTTTGAGGTCCCAGAACCTTCTAGCAGAGTCTGGGAGTAAAAAATTACCTATTGAAGAGTAAGATTGAGTTGGGAAGGACTTAAGTTAGCTGCACATACAACAATTCATGGGACCAGGTGGGACCCATCTGAAGGTGCTGTAGGAGCTACCCAATGTCACTGCAAGACCAGTAAGATTTTTTTAAAAGGTCATGGTGGTTACCAGATTCCTGATTTTTTTTTTTTTCTGGATTGATCATTTTTCTTTAAAATTTACAAAGGCTGTACTGCATTTGAGTATCAAACTAAGCCAATGTTTAACTGACTGTGTTTTCAGATTTATTCCCTTATTTTTCATTCACAGCTTCTAAACTGTATATATTGCTCTTTCTTATTAATATATTCCTTTTACAGAAAAAATCTTAATTTCTTTAAGAAGAAGAAACATTACAAAAAATACAAACAAGTTTATTTAAAAAAATCTGGAATTAGGATAAAAAGTTTGAGTACATAGCTATTTCTTGTAAAATACATATTTTTGGTAGCAAGGATAGGTACAAATCAATGAAGAACTTATTATCTACCGAAACATCAGTACAAGCCTAAATCAGAGACTGTTGAAGTTAGTAGGAGCTTCTCACAGAATCACAGAATGGTAAGGGTTGGGAGGGACCTCGGGAGATCACCTAGTCCAACCCCCCTCCTAAAGCAGGTTCTCCTAGAGCATGTTACACAGGACTTCGTCCAGGACGGCTTTGAATATCTCCAGAGAAGAAGACTCCACAACCCCCCTGGGCAGCCTGTTCCAGTGTTCCGTCACCCTCAGAGTAAAGAAGTTTTTCCTCATATTCAGCTGAAACCTCTTATGTCTCAGTTTGTACCCATTGCCCTTGTCCTGTCGCTGAGCACCCCTGCAAAGAGTCTGGCTCCGTCCTTGTGACATCCACCCTTAAGATATTTGTACGTGTTGATGAGGTCCCCTCTCAGTCTTCTCTTCTTCAGGCTGAACAGGCCCAACTCTCCCAGCCTTTCCTCATAAGGGAGATGCTCCAGTCCCTTTATCATCCTAGTTGCTTTCCTCTGGACTCTTTCTAGGAGTTCCTCATCTTTCTTGAACTGGGGAGCCCAGAGCTGGACACAGTACTCCAGGTGGGGTCTCACCAGGGCAGAGTAGAGGGGGAAGATAACCTCCCTCGACCTGCTGGCCACAGTCCTCTTAATACACCCCAGGATACCATTGACCTTCTTGGCAACAAGGGCACACTGCTGGCTCATGGCTCCGTTGACTCCAATGGGATTTGAATCAAGCTGTTTGTGTTTCTGGAATTCTACTGCAGGGCTGGGTACGGTCATGTGCTCATAAACTCAGATTATTTGTTTTTCTTTCTCTGTTTATTTGTTTTTATTCCACCTCTGAGTTATTCCTTCTGACCAGAGAGCTCCTGAAGTTATAGTGCTGGAGTATGGTTTCAGCAGTTGTGGTGTTAATCTCGTTTTAGGGGTGGTGTAGAGCAGTTGCACAGGTCAGGTCACAGATGATCTCTTAATTTGCTCTGCTGGACAGTTACTGCAGTTTATTTTTCATGGGGATCTAGATGTGGCCTTTATTCATTGCAGAGACTTATCCTTTTAAAGGTGCTAATTTAAACACGGTCTTGTACTTTTGGTATTTGAAGTGGATCTGTACCAACTGAAGTCATAAAATGATTGGATGAAAAGTGTGTGGGTTTTTTCGATATAGAAAATATTACTGATGAAGGACTCAATTTCCTGGCTTGTTACTGCTAACATTTTACTAAATCCTTAGCTACCTGAAGAAAATACCATTGCTCCAGTGCTCTTATACTCACACTGGCATGTATGCAGAAAGCTTCACAGCAAGTATTCAATAGAAGCCCATTTGACTTTGGCTGTTGAGCCTTTCTAGTCAGCTTTAAAGCACAGGTCTGTTTCAGCTCCAGCAGAGTATGTTAATATTGGTCTGAAAGCTCTAGATCTAATAACGTTATGTTATAGACAGTGTATTAAATAGTTAACGACCAGGAATGTAGTAAGCAAGGAATATCTCGCAGGAATGTTTGGTTCACTCTGAAATCCATGGTACAGCTCATTAAAATATATGGCTAATTGTCAATGTTTACCCAACTCTTTTAGGTAGTGACACTCCTTAACATAGTTCAGAAAACTGCTAATGAAGGAGTCAGTAGGATTTTTACATGTTGTAACTAGGAAAAATTGAGGTTAAGGGACTTTCTCGCATGTAATTTGGCTAGACTAGGTGCTTTGTCGTTGCAACATCAATGCAAGTGGTGTGTGCTATCTATTTTCAATCGGTATGTTTCTGCTTCCTTCAGTTTTTGATGAATTGACACTGTCACTAGGTTTCAAGCAGCCATGTCCTTGCAAAATTTCAAACTGGGTTTACATTACATAACAGTCACAACAAGAATCAGAAAATCACTCCAAATTTCATGTGGCTACCTGGTAAAAAAAAAAAAAAAATTATTATCCAAAAATACATCTGAAATTTATTGTTGTTGGGTGTAACTTGTCTTAAAAAAATGGTTATTAGCTGAACTGTAATAACTGACTGTGTGCTGTGTCTGTTATGAGAGAAGATGTATGAGCCCAGGCCACTGCTGAAAGAGCGCGTGTGCAGTCTGTTACTGCAGTGTAGCTGACAAACTGTGGCAACTTGATGGCATCTGGTTTTCCTTTAGGTAGATTACTTAATTCTTTCAGTCCCTGCTATATTATGTTGTGGGGTTTTTTTTCCCCAATGGTTTCCCATTGTCTGATTTAATTAATGGCAAAAGATGTTTTTTCTTTTTTTTTTTTTTCTGCGCTTTTATGGAGCATGTGTGTTTGTGTGCAATAGATGAAGAGAAAGGCAGGAGGCAAGTATATGCAGAACGTGCGGCATTAATGGCTATTGTGATGCACTATTGCTATTTTCAGAATGTAAACTTGAATACATGACTTCCTGTTACAGGCTCGATTATCCAGGACACTGGGATTATCTCAAAGAATTTAAATGGAATACATGGAAAAGTCAGTCCATCTCAAGTAAATAAATAGATTAAAAGACAAGCAGCAATTCCAGTTTGGAGTTGCAACTGAAAGTAGTGCAACTGGTAATTGCCACAGTCAGTGATCCTGGTTCAATATAGCAGTGTGTTAACGAGTTAATTCTTCCACACCAAGACTTGACAGCTGTGAATCCTAGAGCTGTTTTCTGAGGTGTAACTTCCAATTACAGTGCTTCTCTGAATGTCTAGGTTATAAGGAAATGCTTCTGCCACTTACATGTATATTCTTGAAGTGAGCAATAAAAAATATTGAAAGGAAGGATGGTCTGATTCCCCTGTAATTGATTTAAGACACCATCAAAGCAGAGGCTGCAGAAAATTGTGCAGGGTCTTGCGAGGTTTGTGGTTTAAAGAATGAGGGGGAAAAAAAATCCCGCTGAAGAGAAAAGGTCTTGGGGGAGCCTGAGTTTAATGTCCTGTGCCTGAATGCTGCAGAGCAGAGTGAAAAGTGTGGTCTGCCACAGCAGTGGTGTGCTTTGTCTTTGACATCGTTCTTGCTGGAGAAAGTATCTTCCAGATATACTATGAATGAGGCGGTGATAGAGGGAGGAATGTTCAGTTGCAGTTATATCCCTGTTTTCTGTTAATAGGTCAGGGTGTCAAGGACTTGACTGCAATGGGAGAAAGGGGGAACCTAGGCTGTTCTCTCTCCCTCCCGGGTGCTGTAAGCTGCTACAGCCAGCCTTTCTGGGACTCGCCACCCCAGTTTCCAAGCACTGCATGCAGTTCTCTGTAGCGAAGCAGAAGCTATAGCAGACCTAAATCTGGACTTACCAGTTTTTCAGGAAGCGGACAGATTTGCAATTTGCAGGAAACGTTAAGGCCTGAAAACTGGGTTTGGTCCAAATTGCTTTGGCAGCACTTTATACCAGCTCTTAATATCCATTCACAGTGAGCTGCACAGTGCTGCTGAGCAGGTGGTGGATGCTGGTATGGGATGTAGCAAAGCTGCCACCTCTTGTGTTGTGAGAGCCAGTGATTCTCCTCCATAAAACACTTTACGCAGAGGAAAGTGAAATTAGCAGACTGGCTAATTGCTCCAAGGGTGTAACAGCGGGGGGCAGCAATCAAGGGGCAGCAATGCTGAACAGGCCAGCGCTGGGGTACAATTAGCAGAGCTCTTGTTACTGCGGAGCACAGAAATTGGCTACAGGCAGAAGGAGAGAGAAGGGGAAGAGAAATGGTGAGAATATCTCAAAAAGGGAAACTTGGAGTGATAAGACGAAGGAAGGCCTTGGGTTTCTAAGTTCCTCAGAGTCTGACCTTCACTGGTGGTTTTAAGCTTTGTCTTTGTTAGGTCACTGTTTCACGGAGGGTATAACGGTTGTTCTGTTAAGGCTGCGTGCAGAGTCCTTTCTTCCTCTTGTCCCTGTCCATCCCTCCATCATAGATGTATGTATTCTTTAACAAGATAAATTCATGCTTCCTCTCTCAACTGCACTTTTCTAGATTTGAGTATCTAAGAGTATCTTTGCTTAGAAATCCGATAAATGCAATTTAATAGTTGTAGAGTTCCTTTAAGTCAAATAAAAAAAAACTTCAGCCAGACTAAGGAAATATGTTTATAGCGAATGACATCCTAAATGAATGATGAAATGGATGAAATAAAGAGAATTGAACTTCTCTTTATCTGTAGAATGTAGGTTACAAGCAAAAATTATTATTTCTAAATAGGCAAATGTGAACACCATCTCAAGCTAGGAAGATTGAGAAAAAACCAACACTGCTACTGCCCTTTGCTACGTTAAGCTTTTGTCTTGCTTCTCTGCACACCTTTACAGGCCAATAATTTCCACTAAATTAGCTATCCTATCAATTAATGTCCATTACCAGGATAATGGCTTTTCTTATTCATAATAACTTGGCTGTGGAAGTCACCTGCCAGATTTTTAATGGCTTGGTCTGACAAAGAGGAATACACTGAATGTGTTTGACTCATTCATGTTGTCTAATTTGCTTGCTCTACTGTTTTTGTTTTCTTCCTCATTAATCTTATAAGTCTCTGTGGAAATAGCAATCTTGTCAAAAAAAGAAGAGAAAAAGGAAAAGGGAAGGGCAGCGTAGTAGCCCTAGCTGTCATACGCTGCATATACAAGTGCTTCGATACTCGGTATACCATTCTCGTGACAGGAAATAGGGAGCCTAGGAAATGGGTATTACCTGAAACAATGAGATTGCTGCTGACATAATGCATCAATTTGTTTGCTTTAAATTTCTTATGATTACCTGTAGCCTTTGAGAAAGAACAGACTTGCTTGGATAATGTCCAGTAAAGCTGCACTGAGGAATATCTGCACTGCTTGTAAAGCTGGCTGAAAAAAATCCAATGAAGGAAACTTGTCCTCCTCTTGGATTTGGATCCATGACCTTCAGAACACGTAGTCAGTGACATTTGTGATAAAACAGCATTTTTGAGAGACTGAGAGTTCAGAGCTCATAAAGATTTTGAGCCTACATGTCCATCTATCTAACAAAAGCAGTCGGCTGGGGATAACTAACTCCTTTGTTTCTGTTTGTATAAGCAAACATCTGGTATTAAGATCCACCAATTCTCATTTTGACAAAGAAACTATCTTTTTGGACAAGAAGTGCTGCAGAGGCTTTGATGCATTGAAGATTTTTCTGAAAAACACTAGCGTATGAAAATGCTAGCTTTCTCTAATGAAGAACTCTCCAAATGAAAAATGTATTAATCTGGTTGTATTAGTCAGTGATGGCCAGGACTTTCTCATGAAGTAGCTAAAAAGTAAATCTGCAAATACAGTGATATCACAGATAGATCCTTTATATTTGTGTGTTTATACATACATATGTACTGTATATATGTACTTTCTAATACGTTCTGTCAACATAATCTCTTTCCTCTTGCCCCAACACCAACATTTCAGTGATTGCTAAAGCTGTTTCCATGTCACTTTCTCATCTATGCCTTGTTGGATTTGGGGATTTTGCCTTTAAAAAAAAACCCACAATTATTTAAAAACTGCTAAACGGCCAGAAGCACTTGTAATGCATTGGATTAATGGGTTTGCTTTCTAAACAGGCATTTGCATTCTGGCTTAGAAACTGCTGGTTTAGGGGGTTGTGTGGCATTTGGGGGGTTGGGTGGTGGTTTTTTGTTTGGTTTTTTTTTTTATTTTTTATTTTTGTTTTTTGGATGAGACACACAAATTCAGCCCACCTGTGGCAAGTAAATCTACTTGTGTCTGTAACATAGGCCAGGAGGTATTAATGTCGCACCAGGAGCTGAGAGTGGTGGAGGGCTCTTGCAACTGTGAATTGTTCATGCTGAGGTCCAGTTCAGCGCCAGTTCCCTACCTGGTTGTCACACACTTGTAAAGAGCTGGATACAACTTGGGACAGCCCACAGGAAAACCCTTTGCAGTTTGCCTTTGTGAACTAGCTTCCTTCCATCCTCATTTACTTATCTACATTGCAGAGCCCCATTGCGATGTACAGGCAGTGACTCCGTGTGTGTGTGTGTGTAGAACAAAGTATAATTTTTAATTATTTTTTTTCCACATAAACAATTTTATAATTTTTGTATAATCCTAAGAAAGTGATATAGAATTGCCAGAAAAATGGAAATGGGATAAGAAAAAGAGGGAGAAAGAGAGAGAGAAGAGGAAGGTCAGGCTATGGGATACAGTTTAAAGTGGTCTGAGGCTCTCTTTTCCTGCAGCTGGCGTATCCTGATGGAAGATGAAGCTGAATCCAGTTAAGATTCTTCTTAGGACCATTATAACCTATGACTTAGAGTGAAATATTAGGCTACCTAATTAATGAATACCAATTAATTAAGTACCATACAGCAATGCCAGACATTTGGAATTTAGTTTGCATGCCTGCATTATGGGGCAAAATTTTACCTAGACTGTTCCTCAGGGATGCTGAGGTGATCATGTTCACCATCTGAGGGGAGAGAACTGGAGAACCTGCTGCATGGCTGGGTCAGTACAGCATGTGACCTGCTGTATAGAGTCTGCTTGGGAGAAGACTGAGAAAAAGTAGAGATGCTTGTATAGAGCACAGATGTCACTTCACAGAGACGTGGAGCAGAGATAGAGCTCTTGAATAGCAGCACTCTACTGGCCTTCAATGCTGCAGAGAAAGGAAAAAGTATGCTGGCAGAAGTAGGCAAGGAACATGTCTTTGTATGATACCCTATGAAGCTGTCTGTTTTCTTTGGCTATTGTTTCGGGGAAGATTAAACTGGCATCTCCTGTGATCAGAAAAAGAACATTTGTGGAGAAACTAGGACTTGGGGGAATATGCTAAATGATAGAAGTCATATTTCCAATGTCATTCTGGTGTCTTCAAGTAGAATTGCTGTCAGTCATTTGGCATGTCTGAAAATAGAACATCTTCCTCCAAATGCATATGACTTGTCTTTCAAATATAGAAAAGAATTAGTGCATATCAATCAGTGTTCCATTGCAACTTCCATGTAGCTTCCCTAGGTCTTCAGTGGGAAAGGCAGGAGAAACACTTGTTAAATTCCAGTGGAAAGCCAAGGTATTTTGTTACCCTTTGACTAGGGTAATAAATTGTAGTGGAAAAGAGCAAATAGAGATAAGGCATTATGCTAGTAATGTCTGCCAAAAAGAGTAAAGTGATACCAGTAAAACTTTGGTTTAAGCATTGTCCCTGGATGTAATTTCAGTGACTTTCAGTTTGTATTGCACTATTTCCTAGATAATTCCTTTTATCAGCTGCAGAGTAGAAGCTCCTTTCACATGGTGCCAGTCAGATAGTATTTGACCTCATCATCAGGCTCCCAACAGCATTTATAGTGCTGTTGCTTGGTTTTGCAGTTTTTTGTAGCTGATCTGTAAATGTGGCTGGAAGTAGTGTTTTGTGAGCGCTGGAGAGTTACTGATGGCACTGGGGTGTTATTGGGTGCAGCTATCAAAGTGAGAGGTCATCGGCATAAAGGAAATGAATGTATGTAAATGAAAGCAAATAAAAAGTTTAATCATGGTAATAACATTTTCTTCCCTTACTCTAGTGATGAAAGATCTGTGCTTATTTACAGCTCTTGTAACTCATAATATGCTCGCCTTTAGTCTCAGCACTAAAAGCTATTGTAGCCCAAATATGAAGTAAGTTTCTCTGACAACAATTGTTTTTACTTTAGTCCTGCATCTGTTTGCAATGAATTTGTACATCTTTCGCACATTCCTTGACCTGGTCAGTTAAGGCATTTAAAGCAGTAGGTTTGCAATGGTGTAGTCTTGAATAACTATTCAACCAATAATGCTGCGGATAAATAGAAAGAAGGGTATGCTCTCACTGTATATAATTTCAAATTATAATAATTTCAAAAAGTAAAGCTGAAATATTCAATAAAAGTCACATAAGAAGCATAAATGAGTTGCTAGGAAACAACTTTTTTTTCTTTTCTTTCCTCTTGTTCACTTTGGTGGTAGGTTTTATCAAGTCTTCTACCAAAGAAGAGAAGAGGAAAAAAAAAAAAAAAAAAAAAATCTTCTAAGTTGGCTCCTGTCCTCAGTTAAAATGAGCTGACACTGTTTCTTATCAGTATTTTGCTGAGGGACCCAAGCCTGTTCATTTCCTTCTTTAACAAATGATTGATCTGGACCTGAGAATTGAGAGAACCTTGTAAAGTGTTAAAGCAAACAAATGAAGATAGAGGAATTGGTTGTGCTCTGCTGCAGTGATTTTATGCAAGTGTGGTTTTTTTATCCTTAAGAGACTTCTAGCATTTGAATTGAAAAAAGGTTTATATAGGCTCAAATCATTAAAACCTTTATTTACTTTCAATTAGTGATGTACTGAACTGTTCAAGGAAAAGTTCTGGGATGGAAAAACTTGGTGCATTTGCATATTGGGGTGGTGATAGCTGGCAGCTTGTTTCCCAGATTTTCAGTGGATTTTTATGAGGACTGTAACTGTAAGAGAGAATATTTCTAGGTAGAGTTTGGGTAGCCATATGTGAACTTCTTGTATTAATACCTTTAGTCCTGATGAAGCACTGAACATCACATCCTCCAGTTGGTGGATGCACTCACTGTAGCTGAGCAATGTGTCTTGTTGCAATAACCTCTTATGCTTGGCTGCTGAGAGCAAAAGCCATCATAGCTTTTAAATCTGTTAGTTTGCAGGACTTGCTTTAGGCATTACTGAAGTTGGAAGTTACTGAGGACAACAAGTGGTAGTGACCTAGTAGCTTTTCCTACTCCTGGCAGTTGGAAAGCCATGTTGTCCTATGAAAGCCAGCCTGCAGTTGTGGCCATGACAGGGTGGGAAAGGAAGGAGACTGCATG
Organism: Egretta garzetta; assembly: GCF_000687185.1. Classification (NCBI taxonomy): domain Eukaryota; kingdom Metazoa; phylum Chordata; class Aves; order Pelecaniformes; family Ardeidae; genus Egretta; species Egretta garzetta. Next base: position 2,631,511 of record NW_009258754.1, on the reverse strand, counting down.
CTGTTTTGAAATATCTAGCATGGCTTTCTTAAGAAGTTCAATTTATATTACACTAAGAGTCAAAACCAGAATTCTATGCTTCTGTATAAAGTTTGAAGGAAAATTCTTGGGTTTTCTTCTTCTGTAATAGAATACTGTGTACTATCTATGAGAGACTTCAAAAACCTACAACAGAGATGTGGTCAACCTGTCCAAAGTTGAAACTAAGCAGGGGGTAAACTTATTCTTACCTCATCAATTTAAATTATTCTTTCATTGTAGCCTGCATAAATGCCCGACATGTTTTGAAAATTCCTTTTCTTTCTTGGCAATTCCTCACAGAGATTTGTCTGTGTTTGCTAACCTTGCATAGTAGTTGTTTCTGGGTTCAGTTGTGGATTTAAGCTTTACAAAAATAAAGCAATAGGGGAAAATGTGAATTGGGGAAGTCAAGGGACAGGTCAGGTTTGAACACAGATGGCTGATTTCTTTTCACTACAAGTGAATTATACAGCTGGGACTGGAGAGAGGTGAGACATTTCTTGATCGCTTTGAAGGAAAGGGAGGTGAACCCTGTTCTGTGGGCATAGCAACTTCTTGAAAATGGAGCTGACTCGTAGTTGCTGTCTGCACAGGAATAATCTGGACTGCAAAGCAAAACAAGGAATTAATTCATCACTTCCTAAGGGCAGGCAGGTGTTCAGCCATCTCTAGGAAAGCAGGGCTCCAGCATGCGTAACGGTGACTTGCTGGTGGGGTGGGGTGAGAGGCAGAAAAGGCCTTGGCTCTGTGTCAGACCTGCTCAGCAATAGCAAAAACATCCCTGGGTTATCAACACTGTTTCCAGCACTAATCCAAAACATAGCCCCATGCCAGCTACTATGAAGAAAATTAACTCTATCCCAGCCAAAACCTGTACAATTGAATAAATGTGGCCAGAAGTTTGAGAGAGATGGGAAGACAGAGGGAAAGAAGAGTTATATTTAGCATTTTGAAAGAAAGGATTGAATCGCATTAATATAGTAACTATAGAGGAAAAGAAGGAAACGAAAGAATGTTGTAAACACAGGTAGGAAATAATCCTTAAGGTTCAAACTTGCTTTTTTTTCTCCTGTGTTCCTGCAGTGATTTCACTTGCATATATAAAGTGCATCCTTTCAATATGCTTAATATAAATGCCAAAACAATGAAATATACATTGACAGCCACAGTAAAGCATCTGGTCTTATTTATCTGCAGCATAAGAGAAGTCCTTCCAGTGTACTTCAACTGCAGGTTAAGTAAACTGTGTGAAGTTGGGTACAAAAGCAAAAGTGTTTTAAAGTTTTCATTCTTAAAAAGGAACAACAAGTCTGCAATACAGCAATTGACAGATTTGCTTGTGCAGTTCATATGGCATCTTGATGCATTGTAAATAAACATTTAAATAATTAATACTCATGGATTTAATCCTGAAATGTGAAGCGTCCAATTAAATCTTGAGTCTGGCTCCTTTTGCTTCAAGATGGGTTACGAGTAGGTATTTCTCATGTGTTCTCATGATCTCTTAATTACTAATCATTAAAAATAAAAGGGCTAAATCAGTGTTCTCATCAGGACTTTAATACCTGCATTCTCTGCAGCAATATTTTTGTCTGCCTGTGGTGAATTCCAAGGCTTAAGAACTAGAAGGTAAAAATATTTTACCCTAAACCTTCTTTTTAGGGTTTAGCATATAAAAAAGCAGCATAACAAGTAATTGGTGTCAAAACTTATTTTTGAATTTAAAGGTTGTTTTACCTCACTGGTAAATATCAGTCCAGTCTTGTTAGACCACTTGAGTAAGAGGTGTATTTTAAGACAATGTTTATTTAACTACTGTTAAGAACAAAAACCCCAGCAGCCAGTCAAGTCTGTCAATTCAGGAGGTGACTCCCTTACTCTGAAGAGATCCCTGCAGTTGTTTTTTTAATAATTGCTGTCATGTTTTATAAGGCAGAGGATATTCTGGCAGAAAGTAACTGCAACTTTAAATATTGGTAGTGTTTTCCAGTGAGGACAAGCAGAATTTATCATGTGTCCACTAAATAGCCAAATAAACATACTTAATTTTGCTGTTCAGGGTGTCATTCATCATCTTAATGATGGGGGAATTGAATTCCATAGATACACATTTTTCTATAAGAATTTTAATTCAGGGAGCATTTTCATTCAACTCATACCCTTTCATTGAGAACCATCCCTAGCAGTCATATTGACTGCAACAAGAATTTCAACTGACAGCAGTTATGTTTTCTGCCTTCTTTATATTTTTTGCAATATCATTAAAACGGGATTAAATTAAAGCTTTGCATTGTAAAGTCAGTCGCTGTTTTCCTGACTATTAAAGTCAAAGCAGTAAATGCAAGCTCTCTCAATTTTTGCCAGAAAAAAACCAGAGAAAGTCCTGAGAACTGTTTCCCAAGCCTGTGTGCTACAAATCTATGTTAATATAAGTTGGTGGCAAGAAGTAACAATAAATGCTGGCAAGATATTTTAATTCTTCTACTTTCTTCCCCCCCAAACTTCATTAGATTGGCTGGATCCTTCCACTCCTATTCTCTCAAAATGTTTGTGTTGCTTTTTTCCATTTAATTTTTTTTCTCCCTTCCTCCTGAGAAGTCTGAAGGCTTTCACAAGCATAAATGGCACAGTTCTGCCACTGTAATACTGCTTGCAGGGAGAACTAAAGCATAGGATAAGTTAAGGTCAGAGCCATGATGAGAACCCAAATTATTTTACTCTTCCTGCAAAGCTTTAATCTCTTGACATTCTTGAGTTTACAGTTTTGCTAATTACTTCCTCACTATTAAAAAGGAAGAAATGGTTGATACTATCAGAGCTTTCTTTTCCCTTCTATGTTCCATTTCTTTCTCTTCTATTATGGTTATGAATTTCCTTTTCCTTTCAATTGCCAGGCCTTAACACCTTGTTATCCAATTTACTACTTCTTATCTACCCTAACAACTAGACAGAGGAAAATTCTGCTGAGTTTTTCTCCATAGCAGATGAAAAAATCATTCCTTTCCAGTCTTCTTTGTAACAAGTGCTGTTCTTTGTACTGTAGTTTTCTCTCTGCTTTGTAGCCTAAAATGTAGGTCTCGCTCAGGCATCATTCACTTGTTGCTTCCAAACCCCTTCAAAATACAAGCTCAAACTGTCCGTTCCATCTCACTCACCTGTTGCCTTCAAATCTCTTCACTGGCTCTTGTGTTTGTGCTCTGTTATGATTCTATGTAGCTCTGTTTTGTCTGAATATTTTTCTTAAATTTTTGGTCACTCCCCATTCAGTCATCTTCCTTCATTGCTCTGTTTGGTGTCACACCCTGCTCTGGACACCGTGCTGTAATTCATATTACTGCATTTCTTTGGAAGACACTCCATTGCTGTTGCTGTCCTCCTGCAAAATCACTCCTTTAGTGACATTCATTTGTCTGGCCTTCACTGGTAACAACTTTGCCCCACCTGTCCCTTAAATTATTTCCAGTTTGATAATGAAGGAGTCTGCTCAGGACAGCAGATCGCAAGCACCTCATGCTCTATACTGTAAAGATAATTTTGTAAATTGCTGTGCACAGAGGCTGTGAGGAAAGCACAATGTAATCCCATGCTCTTTTCTGTACAGCTTCAAAGAAAAATATAAAGATGACAAGGAAGGTATGGGTACACAGCTGAATTTTCAGACGTTTGATGAAATTGGTGTTTGAAGGTTCCAGGATGAGGATGCCATGAAAATAAATAGTCTGCACAGTGCTTGTCATAGTAACATCTTTTGAGCTGCTATTTGTATGACTCCAAATCTGAAAATGTCTACCATTCCAAGTGATATGCACTATAGGTTGGGCTAGATAGGCTTTTCTTAAGATGGGCTCTTCTTAAGACTTTCAGTCACATAAATCCCAGAATGAATTCACTTAATGAGTAAAAATATCGTTCTGGTCATGAATGATGGATGAAACAATGAGTAAATTAATTCTGATCTGCTGCTGGAAATGAAAGTAGAAGTCAGATTTGTCACATGGTGATGAACTTTTGAGGACTGCTTATGTTGGAGAGTCGGTAAAAGTATTTTAATAATATTTAATGAGTGAAGGAGTTTTAGTATTGTTTTGTACTTACATGTATGGGATATGTTAAATAGCCATGTCAAATTTTAGGCTGCTCCCTTGACTTTGCAATAAGCAAAAAATATTACTGCTACAGGTAAATTTTTTGAACCTCCACTAAGGAAAGCTATGTTAACTTGTTAGCAAAGAAAGGAGACCAATTTATTAGTGCCAGCCATCCTGGAGGTTTTATTTCAATGTTCCTGGTATAAGACAGACCTAAGAAAAAGAGTCTAATGATCAAAGAGTCATAAATACACAATCTAAAGCTATTTGAAAGCCAATTCTAATCGATTATTAGAAGGATTCCTAAGAATCCTTATATTTAAGCTAAGAAGCTTAATTAGAGCCAATTAAAGAAAATATACAAACTTCTGAACTGAAAGGGGAGCAATAAATAAAAAGAAAAGCTCGAATTTAACTGGAGATCACATCATAAAGGATTGATAAAACCAAGAGATGAGAAGTTTCAAGCAATCTTGCCAATGCAAGATGGTATCTGTTACTGTTGCACAACTAAGTTGTTGTATTTGTAAATTAGTAAGGGTTCTGCATGCTGTCAACAAGCAAGTGTTTAAATGAGCCTCCTGGGAATGGCTACTACCTGCGTTCCCTACTTCGTGGCACGGGGGGAATAATCTTTAAAAAAGGTTAAAAAAACTTACGTAACATTAAATACTGTATTTTGTGTAATATTACATTTAATATTTTCTATATTTCATACACTTATGTTTTATATAAGTAAATGTATCTTAGTAATTTTACAATTTTGCATCAAGTTCAGTAATGCAAATGGATTGTGTTATTCATGATTTACCTTGTATATAGCAGAAATTAGGGAGCAGGGGAATCCTTAGCTGCCTGAAACTCAGTCCTGATGAAGGGGGGAGGTACCTCGAAACTGCAGAGAGGAGGACAGTCATTTTATTTCCAGGCAGTGCTTTTGTGATGAGCCTCAGCCAGTTGTTGTATATCAGGCTCAGGATGGTGCGTTAGGTGCTGCTTCCTGAAAAGCAGCGAGGTATTTCTTCAGCTGAGGTGGTTTGGTTTGTGCAGTACTTAATTGCCTGCTCTTCGGCCCTCTGCAGTGCACTGCTCGTTTGGTCAGGGTTACCAAGCTATCTCTGCTCAGCATTGTGTTTTGCCACACAGTCATTTTCTTAACTACTTAAGAAATTTTTGTGCTCTGTAAATTGGTGCATGTTGCTACAGGAGTGGAGGTATGCCAAAGGCTACAGCAGGGATTCATTCTGTAGCACTTTGGTTTTCTACATAGCGTCATCATGTATTTATAAGGCAGAATTTAAACAAACAACCTCCCCCTCCCCCCCAACCCCACTAACAATAACACCTAGGTATCTCCTACTTTGGGACTAAAACCACAGAAATGTTGTCTATAAGCAATATTTAAATCCTCTTCTGTATGGCAGCATGACAGAATTCTTTACGGATGCGCTAGTGTTGTTTCAGCTGGAGTCATCTTTCCTGTGCAGTTTTGAAACCAACTACTCTTTACACATTTTGGTACAGTGTCTTTTTTAAGTCTCTGTGAGATTAAAGTTGCATTTCAGTAAGCTCTTACTGACAGTACAGAGCTGTTAAAGCAGCCAGGATGCCAAATTGCAGGACTACCTTAGTAACTTTATATGATACAGAGAGCTGGAGGTGGCCAGGAATTTAGTTTAATCATTCTTTTTCTTTTATCAAAAATAATAGTACTGCTGCTGTAAGTGGTTTCAGGCTCCTTTAAGAACTGATTCCAAGGAGAAACACTAAGGAAGTGAGGTTTTGCAAACAAATTACTTGGAACGTCCTATAAATGCAGTTACATTTCACATACTTTTATTAGACTAACTCAATAAAATTAGCGGAATAGCTTTCTGACTACAAGGCTCACTTCTTCAAGTCGATACCGTGGTAAATCCAGGGGGTCTCCTGATGAAAGGAGGCAGGTGCTCTCCTGAAGTTTTCTCCCACAGATACTGTTCTTCAGGCATGTGCTTGCTATACTGTATGATTCCATTTCAGTTTTTCATTATAGTTGTTCTTTGGGGTGAGTGGGTCAGGAATTTCAATCCTTTGGTTTGGATCAGGTTCAGGTCAGTGAAAACTTTAAGTGACCTGACCCAGCCATGAACCAAAGATAGTCCCAGAAGTTTCCCTTGAGATGGAAACTGGAATCCTGATGATGTTTATCTACTGGTGACACAGTATGGCTTTCCAGATAACATATGACATTGTGGCGTGGTCATGATCACAAACGCTTGTTTGGATAAAAAAAAAAATGGACCTTTTACTGAATTTGATAAAGTTGCTAGTCACATTGTCATTTGCTTTTAGTTCACTCTAATGAGTCTGGGAATCTCTAATTTTTACAATGTGTTCCAAGGCTTTTATCTCTGCTTGATCTATTTTTAAATGTTTTTTATTTTCACAGCTAATTTGCAGATTCTCTCAGAGTATAAACTTACCATCTAGGACCACAATACCATATGGCTTTATGGTTTCATTGATTAGTTTCACCTTATTACCTTTAATTTATTAGGGAAAAAAGGAAAGTTCCTATATGCCATAGGTCATATAATTGGGATCAAACCAGCAAGGATAAGAGCTGCTGCCGCCATATGAGAAACTGAGCCAAGGTTTATGTGTGCCCATACTGTGTGCACTATTGTGTGGTCCAGCTTAGCCTGAACAAAACTGGCTTCCTCTCTTCTTGCTCTCTGTTGTTTTTTTTTTCTGCCTACCCTGATCCACACCTGGGCACTAGATTATCTTCAAGAATCTCCTGAAACATTCCACATAGAAGGATGAGCGAGGAGCTATTAAAAATACAGGTAACATGGTTCAAGACTGTAACCATCAAGAGATTTGATACCTGTAAAGCTTCTCCTTGCCAACTTGAAAGGCTGAGTAACTCTCCATCCTTGTGATAACTTTGTCTATTGCTACCAAAATTATTATTATAAAGTGAAAATGCACCAAAATGCTTAGCCAATTTTTTTTTCTAGTTAAACCCCAATCCCTATTTCTTAATGTCCTATTAATAGCAGCTAGTGTGTGTCTAGCAGCTTCTGTTTGTATGGGTTTTTTTTTTCAGTTGTGTGGTTGTTTGCTTTCGGTTTTTTAGGACAGTTATTTGTTTGCAGTTGTCTCATGTATCCAGTTAAATTGGTATACTAACAGAATTTGCTCTGTTGCCCAGGTAGCGCTGACCTGCAGATCTGTGCACTCTGCAGAGCGCTGTCACAGGCAAACTTCACTTGATTTCTCCCTTTATCTCCCACCGGAAGGGATATTGCATTTCACTCCCCAGGCTTGACGATATTGCAGGAGATGAGCCTTCATCTCTACACAGCTGCTCTCTTCTTTTTCCTCCCCACCTATCTGTGTGTGCTCAGTTTTCAGTGGAAGGTTGGTGACATAGATGACTGATGTGGAAGATGCCTCCAGCTCTTTTAATTCAAAACAGGGAAGTAGAGGTTGCCATTGTATAATTCACACTTCATCTTCATTTGCGGCCATAGAGATTGGCAAATGCAGCCTTCCTCACCCCCCCTCCAGCCCCTGCCCCGAGCCCACTGCAAAGCAGTCCCCCCCCCCAGTGAGAGCCTTAATGGCCTGTGAGGGAGAGAAATCAAGGTAAAACATGACACCAACGCTCCCCTGTGTTTAAAGAAATGAAGGGAAGCATGAGGGCATAAAGGGGTATGTTTTATTTCTTAATAAGATTATTTTTTGCAAAGCTTGCCTTACCATGAAGTCCAAAGATTGATAGGCCTTATCATGGTTAACCCAGTTTGTAACCTCTTTCCCTTTAAATTCATCCAGATCAGACATTAATAATAGGACCTCCAAGATAAATAGAGATGGATATTTTATTAAGATAAATAAGATGGATGTTTCAGGGCATAGCACCGCAGAACAAGTTTCATTTTGGAATGCAGCATAGTTTCAATCTGTTCTTTCAAATGGATGCTCTCTTCCGGTTATTGTCAGAGTGGTTTAGTAAGCATTAAATTAAGGAATGAAGGCACTTTGGGTGATAAATAGGAAAAGCTGATGGCTCCAGTGGGAGATATGTTAAACTATACTTTCTTATAATGTATATTGCTTAACAGGTCAAAGACAACAAGTAAAACTAGCATGCAGTGAAACGGGGGCAGTGTTTTGAGAAATGCCCCTTCCTGCCCTGAGTGCCGAGCAGTAGTCCTCCTAACAGCTTCTTCTGCTGGTGCTTGTAACTAATAAACTAAACTCAGAATTACTGGATTTCTAACCTGATTTCAGTTAATTCATTTTGTGAAAAACACCTCTGGGAAATGTGTAAGTAATGAACTAGCTGTATAAAGATTTGTTTATTCTGTGGATTTCCTTTATGATATTTCTTATTTCTGAGCAGCTACAAGTGTGAAACACCAAATGCTGTGTTTGTATGCACTCTGAGTCCTTTCTGTCTGCTTGGCCAGTATAGTTAATAGATTTTAAAATTTTTTTTAAGGCCCTACAAGAACTTTGGCCTTCAAGTGTGCACTGGTGGATTTTATCCACTTAAGACCTACAGTATAAATTTTGGCTGAAATAAACCTCTCGGAAAGACATCAAGTTCTAGCTGGAAGACATCAAACAGTGGAGGATGTCCTGGTAGTTTCTTCTACTAATTTCCCATTCAAACTGTTAACAGTTTGTGTCTTTAATACTGAATTTTTCTGGCTTCTGCTTCCAGCCATTTGTTCCCCTGTTATGCCTTTCTACTAGATTAAAGAACCCTTAAGGCCAGGATTTTCTCAACTATGATTGTCTATGATCTCTCATATTTTAGATAAACTAAATTAGTGGTGGAGCTCTTTGTGTCTTTTACTGTGAGGCATTCTGGTTTTGTGCCAGCCTTTCATCTGTGGCTTTTTTGACATTTCCTTCTTTGAAATGCTTATTTATTTTATTATCGCAGTTCCTGTATGGAGCATCTTGATAACGTTTTTTTCCTTTTTGAAAATATGCCAGTCTTCCAAAATTACATAATCAAATGCATACATCATATACCCAAACCAGAGAAGTGACAATATTCCAGATGTATGGAGTTACCAGAATTGTGCGGCCAGGAATTTCCCAGTTTGAAGCTGGAGGCTGGTGTTCTTGGAAATGATATATCCTGTCTGTGTTCCAGAGCAAGAACAATGAATCTAAATCCTTCAGAACCTTCTTCAGACATCACTTTGTGAGTGAGATTTTGAGCTGGGATAAATCAGTGTAGGTATGAGGTCAGTAACTCTGACTTCAGCACTCAGCTGAAGACCTGAAGCATAAATGTAACATATGTAGGAAATCTTCTTTTTTTTTCATTGACTCTTTAAGAATAATTGGCATATTTAATACTGAATGATTCTTGTTCCAGAAGCAGACTGATGTTGTATCAGTAACATATCTGGCAGCCAGTCTTGAACAGCTCTACCAAGAAAATTGTTGCTCGTTGTAACTCTGAGCTCCTGTGACTCTGCAGTAAAGTGATGCCCTGGTAACAGGCTTGATGGTGGTCTGATGGGCCCAGCCAGCCACCCAGAGCAAACTGATGGTCACCTGACTTGCGAGTTGCTTGAATTGAGAAGATGTTCAAAGCTGAAAAAGCTGAACCATATATATATTTCTGTATGTCAGCTTAACCTGTGTAGATTATAGTCTTCCACTAAAACAAAAAATTTTGTGATCTTCCAGAGATTGTCCGTCATGGTAATTTCATATAGTATTTGCTGCAGAGCAACAATATCTGAATGGAAATACTCTGTATGCCCCTATTGTATCTGTTATCCAGTATTATTTCCATGTGTGCTGAATTCATTGTATGACATAGTTCCTGGGGCACTTTCAGTACATATGGCTGGTTAGAAAATTTATTGTAATAGGAAATTACAAAGGGAGTTTTTGGTGTTAGTTTTATTTTGTTGAAGTCAGGCTGAAGGGATTTTTGTGTGAGTTCTATATGTATTTTTTAGCATTGTTGGAAGCCCTGAGTGCTTTTAGACTTAAGCCATTAAAAGTGTATTTTCTTCAGCTAATTGCACTGACCTAAACCTTCTGTGTATAGAGTGACTGAATTTGGCAGATGGCTTTTCCCCTGAAATGTGCTTAGACTGACTTGGACCCACCCACACAATTTAGGAGCCTCATGTTTAAGTTTTATAAGAGGTAAGATTGAAAATTATTGTCCTTTTGGTTATTCTCCATGATCAATAAATAACTGAGACTTCATGAACCACTGGGGCATGCTCTGGGCTGGGTGAGAATTAAATAAAATGACTCTGTGTTTGTATAGCTTGTTTGACTTAGCTTCATCAGCATCCTGAACGTTTAAATTGAATCTTTCTACTCTGAATTCATTATCATTAGGTAATCCAACAAAACAGAAAAAGTCAGTCAGGTTTGATACCTCTTCCCAGGGGACCTGCAACAAAAGTCTCGGGGCAGTAGACTATATTACATCATAGCTTGTTGTGCTGAAAGTGAAATTCTCTTGGGAGCTACAGTCCTAATTCCAATTTCAAGCACAGGAGTTGAAATCTCAGGATTTCTTTTTGACAGTATCTTATGTGTTCAATTTCCTGATCAATTCTTATTTGGAAGGCAGGAGTCCAGGTGTGTGGTATGTATTAAGAGATTAGGGTTTGAGTTAAAGCCCTGTAGAGTCAATGAAAAAAATCACCTCAGTTTGGATACATTCTGGATGAGGCCTTGATGTCCACATAACCGGAGCAGAAGAAAGTTAAGAATATTCTATTCTAATGTAAATATGGAGAATATTGTTTCTTGGCTGGCATAATAGCCATCATGCAGCATAGCTCTGTCTGTAGCTCTCTGTCTTTCAAAGTTTGGAAGAAGATATGGCTGTGCTTTCGGACTGATTTTTGTGGGACTGACCTCCCAAATTCTGCAGACAGCTCTGCCAGTCCGTATAGCCTATCGATGGTATCTATTCTTAAATCCAAGGGGATTACATTGAGGATTTCTGGAGTTAAAAGCATAAATTAGAAGCCCATACCTGAGGATGTACAAGGAGTGAAAACTGCGCACAGTAAGGGAATGTGTGATAATATAAATCCTGAAAGAATGCACAAATTTATTTTGAATACCACGTTACATGTATGTAAAGAACCTTCAAAACTTCTGCCTTATCTTCTACATGAGAAAATGGAAAGAAAAATCTCTTCTTTAAAAGGCCTGATCATGGTGATCTACAGGTGCTGGGAAGAATTAGTGCAAATTTGAGCTGGACAGCATTTTCGCCAATAAAGCTCAATTTTTTAGTTCTGTATTATAAATTTGGCAATTCTAACTGCTTGTAAAAAATTACATTATTCATCCATTTTTAATGTGGATCAGGTGGCTCATGTTTTTAACTACTCCTTGAACAAAAGTTTTTTAATACAATTTGGGATGAGCTATGAAGTTTCTCAAAAGAGAAAAACGTTGTTTTGTTTTTTTTAAAACAAACCACATGTGATATATATAAAAATGTTAAAATATGTGGAGCCTGTTTGTTCCATTATTTCTAATGTGTTTGGCCAGCTGAGTCATGGTTCTCCCCTGTTGAGCCATTTAAAACAGGAATAAAAAGGAGTACATGATAAATGCTATAAAGTGATATGTGAAAACTTAATATTGTTTCAAAAACTTATTTCCTCCTCTTGGTGTGAAATAGTTGTATTTTTAAGCAATGCATTCATTTGAGTATTTATGAAGAGGGAATTAATAAAAGAGTGCTTGGACTTTGAAAAAAAAAAAAAAAAATGGGCAGGAAGGGAAGTCAGGAAAGGATCCTTGAACCCGATCAAGATGAGCAGTTGTCAGAATGCAAAAAACCTTGTGTACTGTAGTGAGAATGTTTCTGTCTATCTGCCTACTGTTTCTGAGGTGGACGAAGTAACGTTGTCATCCAGCAGCCTTAGTCCAAGCTATAATGCTGCTCTTACCTGTTTTATTTGACGTATCTCTCTTTCTCGACATTATAACTGAGAGCTTTACTATGTATTAGTCATCATAACAAACTGGTTGCTCTCAAATTAAGGCAACTAACCTTATGCATGACAAAGGTAATGCATAAGTTAATGCCTTGACTGTCCAGTTTCTGGAGATGTGCTTTTGAACCACTGGCTGCAGGTCAGGGTCGGGGTGAGGAGGGCTTGGAGGAAGACTGCTGGGTAGAGTTACCTAAATGCAATCTCTGTCTATAAGGCTGCAAACACATCCCTGGAGAGGGGCATATATCAGTGAAACACTCCATTTATCATGCAGTTCTTTCGCATTCTCTGGATTATTTTCCTGGAAGACTGATGTCCCTCTCCATTTTACTGTAGAACCTTATCCTCCATAGCCTTCACCAAAGGCAGAATCTCAGTGATGATGAGTAACAAATGTCATATATTTGATTAACCTTTTACAACTTTTTCACTGCTGAATATGAAAGAATAATAAAATATATACATGTTTTCAGAATCTGGAATGCCATATATCTAAATTGTGTAAAAATATTGTTTTTCAAATTGTTTCAGAAATACTCTTTAATTGGCAATGCTTTTTGTGATATTTATAGAGAACATGAGTATAGAGAAATGCTATTGAAACTCCTGAAATTCAGCAAGAGTTCACTTGTTCCTAGTACCTCCACTAAAATATTTCAGCAAGAGCAACGTAAAGCGCCACTGTTAGAGTCAGTTCAGCAACACATTGTGATAGACAATACCACCAATAGAGACCGGGTTTATGTTACATTATTGAGCCTGAAGTCAGTGGAGCAGTACTAGAATGTGTCAACAATTTCATTCTGTTACTCTGCCAGAATCATTATAGTGACAGGTATAGGTCAAGGACAGCAGATTTCATGTACCTTTAGCTGTTTCCACCACTATGTATAGCCAATGCCAGCATAAAATGCTGTAGACTTAAGTTTGATCCTCTTTTCTTAGCTGTATTCATTCCTTCTTTGCCTAATTAGGAAAAATTGGTCAGTGATAACCTGGAGCCATTGCTTTCATAAATGGAGCAATAATTGTACAGAGTGTGAGACTGTGCTGTACACATACTATTTAACTATGATATATGTCCAATGAACATAAGCATAGATCATGATTTTCTGAAAAATATTTGTCTGTTTATACTGGCAAAAAATATTTCTGAAACTCATTTCCCTGACTGAATTATGTATAGAATCAATTTCTTGCAAATCAGTTACTACAAAGTGCTATAGGTATTGGCAATATTTAATTTATCACTGCATTTAAGGCATAAGTGCCAATAAGAAAGTCTTATCGTTTTTAAAATGGAGAAAAGTAGGATAGTCTTGCGAGTGAGGGTAGAACAAGACCAGAACTCAGACCTTTTGCATTCAAATCCTTGAGTGTGCCATATAATCATGTTTAATGTCAGTCCTTTTGGCTTTTAAGATCCTAAGCTTTCTGAAGAAAAGGCTGTTTCTACTCTGCCAGGTACAGTGAGGTCCATTGTAATTTCCAGATGCTGGTGCAGTAATACTGAGTGAGAACTGTCTCAGAGCTCAAAAGTCAAAGGAAAATATTAAAATTAACCAAAGCAGTGATTGGTACAAAGACAGTTGGTGTCAGCTGAATGCTGGGACTTTGGATTTTTACCTTTTCTTTTTTCTCAAGGCATCCTGTTCACAGCCTGAACTGAGGGCATCAGAAAGCACACCAATGAAAACCTCAGTGACGTTTGAGCATGGAGGGTATTCACACGTCTGGAATATTTCTCAAAACAGCTTCTCTGGTTATTATAAAAATAGGCTGATTATTTCACAACTAGGTAGGTGAATATTAATATATACCTGTGTGTTCCTATGTTGTGGTTTATTTATTTATTTATTTAATGAATTAGAAAAGGTTGACACTTTTTTCCCAGTCTGTACCATAGATGCAAATTTGCTTTTCTGACACACAGAAATATTGAAATGGCTCACAGCAGTGCAAGAAAGCCATAGAGAGATCCTGTTGTATAGGAAGTGGCTTTCATCTCTGAGGCAAGGGGATGCATTTAGTTAACTAAATTCCTCCAGGTCCAACTCAAAGCCTAAGCTTCCTGTCCATCAGCATGAATGAGTGGTGTGAAGGTTGTAAAGTACTCCCATTACATGCAGATCAAACATACCCTTGTTCAGAGCAATCTAGACTTCTCTGCCTCTCTTCATTTCCCTCTAGACATAGATTAAGCATATTTGGTATAACTTTCTTTTTCTAAGGATATTCCTAGATCACCATATGTATTTTTGCTTGCTACAATGAAAATGCATTTTTCATTCAAAGAAAAATGCTTTTTTAAAATATAATTTTGCAAGCTCACCAAGAAATATATGTGCTTGTGGATATATACCGTAAATGTATCTAGGAAATGTCTGCAAAGTATTTACTGCTCATGTAGAAATGCTTCATATACCTTCTAGTAAAATAAAGGCATTTTTCAGTTTGCTGGGCTGCGTGATGTGAAAGTATGAGTTCATAATAATGCAGAATAAAAAAAAAAAATCAGGTGATGTAGTGGAGAACATGTTAGGCTATATATATTGAAGTAGGAACAATTCAGAGGAAGTAAAGGATTTCAAGTTTGATCATAAATATTGCACCCATGTAGTGCATTGCAATCCTTTTGCAGTGCAACATGTGCCTATTAATAATGTATGGATTGTAGGTAATTTACATTCTGGGGCTCCCTTTTGGAATAGCTGGAGTTACTGGCTGACTGCTGCTTACAGTAGTGGGAGTTTGCAGTGCTCCCACAAAGCAGGTGTGAGGCTCCACTGCCTACAGGATTTGCTGTGTGTTACTGTTCACTCGCATTTAGGGCTCCCAATGTCTTTTCCCTGGATATTGCAATGGCACTGTTACCAACATGCAGTACCGAGGTCTCTGCGGGATTAATAGAAAATTAATCTATTTGCATTAAGTTAAAAAGGTGTTATATTTTTTATTTTTTCACCATAAATGGTGTTAATTGAATTTGTCGTTGGTTATGTTTGTGATGTTTTGGTTTTGGGGGGTTGAGAAGGCCTGACATTAAGTATTTGAGCGATTTCTTTACAAAAGAATTGCTTTCCTTTTAATGGACACTTGCAGTGCAGGAGACTGAGAAACTGCTCCCTTTAAAAGGATGTTTTCCATCTACTGAGAATACTTTTTCCCAAATTTATTTTAAGAAAGGAGTTTTGTGCTGTTGATGAGGCTTATGTATAGTCTGTGCACAAGTCCCCCTTGTCTCTACAAAAAAAATCTAAATGAGGCCACAATCTAGGGTGCAGTAATATTTCTGAGATTGTAAACTGTAGCTCCTGTAACAAATGTGAGGTTACTATTAGGTCATGAAAGCTCTCAGAAACCTCATAGCTGAGTCATGTAAGCTAATAGAATCAAGCCTTTAACCTACTGAACAGCATTAGGCAGGTACCATATTAAGTAACCGTGTCTAAACAGTGGTGAAGTACACTTAGGAGAAATGCTGTCAGAAATACATGTGCCAGAAATGGTTAGATGATCTCATAAATGCTCTGAAAACCCTGAAGTACTACATTTCATTTAAATTTTCTTTCATTGTCCTGTAATAAAAACTCTTTTGTTAAGAATTCTTTAACAAGGAGCAGGGGAAAGATCTGTTTTATTATGAAGGAGAAGAGTTAATTCACTTTGTTTTTTACATCTCCTGCTATAAAATGTTAATTCTAGTGTTGAAGTCCTTTAAGAACCTGCACTGTAACAAAAAATTACTGTAAATTTAAAAAAAAAAAAAAGTTAAACTAATGGGAAAAGACCAAATCCAATCAGTTAAATTTCAGTCATTTCAGTTAGATTTGATATCTGCAAGGATTGGACGGTGGCAGACTGACAGATCTAGAAATGATTCATATGCAATAGCTAACAGAATGAATACTAGGGGAGCTTTAGAAAAACTAACGAAACTCTTTTTAACTGCAAGGTAAGGAAAATGGCTTTTGGTTGACATCATCAGGCCACATACTGAACAAAGAAATAAAACAACTATTTCAGAAGAAATGTTGGAAGTTACTCATTTGGAAGTATCAAAGGGAAGCTGCACAGATATGTCTGCAGTCTGTGATACAAAACTATTTCCTTCTATTTCATCTTTTCTGATGCCGTGGCATGACTACTCTTGGTAGAGGGCCTCCATCAGAGCCAGGCAAGAGCTGTTTGTGCCTGTGTTGCCACAACCCTAATAGCTAATCATTGTAATCTCTTGTGTTGGAAAGAGTAATGAGGAAAATAATCTGTCCTTTATTTTGCGTTCTTCAGACAACTGAGGTCAAAGAGTTGAAGTCAGCTCCATGGTAGAAAACAGTTCTCCCTGGTATCCAGTGACAGGACGCATGGGAAATGTTCAAAGCTGGTGGATTAGACTGGACGTTAGGAAGCACTTCTCTACCAAGAGGGTGCTCAAACACTGGAACAGGCTTCCTAGAGAGGTGGTTGATGTCCCAGGTCTGTTGGACAATGCCCTTAATAACATGCTTTAACTTGGTCAGGCAGTTGGACTAGATAATTGTTGTAGGTAAGACTGAAACAGTCTATTCTATTCAAAACAGTGAATATTGCTAAAACAGAAATGTGTAGCCTTCTCTGTACGTAACTTCTCCACTCATTGAAAAGCTTATTCCTATCGTTGGGTCTGAGGCTGTATGGGTTTCATACAGCAGCATGTCAACATTGTGAGTATCTTCTATATTAATGAGGATCACCCCACCACCCCCACAGTAACCTCCACGAAGGCTTTTCTGAATTGCAGCACAGCAAGTGTTTATTTCCTGCCATTTTGTCAGAATGTCTCAGGGCAGCGTTGTTGTGATGCGAGCTGTTGTTACTGCTCTCCCTGAAGAGCTCCTTAGAGCTGTTCTTCTCAATCTTGGCAACAACTGCTTTGTTAGGAAGGCCTTCCTCTTTCCAAGCAGAACCCAGACTGCGTTCTGAAATCCGGAAGAATGGACAGTGCGAAACAGTTGAAAAATCTTACTAAATCTTTTTGAGAAGTATTACTGCTTTTATAGATAGATGCACCTATGCTGTTATTATTTGATTGTCTATATACTAGTGTTGCTAGTGGCCACATTGCTGGTTCTGATTAGGAAGCATCTCTTTGTGCTAAATTTGTTAAATTTGCAAATGATTAGAGGGAATGTCTTTGGGAAATGCTTATAGTCTTGTGTTTCACAAATTATAGACTACATATGGCGGCAACTGGCAATAAATTCAGAACTTTAATAAATCCAAGCCATAGAAAACTTGCAATTAATAAGAATTGCTCTCATGAGATACTATTACACTGCTTCCTTCAAAATACAGCACTTCCTTCAAAACACAATGCTTCCTCCAAAATGATAAGTCATGCATTTACTGTACTTTCATTGAAACAGTTCCCAGTGGGTTTTAACATAGTCTTTCAGCTAATTGTAAAGATGGTAAGCCTGATTGTCCTCTGAGTATGTCAGAATAAAACCCAGGAGTAACCACCTAAATTCAAGGGATTACATAGGTAAAAATGATTGTGAAGGAAGAAGAAATGCAAGTAAAATACAGACATAAATATACATTATTTGGGATAGCACTCAGAGTGTAACAAAATAAGAAACCACTGCCTTGGGATATACAACCACATCAGGAATTGTGATTGACTAGCTTTGGCTGGATCATAGCAGTTGAGAACAGAGAAATGCTAAGAACCCTTACACTGAAAAATTAAAAGCAAACAACAATGATTAGGCATGTGTGTCATATCTAAACATAGTAAAAATGGGTTGTGTTTTTTCAATTAAGCCAAAACTAAACAGTTTGTGTGACACTACTTTCAGATAGGAAAAATACCATTTCTGCTGGGCACAACAAAATTTAGATGAATGAAAGAGTTGATTTAAGTAATCCTTTGTCTTACATATGTGCATAAATTAAGACATGATGAAATCTTTTTGTAATTCATTCTAGCCATGAAAATGTTTCTCTGGGTTTTTTTCTGGAGAGAGATCAGAAAACAGTTATTTCACAGAAATAAGGATTTCATATTGGACCACACAGTAAACTGAGAGATAAAAACAAATCCAACATGTAGACCAGTTTGTATTTCCATATAAAGACATCAGACTTTTGTTTGTCCCACACATGTGGAAGGTGTCCATTGGACATTTTGCTGCTATTGAAATGGATAGAGCTTTGTCCGCTGGACACTGAATGGAGGTCTTGTGCTGAGAATTGTGCACAAACCTTTGTAGTGATCTGGTCATGTTTTTGAAGTAGGCAGAATGATGAGCAGAGGCATTTTTGTTCCATGTTTTTGTGTAGATGGTCTTGCTATGGATACTGTGTTCTGGCTTCCTGGGTGCCCTAAAAATCTCTTACTATATCTAAAGAGGACTAGATAAAGCTACCATTCAAGTTTGTTTGCTGCTAGGGGCCATATGAGGAGTTGTATCTGCAGTGGCTAAAGGGACCCCATTACTCTAGTGGATTTTTTTTTTTTTTTTAAATTTTCTTTAAAAAAGACAACAAAAGGAGTCCTCTGTGGCCTCTTAATTCTAAAGCAAAAATTTGCATCCTAATTCCTCTTGATTTGGAGATATGAGCCAAACTAAAAAAAAGAGACGAGTGATTTTGAACCCCAGACTGGAGAAGAGCAAGTAACACGTTATAAATGAGCAAAAATAAATAGCGTTGGTACATGCAGTTTCACACCTACTTTCTCATGTCCCTAAATATCTTTTTGTACAATATGTTAAACTGTGAGTTTGGGTTTCATTGTTCTTCAGGTTCAATAGTCTTAGATTGCCAGTAAAAAAATCAAAATGAAACAAACAAAAAACCTGATAGTTTTAACATTTGCCATTTCTGTAAATACCATTTGTGGTGTGAAAATCCAGGCTAATTTAATTTTTTTCTTTATTCTAAAGGGAGAATTAAAGGCTCAGGTATTCTCCAGCCTTCATGGTTTGCAAAGATCGCTGAAATGAAGATGATGGTTTCAGTTCTGGATGAGAGGCACTCTGGAGGAACAGAGGGTTGGTGGTATAGATACGTAAGGTCATGGGAGGTAGAAATGTTACATGCTCTAAAGCCAGTTTCTCTACTGAGTCTGTAATTTTTAATATCAACATCAAGTGCTGATGGCTGTTCGAGATGTTTTGTCAGTCCCCTTCATGTCAGATAGTCACATTCACTATTGTGATGACTTTTGACTGTTCTCAGACCACTGATTCAGTAATCCTTGCTTGCCTTATTGGAAAACTCTTTAAATGAAGAAGGTGTCATTTTTACTTATTTTTCAAGGAAGAGTTATGAATTTAAGTACCAAAGTAAGCCATGTAATGGCAAGTGTTTGAAGTGGAGGGCTTGAAAAGGTGAAATTGGTGTAAATGCTACAGTCAGGGTCATTGTAGAAGTGATGCATAGGTAGTATACTACAACAGTATTCGCACTACACAAATAATTCAGCAATGTCTTTGACAACTTCCTTTTCCATGAATCATTTAAGAGACTTGCAGTTTTGCCTGGTTTAGTCATTATTCACCAAACAGTTCTTGCTAAATAGCTCTGTTCACAGAATAAGTAGCTTAGTTGTGAAGAGCATGTGTTTGCCATTTCTGAGGTTCAAGCTCTTTTGATTGTACATCCCACATAGTACAAATCTCCATCTGGACTGCACCAAGGTAATGTTTCAAGAGCCAAGTCTTAGTCAGAATTCTTATTTTTGCAAATAGTAAGTTAAACTATTTGCAGGTCCAGTATTGATAATTCCATTGCTGTTGGGAAACTTTCTTTGCTGCAATAGCCATGGGAAGTGGGCAAAGTATTCAGAATGGGAATAAATAAAATGGAAAACTTGTTTCAGCACTTGAACAGAGTTCATTGGTGGCAAATCTTGTATAAAGAAATGGCATGTTTTCCGTGGCTTTGTTTGGTTACTCAAAAAAACCCCTAAAGTTTAAAGCAGCTGGAGATCTTTATCAGTTTCATTCATGATTTTACCTAGAGAAACAAACAGGAAAACAGCAATGGAACTTCTGTTTTTCAGGCTGTGTTTCACAGGGGCCTATAAACACCATCCCCAAATCAAGGAGTACAAGATGACATCCCACTATTTCCTTCCTTGGGTCTTTGGAGAATTACCTATCTGTGTGATCTCTGACTTCAGGTTCCACCTCCCTTTATGAAGAAAATCCAGACTTTGGCCTCTTCTATCTTGTTTGGTGAGGTTAGAGTCATGTTATTTTTTAATCCCGTGTTTCCAAAGTTCCTTTCCTTAAAAATTCCTCAGAA
The DNA here is from genome assembly GCF_000687185.1 of Egretta garzetta. Classification (NCBI taxonomy): domain Eukaryota; kingdom Metazoa; phylum Chordata; class Aves; order Pelecaniformes; family Ardeidae; genus Egretta; species Egretta garzetta. The sequence goes on along the minus strand of NW_009258754.1, from coordinate 2,611,101 downwards.
GCAGTATTTTTTGACCCTGAATGATTTTTTTACTTTTATTTATTGATTTTTTTTCAAGTTAGGTGAAAACATTTTAAAATTCTTTTTAGTTTCATCAAGCACAAAATAAAATTAAATTTATTTCTTATCTAATTCTGATGCTGCACTTATTCCATATTCTACTCTCTGTGCCTTGAGCTGACCAACCAGTTCTTCACTTTGAGCAAGACTTTTTCCGATAGATCGCCAACATCCATTATTCCTGCCTCTAGTCTGCAGTATGAGTGTGTCTAAATTGCCAAACACACATAAATCATGTCTTAAGGTCGTCTTTATTACTTGCTTCTGCTTTCTTAGGAAGTGCATCATCAATCAGTGTTTGTGAGCCTGCATCCCTGTCATCCTTGTGGCTGGCTTGTGTGACTAGTGTTAATGCTACAGGCAGAGAACGAGAGAGCCTGGGTTTAGAAAGGCAAAGGGTAAAGCCATGAAGGAGAACTGGTACAAATTCTGCTGATGGAGTGGAAAGAAACTTAAGCAAGTAGCAGGAGTGTTGTCAGATCAATGATGTCCTTGCAGTTTTCCCACTCTCTCTCTCTGCTAAAGATACTGTACTTGAAATGAGCCTGAGGCAAAGTGACAGTGGTGCTGAGGAAGCATGCTGTGCTAATGGGCATTTTTACATTGCTTTTCTTTGTCCGTGTTTTTTTGTATGTTGCGAGCTCTCTCTGTATACAAGTATTTCTTAAATTCTGTACAGTTCCTGGTACAGCATTGGTTACATTGGACAGGTGATAACCAGTGTGTGAACATTAGGTGCACAATTGTTGAATTGTCCAAAGGCCAATGAGAAATTTGATTCCTTTTTACTTTTGGATCTAGACAATTTGGGGAAGCATCCTTATGGTGGAGACGCCTAACAGCACAAGTCTTGCTCCTAGAGTGCAGAACTGGTATGTGTAGGTGAGGTAATTGGCTGTATCTCATTCTATCAGTGATCACTCTCCGTCTCACCAAAATGAGTAGGTTCATTGAATCGTGGAAAATATTGTTTGCCTTTTAAAAATGTGCTTGTGTGGATAGAGTTGCAGTACTCGCCTTCCTCTCAGTCTGCTCTTGATCACCTCAGGCTATGTTCTGCCAGGTATTATTAAGTCTACGGAAATTTGGGCTCAGTCAGTGTTATGATAAGAGATGGTAAAAGAAAACTCATATGGGAAGAAGTATAGGTGATTTTGAGGCTTTTTCTCTAAATTAGCTCTCATTCACTCCTAATATCAATGCTAACTAGCACTTTGCTGTTAATTTTTTAGTAAGACATAAACCCCATCTGGAATATTGCAACAGTTTTCAATTAATATTTTCTTTAATTTCCAATTAATTTGTTTTATTGGCTCATCCCTATTTTCTGTTCATTTACCGTGAATTTCCTGTTAAACCCTGATTGCATTTGTTTTTGCAAGGCATGAAATGTTACTATTACATTTCTATTGGATGAATACTTGAGGAAACTCAGAACAATTAACTTTGGCTAGGAGAAGCACCAAGAGAGTTGGAAAATCTTCTAAATCTTATCTGACTTGGCTAAGATTCTTGTGCCCTGTTGAATTCTTACACTGTGGAAAAATCTTGTTGTGAAATTACAGAGCTAGGTAGAAAAATCTCAAGAGAGGAAGCTTCTCTGAGATTTTTCTTTTAGGTCTTGTTCCCAATCAAGAAGTGTATACAATCCTTTCAAGGTATTTTGGCACTTGGATTGATGATTCTTGCCAGAACCCAGAAGTGCATGAAAACGAATAACAAAAATAAACTGTGTTAATTGGACAAATCACAGTTGTCAAATCTGTCTGATTTAAGGCTTGGGAAAATAGTTCATTTTTATTTCCAGGATTTCCCTTCTCTGTTTTGTGGCCTCTCCTACTCTTCTAAGATTTATTTACAGAGATGGTTTTAACTTTTTCTACCATAGATAACAGAGTGATGTTGATTCAGTTGCGATGTATTTTGATAGATGAATTTGTTAATGTTAATTAAAATGATTTGGACCACCTTTAAGTGTCAAAAAGAGTACTTACAGAAGTAGCACTTATGGATGTTTTGCGAGTGACTGACTAATGGTCATGGTATTTGAATAATGACTTCTTGCTCCCCGACCCACTAGCATCCACATTTTAGGCATGTAAGGGGGTGTCTGAAGTCTCAATAAAAAGAGACTTTTAACTGACATTTCCCTCAAATCTTATTCTACTTTGAGTGCATTTTTGTGACTGCATTCAACATGGAAAGAGAAACCGTGCAAGGCTTGATGTCACATCCTATTTAGCGTCAGTTCAGGAGCACAGAGAAGGAATTCTGCATGTGCAGAAGTCTCAGTGTGTAGTTCCTACCAATAATAAAACAACAAAGGTAAAAGAAAACTGATACTGAACAAGAATGTCGAACTGAAACAGAAAAGGTAAAAATCTACATCTCTGCATAAACTATGCTGGGAAGTTAGTAGTATCTTACTTGTTTCTGAAATTGCCATGACATATTTTTTACTAACTGGGATGGGTTCATTTTGGGGTCCATTATTTTCACCCAGTAAAATTTTCTCTTAGGAGAAGGTGAAGAAAATAGCTGGGAAAAATACAAACTATGAGCAAGCTGTCACTTATTCTTACATTTAGTTGTGCATATTCTGATCCTGCATAGGGAAGTTGAAACTAAGGAACATTTTGCTTTAACAGGGTCTAAATCTTTTCTTAGCATTTAGATTAATATTATTTGTAAAATACTACAATATGTGTTTTAACATGTCTAAGTGAAACAGTTTGAAGTTATTAACTTGATTAAGTAACCAGGAATTAAGTATTACTGAAACCATGTAAAGGATTTTGCATTTTTTTTTTCTCCCTTACATGGAGAAAGGCTTGTGGCAGCAGAAAGGGAGAATCTTTTCATACGAGACTCTGTCACACTGGTCATCTGAACTCAGAAACAGCAGTTGAAAACACTACTAAAGGCTCAATTTTAACATCAGAATTAAAGAATGCTTAGGTGGACAATTATTCTGCAAGACCATTCCATTCTGGCTGTGCCATGTAAAATGGAGACTACAGTTTATCCTAAAATGGTTTTAAAATTTTCTGATCGCTTTCAACCTTACAGTAGAATTCTTCAAAGAAATTTAATTCAAGCATGTGCACAATCTTAGTGAAGAAAATTTCAAATATGGTTTGAAAGACTATTTCTTAACAAAATCCTGTAAAAAATGATCTGTAATTTTTAGAAATGAAAACTTATCCTTGACATAGTCTTAATCTTGGTGGGGTTTTGTCAATGATCTTTTGATCAGATTTACTTACTTAAGAGGTATAAAGGCAAGATACTGGCCTGCTGTATGTCATGGAACTGTCACTGAAGTTGACTTCTCTCATTTTCAGCAGCTGAGCATCTCGATCTGCGTCCTCACCATAAGATTTAACTTTAGATTTAGGGATGCATATTTTCTTTGTTTCAGTGAGGTAGACTTAAATATAGCCTTCACCAACCTTTGGAAATTATCTGTCTTTTGACTTTCATTGCTCTTTCTGGTTTTGAGCGTGTTGTCATTTTTATCTCTTCTTCAGTCAAGATGCTTTGACTTTCAGCAATATGACCTTCCACAATCAAAGGTGCGCGCCACTTTGCTAGTATGTCTGTTGTTAACTTACCTGTTGCCCAAGTAATCGACATGCCTTGTCTCCAACACCCAGCAAGGCAGTGTTGGGAGAAGGAATGTATTCAGCTCACAACTGTCTTGATTGCACTTTCTGTTTTAACCTCCTTATTTCTTAATTCCCTTATCAAAGTTGTTTGGTCTCTTTCCAAATTTGTTCTTGAGCCTGTAAGCACTTAAGCACCTGAGTATCGTTATCATACAACTAGTGTTGCTGACTCAGATCAACATGACTGCAGTCGGAGTGCTCAGAGGGGAAGAAAGAGCACACGTATTCAACTGTTGGCAGACTCATAACTTATAGAGCCAGCATTTGTACTCCATATTTTAGAAGGCACAGATGATAAGAATGTCAAGTCCTTTAGGTACCTACAGATAGTACTGGATGTGCAGTCAGAGTCGGCTGACTCCCATATAGGTCTCATAAAAGCACTATTTCCATCTTCAGGCACTTTTCAAAATCTGACAGTCTCCTTTCTTTAAAGACCTCATGATGTCAAAAAGAGCAGGGAAGTGTCAGGCTGAGTAAAGCAATGGGACAGAGTGCATGTGTGTAACTTTATGTACAAAGGTGATGAACTGCAGATGTTTAGACCTGACATCAGGGCAGTATTACAGCCGCCTTCATTCCTCTGAACCAACCAGGTATTATATCCTCGTCTCTTTTTCTCTCATCCCACAACTTAGTTTTTGCCTACTGTCTAGTTCTATGCTTGGACCAGAGGACTAGATTTTTGTCCTATTTAACAGTGATACTGTTTTCAGATAATTGGGATTATTGTGATAGAGTTGGGGGAGGGGGTTGGTTTGCACCTTGATTGCTATACGTTTTGCAAAGGATAGCTTGCCTTTCCTCCTGTTCAGAGCAATTGAAGAGAACTTCTTAAACCAGCAGAAAGTGATAGAATCCATTACACACAGGATGTTAGGAAAGCTCACATGTACCAGTGCAGGAGAAACTTCTCTGAATGAGGGATTTGCATATGTGAAATGGATGATAAAATAATAATCTAACCCATCCAATTGTAAATGAGATCAGGTGATTTGGAAGAAAACTAAGATTCACATTGACACAACTTTTGTTCATAAGGTGGAAAGTGCTCAAGTTACTGTGTTTTAACAAGGTACTACCAACAGGTCAGTCCAAATAATTCCTCTTCACAAGTGCTCTTAGCCAACTCTCAGTTGTGAAACAGGCCATGTTAGGTTAAATGATCATAAAATGTACTCTTTAAAGTTGATTTCTTTGCAAAGGGTGTGAGTTAAGAGCACACTAGACTCACTGCTATGACTCAAATACAGATGGTAACTTGTTAAACTAGAGGCACTCAACCAATTCCAATTGTGCCTGTACATCCAGGTCTTCTGTGATGATGTGAAAATAACAACACATGGAAATACAGGAAGGTGAGAACTAAATTTCTAGGTTTAGTTTGGAACTTTGATATACTTTACAAGAAACTTAGGTGAAAGTCATAATCAGCACCAGCCATTTTAGTCATATTGATTATATGGATTGTGATCACACAGTTACCACATTCATCTTTCTTTTTTCCAACAGCACACTTCTAAGCTGTCTTCTGTCTTTAATATTTGTTAGGAATACATTTTACTGATCACACTGTAGAAGTGCTTACATTCTATGTATGTCTCAAATTGTCCTGGATCTTTTCTGCTCATCATATCTTATTTACTGTCGGTGTCTTTCTCACAATGTATTGTGAAACCATTTATTCAGGATGCTCTATACTTCACCTGTGTATCCTAATGGCATCAATTCTCTAATGCTGTTGGGAAGGGTTCACTTGGTGCCAGATTTGTCTCACAAGGCCTGATAGAGATCTCCTTGTTGCTTTTGCAGAGGAAATTTTCCCACTGACTACTGCTGCTCCCAGTGGGCTCATAATCAGATATAACAAAATGAATAAAACTACATGAACAGGCAAATATTTCTGAATATCTATGAGGGTAACAGAAACTGGCCCCAAGAGGCAATGAGAATATTAATCTCCAATTCTTTGTAGAGTTATGTTTGCTGGTGTTTTTTTTTTTTAATCCAGAATTTCTGAATTTTAGGCCAGCCACATCAATTGGCAGAGGGATGTCATCAGTTCTGCTGCATCAGTAGTAAAAACAGTTCTAGGCCACTGAGATTTTTAGTTGGCACATCTCCATCCTTAAACCAGGAGACCACTTTGTATAGGGCTGTAAAACTCCTTACCATAGTAGACAGTGCTAGTCCAGCAGAAACATTTTTGGGCTTGAATTTTTAATATATTTTAATAAAATTATTTCAGATGCTACTGGGATGCAGTCATCTAATAGTTTTCTTGTATGACAGTAGCAGTTCTGCAGATGTAGAACTGGATTTTTTTTGGGGGGGGTCTTAAAGCATAGTTTTGATGTTCTTTTTAGATGTGATTGTGATTTTTATAAAAGTCAATTTATTGTCGGCATTGCACCTTCTTTCCTGAAATCTATTTAAAAGAGTACAAGGATTCAAAAGCATATTTTAAACCAGTGACTGAGTTCTAAAATATTTTTCTCTTTAGATTTTGAAACATAACTGATTGCTTGAAAAGATCCTACATAAAGTATGTTCTAGACCTGTAAGCAAAGGCAATTTGAATTTGTAAAGCCTCCCTCTTACTCCATGCATAACTCTCACTAAATTGCAGTTGATGCTTTTTTGTCTTTTGTTTTCTTCTGGAGGGAAAACCTAAGATTTGCAATAAGAAAATTTTTTGTATTGCAAGAAAGACTTTGGTCATAATTTAACCCCAATTGGCAGCTGAGCCCCAGCCAGCCGCTCACTCACCCTCCCCCTCAGTGGGATGGGGGAGAGAATCAGAAGAGCAAAAGTAAGAAAACATGTGGGTTGAAATGAGAACAGTTTAATAATTGAAATAAAATATAATAATAACAACAAGAACAACAATAATGATAACAATAATTGTAGTGAAAAGGAAAATAACAACAGAGAGAGAGAGGAACAAAGCCCAGGAAAAACAAGTGATGTAACCACCCACCACCCACTGACTGACACCCAGCCCATCCCCAAGCAGTGATCACTGCCCCCCAGCCAACACACCCCAGTTTCTATACTGAGCACGACATCATATGTTATGGAATAGCCTTTGGGCCAGTTGTGCCCTCCCCCAGCTTCTTGTGCCCCTGGCAGAGCAGGTGAAGCTGAAAAGTCCTTGACTGGTGCAAGTACTGCTTAGCAACAACTAAAACATCAAGGTGTTATCAATGTTCTTTTCATACTAAATCCAAAACACAGCCCTATGCCAGCTACTAGGAAAAAAAAATATTACCTCTATCCCAGCCAAAACCAGGACACGTTCCCACTGTTCACAGCAGTGGTATTACTGTCTTACTGATTCCTAAAGTTCATCAAAGTGTATCAGGCTATGAGAAGCAGAGAAATGAGGAATGGAAGATACAGTGCTTAAAGTGCTGACAGTTTAGTTAAGGATATGCTTGCATCATCAGCTGAAGACAGTTGTACACTTCTTCCACCCATGTTTGAAGCCCTCTAGTTCAAACTAACTGGTATGGAAGCTGGGTAGCTACATTAGCACAGAACTGTTAAATTAGCATAGTGCTGAGCCTGAACTAATAAAACTCACAAAAAGTCCAGATAATGTTAGTTCAGGCCTAGTGATATTCCAGTATCCCATGGAGTAGATGTGGCTTATGCCAGTTGTGGCAGAGCTGGTGTGTGCTACACATGCTGATGTACAACCGACCACACAAGCATGCCCTAAGGTGTTAAAGTTGGGGACAAAACCCCCTCAGTTTCTGTATGTAAATGCCCTGGCAAATGAGTCCACCTTGCATCTATGTGAGAACTCAGTAAGAATTAGCCTAAAAATTCAATTTAGTTTTCCCATTTCAGTTATCCAAATCGGTGATGGGAAATGTACATATCTGTGGATGGAAATGTAAGGGAGTACAATATCTTCAAGCTCTGTTTTTGGTAATAAATATGCTACTTTAAAGAAAATAGCATCAGTAAGAACCACTGCTGCCACTCTGAAGCTATGTTGAAGACAAGCCCAGATGAACACTCAGATTGACTGAAATTTTGTAGCTCATGTTTACATTTTCTTTAAAGTGAGATTCCCATTCCCCGTGCCAAGGTCATCTTAGTGATAGCCTTTGAAACAGTCAGACCACTTACCAATGGATGGATGTTCAGAAGTTTGACAGTCTCTGCATTGATCCTACTCTTGCATGAAAATGGCTTTATCAAGCCTATAATTAGAAATGAAATAGTCTTAAATGGTTTCCACACAGCTTGACTTTCAAAGAGGTTCCAGTTTCACATAACTTCATATAAACAGAGAATCAGAAGATATAACCAGATACCACAGTTCCTGCTTACTAATTGCCATAAAGCAGAGCCATCTGCTTTATACAAAGTCTAGGTCAGGTAATCCTTCTAAACTGTGACCTTTGGGGCTCCATGGAACTTGTTCTTGATTAAATAAAACCTTCTTAGGAAGTTATTGGGAAACTTGGTGCAGGTTCAGTATGAGCAGAGAATGTAACTGATTTGATTTCTGTATAATCTTAAGCAGACAGTTCTAAACTAGTCTATCTTTTGAACTTTTTTTTTCTTAACAGTCTTAATCTTTCATAGCAATTCAAGGTACAAATAAATTATTTCAGTTTTAAAAATGATTCCTCATAAAAGATAAATGACAAACAAATGATTTAAACATAAATTCATGACAGTTAAAGACAAAGTGAAGTGACTGAATGTTTCATCAGCCTAAACTAAGCTCAGAATCTGGGCTGGGGAAAACGGTGTGCATCCTCCGTGTTGTGCACTTGCCTGACCTTTTTTAGAAAGCATGCGCCGCAGTGCAATGGAGCGGCAAACATGAATGGAGCAAAATAAATATAATTGCAGCTCAGCAAATACAATAGAATGCTTGTAATTCCTCACAACTATTTTGTTACTAGCAAAGCTCATATCGTGGATGCTTTCAAGTTTGTCTCTTTTCCATCATATACTTTATTTAATTTTTTTATCCATTAAATGAAAATAGTTATTGTGCTTAAATAATCAGTTCTTCTGCTCTAGTTTTCTTTTGGCATTGGTGACTATTATTTTTGGCTGTCTATCTTTGGCAGGCAATTGCCAATTATTCACTGCCAGATTAAAAATAGAAGTATTATTGCCAAAGCAAATAATACATTATTTTGCAGTTACACAGAGCTTTCCAGCTGAGGATCACAACATATTTTGTAACCACTAATGAATTTAGCCACTTACCACCCACTGAACCTTTGTATTCTTGTCTTAGAGATGAGAAGGATAAGGTCTATATTGCAGCAGGATGTGATCTACCTTTTCCAGGGGCTGGTGTAAGTTAACATTGATGGAAGACACCAGAATGCACTACTCATTAGAAGTGGGTCTTCTCATATGAATTGAGACAGTCTGGTCTACTAATCCAGACAACTGCACAAGGGCTGGAGTTGCTCTGCCTGATCCATGATACCCTGCTCGTACAGGAGACAAAGGAAAGCTGAATTGTAACTGACTGTCTTCTCAAAGAAAATGTGTCCATTCACAGGGTGTTGCATTAATGAAATAGATTAATATTTTGAGACCGAGTGTATTTTGAATTTTGATAGCTCCATTCTGATTTTGTGGAAGATCAAGAGAGGAAGTCAGTCATGGCAGTTGACCCAATTATCTTGATTGTTTAAACTTCATTGTGGTATTACTGTTCCTCTCAACAGTTGATGCTGTCAGATGTCCTCATATAGACTGTGGTCTGTGTAGCTGTGTTGCATTCTCAAAATTTTATGAAGAAGTACTGTAGTGGAGAGAGTTCCTTACTGAACTAGGTGATCCCCTCATATCTGAGGACTACTCTCTTCTAGTTTTAACACATCTCTTTGAAAATGTCCCTCTGGCATCAGGATCATAAGCCTGAACGTTATCCCCAAAGTTTGTGGTGTCTTCACACCTGTGAACATGCTCCTTAGAATTGTGCTGGCACAGAAGTCTAGCTCTGCATTCCACATTTCTGTTGAGGTCATGGTTTTTCCTTTCCCAGCTTGCAGTGTGTGATAGGGCCACTCCAAATCCTGAAGGGATATTGGTGTTTGGGGAAGTGTGACTCCGATTCTAGGTTTTGTTCCTCATTTGTATTTGTTCTCAGTTGCTGGAGGGACTGATATGACTGGTGATACAATGGTCTTCTGTTGGCTGCAAAGTGAATAATTCTTAATCTCTGTACATTTTTTTTATATTGCAGAGACTGTTTTTACTGTGGGAATCACCTTATGTACACCTGATCACTTCGTGTAAAACACTGAATACCTTAGGTGGCAATTAAGTGCCGAACTTTGCCTGATTGGATTGTCTGTGTCATTTTATTAAATAAAGAGGCATCAGAAATCTGATATCTAATATATTCTGTGAGCAGAGCAGCACTTGGGGGCAAACAGAGGCAGTTTTCCTTGAAATTCAAAGTGCAGTAGCTCAGAGACAACCATCTGTATGTATTTAGGGAATCTGAAATTACCTGACTGCCTGGCAATTTTTTTGTAATTATCTCAGAAATGAATTATGATGATTCACAGATAATGCTCTAGCCCTTTCATTCCTAATGTTGATAAAACCTACTAAAAATCCTTTTTTATTCCTTGCTGGGATTAAAAAAATCCCACAAACAAACAAACACAAGAGCACAACAGCTTGCTTTTGAAAGATCTTATTGGAAAGTGTGCGTGTGTGTTTTAAAGAATCCACATTTTGAAGACAAACAAGGGAGTGCTGAAATTTACTACAACAGCTTCACTGAAAAATATTCTGTCACTCAGATCAAAAGTAGGCAAAAATCACAGAAATATTTGGAAGAAGCAGCAGTGCCAGAGCATGATTTTAGCTATGTTGGGAAAGCAGCTGCTTCTCTCTGACATGGGCTCAAAATGTAGGATATTCTGTAAGGTGGATGCGCTCATTCAGATTATTCCCTACAGCGATTTTTTTCATGGGAACATTGACTAGAGTAATTATTTGGGAGAAGAACTTACTTTGAGATAATGAGAAATATCTCTCCCAGGCAGTCACACAATTGCTAAATAACAGTTGACTTTCACTCCTGAATGCTTATTTCCAAATATTCAGTATAGAATGGCAAGAACAACATGGGAATGTGAACTTAATTTTTTATATTGATTTGTTGATTTTGTGTAACTAAAGAGAGACAGAACACTAATTTGTCAGTGAAAACCAATGCTGAACAGTCACTTCTTCTTTGAAAATCTCTCTTTAGTTACAGAGGAGAGACAAAGCTGAATAGCAGAATACCATCTTCAAACTTCAGAAATGGGAAAATTGGATAAGCCTCAGTATTCGGACATCCCTGACTCCTCCTGTCTTAACTTTTGTTCTGGCAACTGCAAATGACTGGGATGATCTTCCCTCATCCCTCCTGGATCTCAGCGTTGTAGGAATCACAGCTGGTTTCAGCATGGACTCCTGCATTAAAACTTTCTGTGCTTGACAGGCTGTATTTGGCAGTATGAGAGTAATATGGTTTCTTTATTTGATTTTGTCTTTGATTGATTGCTTTTAATGCAATTTATTTTCTTTCTTGTGGTTTAGCTATAGTTCTTGCTGATGGCAGCAATATCAATCTGTACCTCTTGTCAACTCTGGCTGGTTTATATAATTTTTAAAATAATTTTTGAATGAATGCTGCTTGCCATGTCCATATTCTTATGTTGGATGGTATATTCATTTTTAATTTCTAGCAGCTCTGAAGAATATGTTTAAGTATTGTACCTGGATCAGGGTACAGTTGGAGACAGAAGACTTCACAGTCTCAGGGGTATACCATGCAGTTACATGACTTTTACACCTGCAGTTACATGACTTTGGAGACACATGCTTATACCTCCATGCCACACTGCATAATGGCATATAATGCAATAACTCGCTCGTTCAGAGCTTCCCCCTGCATTCTGTTGCTTGCTGTAAGCCCTGCCTGAGTTTCCATAACCCACAAGACAGGGTAGGTTTTGCTGTACACGCAGAGACCAATTACTTAGTGAATCTCCATACCTCAACCGGCCAGGATCTGCAGGTGTTTGCTACTTGAACATGTTGCGTTGTTTTGAATGCTGGCTTTCTTAGCTCCAGGCAGAGGAACACCTAAATAATTCACGTTAAAGGAGTTTTTCCAAGCGGAACTTTGAAGTTCTGTGAAGCCAGTTTGTGATCTAAATTAAGAGTTTTCTGTGACAGGACAACATTGGAAAGAGATCTGGCAAAATTACATGGTTTTGTTTCGCAGTATTTTTTCCAGTAGGAAGCGTTTAATATTTTTTTCTCTAATGGAAAATTTGTATCTTCATACCCCTTTTTCTTGTTTCCTCTTGATCTCCCTTCCCCATATCTGTTAAGAATCAAGGGTCAGTCACTGGCCCCAGAGACAATTTTGACCACAAGATTTATTTGTGGGAAAATGTAATGATGGGAACCTGAGTACACCTATTAGTGTTTCAAACAGTCTGATTTTCTTTCTTTGTTCTTTCAGCAAAATTCTGTGGCTTCCTGTCTACCCAGAATAGTAACTTCTTTCTGGCAATGTTCTTGAAGAGTCTAAAGATACTGCCCCGAATAGCTTTTTGATCGTATTGGTAGTTCTATTGCAGGATCCCAGGCATTAGTTGAATTTCTGAACTGCAGAAATTCTGTAGAGCAGTGCAAGGTCAGCGCTGCAGTGTACTTGGCAACAGTCGAACGGGAGGTACCAGGAATCAGATTTCTGAACCTGCTGACCAAGCTGAAGACGGTAAGAGAATTTTTCCCTGAATACTGAGGGATCATTGTAGAAATACCCAATACTCAGTGAAATAAGTGTGAAAGGCACTTCCTGTAGAACAAAAAAGGATTTATAAGAGGCTGATTGGAATTGTGGAGGTTGAAGTGTAATCATGGCTTCTTCAAAAGCTACATTGCCACGTCTTTCTAATAATATATGTGCATATGCCTAGCCTTAGAAGAAGAAAGAAAAAGGAGTTTCCTGAACTGAATCAAACAGCTTCTTCTATCTGTAGCACTGTGATTTTTGATGGAAAGGCTTTAAATCCAAGCTCCACAGCTTCTTCCGTTGTTAAGTTCTCACTGTTATGCTGTTATTTAGATGTCAGAGCCTGGTTTTCAATGGAAACTTCTGTGGTTGAACCTCTTGTATCTTAATTTCTTGTGTAGATTCAGCGCACTTTGTCATCATAGGAGCTAGGTGAAAAACCCTTTATTGGATTTGGCTAGATAGAAAATATCTTGGATATTTTGTTCAATCCAAATTCCTAGATGTTCCCATTGCATGTTAAAAACATAGTTACATGAGAGCAATGTTTATTTCTTTAACTTGGCCTTTCTGTGCACTCCCAAATAAATACTGGTTGCATGCTAGGAGTACAAGCTTAGCAATATTTCAGTCAGAAGTGATGCCAGTTAGGTGGTGGTACAAATGAACAAATAATTTCTGCTGTCCTGAACCTTAGTGAAGAGAGCAATGGAGTGGAATAAACTGAGTCCTCTAGGCAGCCTGTTAATCTTGGAGTAGTAACACAACAGCAATGCAGAACACACTGAGCAAGCTTGAATGACTGAAACAGTGAGTTTAATCCTATATTGCATACATACATTATATACCTTTAATTGACTCCAATATTGAGTCATTAAATCATTATTTAACTTATCAGAGAAATCATGTATGTTACTCTATGGGAGCTGATAAGAGAAATATGAAAATCTTATTGTATATGGCCCTGTTTTATCACTGAATTCCAGTGAAATTAAAACACTTTGGTAGGATTCCTGCCTGTAATCTCTCAAGCACTTTTGTTTGACTTCAAAATCTTTTTCTATTACCTGTGTGCCAACTTTCCTACCTGTAAAATATCTGCCCCTGCTGCTTTGTAAATGGCTCCTAAGAAGAGAATTCTTTCCAGTGGGTATGGGAGGCTTTCTGGAAGTTCATGCTACAGCTTTATTTGTTCTAATTATATCTGACATTTCACAAGCTGCACATTCGTTGTTTGACGGGCAAAACATCAAAAATAATTAGGCCAAATGAGCACACAAACCCCAACAGAAAGCTTTTTCAGGGCATGTTAGCTGCTTTTTATTAATAATTATCCTCATTAAACTTTACCAAAGTATATTATAATCTCATTGCCTGCTCATCGTTATTGAACTCCTAAAATCAGGTGAGGATTTGAAATTTCTTATGAGATGAGCAATGTTTACATTTGAAAAAACTTTAACTTGTTCAAATACAACTCATTCCTTCCTACCAACACCTTTTGTTTCTGATAGAAAGCAGCTATAGATTTTCCATTTTGCCAGGAGAGGTCACTCTTTCTCCTTTGTCTTGCTTGGTTCAGGCTATTGTACCATAAGAAATCCTCTTTCCTTACCCGAGTACACTGGCATATTCCTTGAAGTGCTGTTTGGATGCTGGCTGATATAAGTGATGAGCGCTGTACTTGAAGGATTAGTAACATTTTCTTGATATCAATATGGAAAAGTTTTAAAGAATTTTGTGGCAAAAGGTAATGCATCTCCAGGTTTCCATCAACCATCTGGTATAATTCTAACAAAAGCCCGTAGTTCTCTCAAGTTCTATTATAGAATCATAAATGGAGCTTTTAAAAAGCAGAAACCAGAGAAGATATCACTTAATTAAATCGTACAACTTTTAAAGGAATTTTGAAAAAATCCAATGTTTTAAATTCTTGTATTAATGACAGTCTTCTCTGGTGTCCAACATTGGAATAATAATACATCTCAGTAGAAATTGGTAAGAATTGTTCAACCAACTGCAATTTGACCAAACCCAAGCCAAAACTGAGCCCTCTAGAATTATCATTAAATTTATGAGGAAAAAATCCTCATGACTGAGTTCTCAGTAGAGCAAAAGCTAGAAAATACTCCAGATATTGTATCTGATTAACAATCTGAGCAGGTATGAAAAAAAAACCACCCACATTTATAATTTCTGTTTCAAACATTTCTTTCATTCCTATGTAAAATTCAGTGGTTTGGATAAAATAAGATCATACCCAGACGTTCATGGCCCAGTTCAAATCTGATGTGAATCAATGTCTGAAGTTCAAAAAAAATGTTCAATTCCCTTGCTTTTTAAACTTTTTTTTCCCCCATTTTTGCACTCCTACATCCCCAGTGATGTAGAAGCAGGGGAAAAAACCCCAACAACTGAAAACCAGAATATTGTAAAACTGGCTAGTCAGACAGTATTGCATGATTTCTGCTGGATTGGCAATCCCCCAAAACCAGGCTGTCTCATGAAGTTACTGCTTCAGTTTTGCAGACTTAGGAAATTTAGAGCTGCATCCAAATGATGAAGCTGTTATTTACAGTTAGCTGCATGTATGCGATGTACGTAACTGTCCTATTCCTATTTGTATATTTTCTCGATGTTTAAAGATGGGGAAAAAAGAGCAGCAGAACCCAGTGCAAGCCTGTCCATATTAGTGTTGGAATATTTCATTGGCTTCTTCTTACCTAAAAATTTAGGATTCTAAAATAAATGGAAAAGTTAGTTTTTATTCATAAATTAGGGGGGGGGGGTTGCTATTTTTTTTTTTCAGTTGTTGTTTCTCAACATTACCAGCTTTCATGTCATGATGTGTTCTGGGACCAAGTCGATCTGAAGGTTGTGAGGCCTACTAGTAACACATGTAATGCTAACCACAGAATACCACTGCGGCATGAATTTCTATGTAACTGCCTTAAAGGTTCCTGCTTGATGGAAGAAAATGAAGCATGTATTAAAATGCTGGAAAAGGAAGAAGATTTTAAGGAATGCAGGAAATGTGTATGAATCATACTTGAGTTTGAATCTGTTGGTAGTTTTTTTTGTTGTTGTTTGCACCTCTAAATCAGGTAAGAGCTAAGCTCTTGAAGTGCCTCCAAGCATGACAACAATAGATATAACAAATAACAATAAAGGCACTCTCTTCTCTCCACACCACCTTTTTGTTGTTGAGGGAGAAGATTATCAAAAGAAAACTGAAAGTACTCCAAAAAATCAAGCTCCTAGCAAACTAGAGCTGTAGCAAGCTGTCTGCCTGCCAGAGGTGTGAACGACAGGAACATGTCCCTTTGAACACATAAACCATCTGGTCTGTGCTGAACAGGCAGGCTCCTCATCATAAAAGTCAAAGTGTCTATATTGTTATATCCCTTGCTCTCTACAGGGATATATAAATATTAAACTTGAGAGTCAGAATAATTCTGCACAGGGAATGCACGTTGGAACGGTGAGCTGGCTCCTCTATTACCCCTTTGTTGACCTTTAACTTTTGCTTTCCTGCTACCTATCTGTGGGAAACAGATAACTACTTTGTGGCTAGATCTATATACTATCATCTATATCTGGTTCATGAGACACAGAGGAACATATTCAGTTTAGGTTAGAGTGGAAAGCTGTGCAAGAAAGAATATTACCTGAGAAGCACCTATTTTTCAATACATTCCATCGTATTCTCGAAAAACCCACCGTGTAGTTGCTAGGTAGGATTCATGGGAATATCCTACCTTTCAATGGAGGATCTGTTAGAATTGTAGCCTATCTTTACTAAATTTATTGCTAAAGCTTAACAAGCTTCCTCTTTATCATATTTATTTTTACATTACTTCAGGAAATGTTGCTAAAAGAGTCCTTTCAGCATTGGCTAAACTGGTAGTCTAATTCCTGCAGCACTGAATACAGGTTTTAGGGACTGGGGCAATTAAAAGAGCAGGAAGGTGAGGTGTTAACTGAGCCCTTTCTCCATGATATTTCAACATAATAGCTCACTGGGGGTTGACTTCTTCGTTCACATACTTTGCAATATTAGAAAATGCTTCTAATCCTTGCATATGTGTGGCATCTTCCAATTAAAAAAAAATGTATATTAACTTCATTTTTGTAACGGTCCTGTATATCTGTATTGATGTAGGTCTTCCAGGCAGCAAGCTCTCTTAAAGAAGAAATCTTACAGTTTTGTAGTATGTTGTGCTGAAGACTTTCTTTGCTTTTCTTTTAAGGAACATCTTAACCTTGGGTGGTTGCATTTGAGGAAATGGCTCCCTTTGCTGCAAGGCCTGGAGCCAGAAGTGTTGCTTCCTATTACCTCCTCTCTTTTGTTGACACTACTAAAGGCCTTGCTGCTGCAATAAAAATCTCCAGGCCTTCCACCAAACAGCTCCTATCTATGTGCAAATGCTCTGAGCTCTTTTGCAAAGTCCTTACCTTGCGCATATGCAAGTTCCTGTTAAAAGAAAACGTTTGTCCTGCACTGGCATTACAATGCAAAGTCAGACTGGCATATACAGTGTGCCCAATGCTATTTCAGTCCATGTCCATCTGATTGCCTCTGGCTACTTTCTGCCGCTAGCAGTCTGGAATATTTGGAAAATATTTAAACAAGCTAGCAAGCATTCAATAAATTTCTGCACTTGCTTAAAACTGAACTAAACTGTCTTTGGGAAAGTATTTTTTTTCCTAATGTTAGTGAATTACAGCTTTTAAAAAAAAAATAAAACCAGGACTCTTAGTTCCCCGAAAACCAGGGAAAAATTAATGAACACTTTCTTCATACATGTATCTTAAAACACTGTAAGAAGGAGTGTAATTCTCATTATTCCCATTTCATAGATTTGTGCATGAACTTTGCCATAGTCATGCAGTGGAGACAAAAGTTATACTCACTTACCTGTATCATGAAAATTAATAAAAAGCCAAAGACAGCTTTTCTCTATCAGAAGATGAATATACAGCTTTGTAAATTTGTTTGAATTGCATTTAAACATTACATTAATTGAATGACTTTGTCACTGGAAGATTGGGAGGAAAAATTAGAAAGGTGCAACAAACAAGAATAGCTCTAGCTTAGGCAAAAGTTACTTAAAAATTAAAAGTAATGTAGCTTCTACAAAACCAGGATGAAACTAACATTCTTGTTAGTATTTATTCTGGTTTTCCCTCAGTAGTATTACTGTTGCAATCTTAAAAAAACCCAACAAAACTAAGGAGATATTGCTATCTTAAGGTGTTATGATGAAATAATACTGAATAAATACATTAAAGTACATGTGATGTATTCATCTGAGGGATTTTAATATAGCTTCATTGACATCAGCGCAATTGGCAACAATCCACATCAGCTGACAACTGGGTCCACAGAATTTGATAAACTGTGCCTAATACTGAAAATCTATTGGTTTTTATCTTTAAAAATACAGCATTTTATTTCTTATTACAAAGAGCTCTGAGATATGTGTAAGCCTCTCAAGTCAGTAAATTGCACATTGACAATTTAACAAACTTGACAAACATTTAACAAATGACAAACTTAAACTCTATTCCAGTTGTGAGTGGGTATTGTCTGATAAACTGACCTTACCCGAAGTAAGTTAAATATTCAGTAGTGTTTATGGTATACAGTAATAAAATAGCATCCAGTATTAAAGCTGTGAAATACATTAATCATACCACCAAGTAAACCTGTTATTTACTGTTAGCTTTGTATATAGTTGTTAGTATAATTGCCAATGTTCCAAATGCTTGCTTAAATCAGCGAGTCAGTGGATAGACAGTAACGGTCCTCAGGAGATATGCTGAACTTGTGAATCACTGGTGAAGGAGCGGTTTATTTTTGTCTGCTTTCCAGAACTGAATATTTCAGGAAAATAGAGCTTATTTACAGTAGCTTTTCTTAAAATAAAGCTATACAGGATCAACTTTGAGCTTGTGGAAAGAGAAGGTGGAAAGCTGAGGTAGCATCTCACTGCAGGGATATTTTATTTTTGCGCAGCCAGAGAAGGAACTCGTACAGCCAAGACAAAACAAGGCTTCAACTGCTTGCCAGCTTACACTGGGTATGTGCTTGAGACGTTGCCCGATAGTTTAGTGGTAGTAGAAATTATATTTTGTTCCTGAAATCTATTTTATCATGTTCAAGCTGGTTTTAATATATTTTCTGAAGGAGGTTTGGTGAGGAATATAGGAGGCACTCCACTATAACTCAGCTACACTGATTCTCTTGAACCATTGTTTAGCAGTTTTCATACAAACAAAAAAACCCCAAGCATACATTTGTCTGTTTGTTCTGGTACATTTGACTCCTTTTGTTTATTGTTTGTTTTTTCCATGACACTCTAATAGCAGCAGCTGATCTATTTCACATTGGCATAGACAAGTTTAAAAAATTAAGGCAATGTAAGAAGCTTTTTAATAGCAGCACTAGCAAAGACTGAAAGATTTGATTGTGAAACAATTTCTTACAAGATAAACATTCCTGTAAGTAAGCATTTTGAGTGAGATATTCTTATCAATGGAAGGTTAAATAATCAACAATTTAAATCACTAGGAATATCATGGAGAGAGAAAATATATATTTAAAATCTGAATTAAAAGTTTCATGACTGTCATACATTCTCAGGAATGTACAGCCCCAGGTTTGGCAGTAACAAATCATTGCTTTTGAAAATGGTAAGACAAATGCTCTAACATCATAAGAATTGCATCTTTTCTAAAACTTCACTTTTTTTCTTTTTTAATTTGTCTCCTATGAAACATTCAAATGAAACTAATTCTGTAAGGAGAGGTGACAGCATGGGATAGTGGGATCATTTTGGAACAGTCTGAGAAGTAAAGTAGCATAACTGTGTGGTTGAACTGTGAATGAAGGAATATATGAAACATAAAAGGCAGAAATATATGCTGCGATTATAAACACAGGCAGAAAGTAGGGGTACAAGCAACGAAGGGAAAGAAATGTTAGACGCAAAAGCAATGCAGTGGGTGGTGAGACATATTTATTGTGTGGTTGGTTTCAGTTGTTTTCCCACTGTTCTGATGAGATCGACTATGAAAATCCATTGTGTTCAAAAGCAGTCAGAAATTGTAATTTCTTTTCTAGATTGGTACTGTATATGGCAATAGGGAGTAAAAAAAAAAAAACACCTCATTTTTTTTTTTTACCAGAGATGGACAAAATGGTTTATTGCACATGGTAAAAACCCAAGTTTCATTCTGCATTGTTACAGGAAAATAAAATTATTTTTCCAATATATTTCCACATTGAGTTTTTTTTCACCTGTTTAGTATTTGTTGTCTGCTGCAGAATTTCAAGTGAATAGAACAGACCAGCCCTAACCTATACTTGAATGTTTTCCTTGTTACGTTACAGTTGATTCATACAATTGTGTCTTGCTTATGTTTCGTTTAAATCTGTTTTCCCTTGTTTCCTTTAGCTGCAATTTTGTATTATTGAATGTGAATGTTAGATGTATTCTATAAAAACAAAGATAGACTGGTGATATTCTAGCTCAGAAAACTCAGATTTTTGGGGTTAATGTCATCCCAGGTGTCAAAAAAAGAGACTTAATGATCAATCACAATATATTATCATATAAAAGTATATAAAAATATAGAATATATATAATTAATAATTATAGCATTAATTATCATTATTATACACAAGAATGGTATTGGATCTAAAATGATATATACATAATCCAATAATGATCTTGTAATACATAATAATGATGCTATACCTTTGGACATCTCCCACTTACCAGGTCCTAAATCCTGTGCCTGGTTACTCTTCAGACTACACAGTCAGTCCCACAAAAATATTGTTTATATTTGACAATGTTTGAAGAAATCTGTGTTAAAACTTGGGACTTCCTCTGTATGTGATAAAATTAAAATCCTATGTGATTACAAAATCATGTGGAATGCAACATCGAGGTATGTGATATTCACTGTAAGAGTCAGGTGAAAATCAGGCACCCCCTATCTTAAGTTTTCTGCAAAATGCAACCTGTAGTTTAGGTTGTGATCTCTAAATCTCTCTGTATAGACTGCTGTCATTAGACTGCCTTTCAAATGATAGTTTGAATAGAAATATGGTTTTGCATATCAAGAGAGGGTGCCTTTTTGAAAGGTGTTCTGTAGTCAACTTTTGAGGCTTGGTACAGCAATAAGGATATAAAAATGTCTGTTCTTTGTGGCAAGCGGTCAGGCATGATGAGTTTAGTGGTCCTTTCTGTCCTCATAATGTGTGGGCTCATATGATCAACTTTCTGAGGATATGTATTTTTCCCAGGTTAAGCATTCTACTTATGAAACAATGATTGGTAGTCACTATCTCTTGGGTTTTGTTACTGAGGGTAACAAAATGGGTTTGCCAACTAGTGCAATCTTTGATCAAAAATGATATCATAGAATCTAGAGGGGGTATTGTGCATTTTTAGTTGATTAGTAGAATGAATACAGATTTTGTGAGAAAGTTAATCTAAAACCATGTGATAAATTTGTGTCCCAAGATCATTTTACTTTCCAAATGCTTATGTAACTGTGACCTTCAGGATGTTTTTGCTGCATCTGAGCTTTCAATAACAAGAAGAGCTGAAAGCTCCTTTTCTCACTCCCATGTCTGCTCTTGAGAGCTGTGGCACCATCCATTCCTGCATCCCTCTGTCAGGTATCTGAAGGTGGGTCTGATATTTACAGCAACCTGAATGAAGCAGACAATTTCTCTCCTCTTAAAACTTATTTTTAGCGAAACCAATCCCCTTTTGGTTAGGAGTGATATGAATATAAAGGAGCTTGTGGCTTGGTGGTTATACTCTCTCCTCACGCTTACACTGCATAGTTCTTAGTTGAAAGCACCACTGAAGTCCATGGGATGAAATAATAGGCCTACCCAGGGTCAGTAAAAGTGGCAGAAATTGGCCCTGATGGGGAGGTTTCCTAACAAAGTGTTGTAAAAGATAGAAATAGACATTTGTTAAAGAGAAAAAGGAGAATATTTCTGTAAACCATTTATGCGTTGTATCAGTGAAGTCTGTTATGCTGCTCACAGTTGCATCTGCTGGCAACATGAGCGTTACCAGCACTCGGTGCAGAGGATGCCCATGCTGAGGGGCGGTGGGCAGGGCTGGTGCTTGCCAAGTAGTTTGAGAAAACTGTGGCAAGACACTGCTGAAGGAAAGCAACAGCTGAGAATTAGTATGACTACAAACCTCTGCCTGGCTTCTGTTCTACATCACCTCAGGGTGAATCCAAATGCCCTCCCTGCAGTGAGACAGAAGTTAACTTAGATTTACTGCAATGGGGTCAACACCAGGATCAGGCCTGTTTCCTAACCTGAGTTCAGAGCTGGAAGGGGAAAAGAATAAGGAAATACTTGTGACAGGATTTTGACTTTTCTGGCCAGTGAAGCTGGGCATAGAGACAAGAGGAGTGGCTGAATCAGAGTTAAGAAATATGAGACAGGGTTGGGAATTCAGGCAGGATTAATTCTGGAGCCCTCCAAGGCTCTGTGGTGGAACAGCAGCCTGACTAGCCTTGCAAGTGATGCAATTTAAGTTTCCTTTGGGAAATTGGCTTGAAGGTCTCAAACTTCCTTTGGGAAGCTGGTGGAGTGTTAGCCCGCACTACCAGCTGCCCCCTTGCTCTACCTTCCAGGTGACTGTAGCAGCATTGGCAACACCAGCAGTGACCTGCTCAGCACTGTTGTTTCTGACTGCTCTCTATACATTCCAGGGAAGTTCCCTGTTTTCCAGAGGGAGGTTTCCTGTTCTTTCTATTTCCATGTGCATTTTTCCTTTAAACGACCCTGCTTGGCTTGGTAGCTGTGCTCAGAATTTGAGAGCAAATCTGATGGGTAGGACAAGATGAGGGAAAACAGCACCCAAAAAATGAAATATGTCTACCATTCACCCCAAAACAAAGAGAAGTCAGCCATTCTGAGAGCAGAGGGGTTCATGAAGCCTGATTCATTGTATATTTGTGCCTCACAGCTGACGCTTCTACTGTTGGTTGAAATGAGATAGTGTGCTCAAAACTTTCCGAGGAGATAGAAGGATTGAACAGACCTACAGAAAGACAGGCACAGAGACACGCTTATGCACATACTGTGATCACATGAGTCTCGTTTACCTGAAACAAGAAATGAAATGAAACCCCAGAGGAACGGGGAGGGGAACAAAGAAGAAATAACTTTGATCTTTCTAGTAATAAAAAAACAATCTCTCTTCTAGCAGATCTGTCTGAACACTTGAGACACAATCTCCCAGTCACATCCCCCAACATGAAATGGAAGCGGTGGGAAGTGCAACTGCCAGGATAACACAGAGCACATATTTCACCTTTCCCTCCCCCTCGCCAGAGACAGCAGTTAATCTTCCTGGCTTCCAAAGAGATGTTTCTCAATCTGCTAGTCCTCCACCAACACTGGTTGAGACATCCTCTGTCTTTCCTAACCTGTAGTATTTGCAACTGTGTTGCAAGGAGCGCATAAATCCTCAGGAGGACTGATGTAGATAGCAATGACACAGATAACTTCGGCTTTATATCTTGGGAAGCCATCTTCTGCAAGCTGCTTCTTTCCTGATCCTGGTGACTGAGAGAGGTTTTGTGGGCCAAATGATTTTTGGCACAGGTTTCTCTGCTGACAGAACTTCACTTCAGGAGTCTTCTTGAAGTCCAAACAGTGAAGTGTGAGCATGTGAGGCTGGTTGTCAGAGCAGCAGAGCTGATGAGAATCCTCAGATCTTGGCTGGGGAGAGTGCCCTGGCATTGCCACAGATGGGGAATGAGGTACTGCTGTTTTTCTCTGACTTCTACAGGGTTGGCCTTGAGCTAAAAGGAACGGAAAATTTAGGACTGTGCAGTTGTATAAATAAACTTATATCTTCAGTTCTAGTGTCGTGGTTAAAGAAATGTAAAGACTGATTCGATATAAAACTTGGATAAGGACTTTGCTTGACTTCTTTTGAAGCTAATGATAAAAATGCCATCGAATTCAGTAGCACAGACTTAGTTGTAAATAATAGTTTAAATTGGGATGGTAGATCTTCTGTTCCTGTGAGAGGAAGAAAGGGAGAAACACAGGAGGATTATGGGTTGGAGCCAAGTGAGGCAAGGCTACCTGCGAACAGCCACCAGGAATGGACAGTCCTTCTTGTACGGGCCAGTGGAAAAGGAGCTGAGCGTGAGCACAGCATGGAGGCAACGACAGGCATAGGTAATGGGGCTTCAGGGAACAGAGCCACTGAAAGCAGAGCAGGCTGAAAGCAGATTTTAATGAAGAACTAGATGTGGCTGCTATTGAGAGTTGAAATGGGCTGGATAGAGTTAATCACGGTTGATTTGTTCTGAGTTTATTCCAGTGTAGCTTTCCCAGGAGCAGGACAGGCAGATGCTAGGGTCATCTCTGATACTGCTCGCAGCTGGAGATTAGCTCCTCCAAAGATGCCCTGGCTCAGCACCTTGTGTAAGTACTTCCAAATCATTTTAATCAAAATGTCAGGTTAGTTGATCCATTTGTATTTTCACTGCTGCATGGTGGTACTGCCCTAGGAGACAGATAATGACATTGCCAGTTGGGATGGAAAGAAGTCCTCTGGAATGCTTTTGTAAAACAGAATTGTGTTGAAGTAGTTTATTTTGGATTGCAAATCTGAGCTATTCATTTCTGCCTCTTCCTCTGCTATGGTGAGAAGAGAGGCCCAGGTCTCAAAATATTTCCAGAAGAAATTAAATTGAAATTGATATGACTGCAAATATTTTGTGTAGATAAAACTATGCACTTTAACAAAAATACACTTACAAGCTCTACTAGCTGGAGTGCATTTTCATAAAGAATTGGCTTCTAACTGTTGAATTTACTATTGATTTGGTGGTATGATTCAATTTGATACTTTATAGGAGCGTATCCAGGATCATTTTAACATTTTTCATTTTTGTTTCTGTTTATAAATTGTTCCCATGTATATATTAAATATTCATGGTTAATATTTGCTGGAAAGTATTGCTAGATAAATTATTGATGTCTTAAAAGAAAATAATATTTTTTTCCATTTTAATGATTAAATTTTCTTTAAATGTGATTTATTTTTTCATTTTTTTATTCTGCTGATTTAATTCTCAGTTCTTTATTCTACTTGGCTGTAACATAAGACTTGTCAGGAAATACTGGATGAGATTCTGATCTCCCAGAGGGACTTAGAATCATCCAGTTTCATTATCTTCAGTGAAATTTGGTTGCTATGGCTGGGGTGAATCTTATCTACTGACTCTAACTTTTTCTTTAAGGCTGGTTTGTGTTATTTATATGTAAGGCTGTTGTGTATATTTTGAAAAAAGGAGTGAGTTAATGGTGGAATGCTCTTGACCTTCTCCAGCTAATCATATTTTAAGTCCTGACAATACTTGTATCCATTTCAGATGTTGTTATTTAAAAAGTTCCAGTTTTTAAGCCTAAACGTAGCTGAGACCCTTTCAAGGTTAGTGTATGTGTTCAGCACAATGTTTCCACAGCAAGTTTGAAAGCGTCAGTTTGAAAAGAGCTTAGGATCAGCCTCTGCAACCCTTAGTCCTAGAAAGCAGTGTTTTACCCTGTGATCTCTTCCATTTTATTTAAATAATGCTGACAAAATTGCCACCACACTATCGTAAAAGAAAACATGTTTGAAATTGAAACAAGAAGTGCAGAACACTTCAGGTATTTGAGGGTTTTAAACATTCAAAATAAGATTTCACAAAACACAAAAATTACTGTGTAAAGTAAGTCTTGTTCCTACTAAAAGTGACAACATATAAAGGACATAAAATCCCAAGTAAACTATCTCAAAAGACTAGCATTATTGGCATTCACTTTCAGCTCTTCTCAGCAGACCTGCTTGGCTAATCTGGTGGCATCGTTTGTGACACTTATCCATAGGGCATAAAATAGCGGTTTGCCACCCACCTTGAGCAGGTTGTTTCTGAAGTGTTTGAAGGCAAAACAAAAAAGTACCCTGCCATTAGTGGCAAGCTGGAATTTTATATCCACTTGTTTTTGACAGTTATAGTTGAAGCTGTCACTTACTATTTTTTTCAGAGCCTTTAAAATGGATCTTTTTACATGTTAACATGAATACATCAAAGTGGAAAAAATCCCTGCAGCTTTACTGGGTGCTAGTTGACACATGAAGACCTCTGTATTCAACCAACACACAGAACACATGTGATTAAAATTGCAATTATAGCTCTGTGTTAAGCATTTGAAAGATAAATTAAAGGGGATTGGTAATCTTTTATATCCCTAGCATTTCCCATTTCCACACATTCCAGCCCAGTATCTATGCAATCTTTAATGGACGCACTGAAGAAAGTGAGACAGCAAATACTGTACAGCTGTTCTTGTGATGAAAAGCACGAAATGTTTTAACTTGCATCATGCTAAAATGAATAGTCTCCAAACCAGATTCTTTTTTTCCCTCTTTTTCCAGATGTCCTTTTGTAAATCCAAGGGACTAGAAAACCTCTCATATAAGAAGCTGAGATAGCTGGCATGGTTTAGCCCGGAAAAGGGAAGGCTCTGGGTGAATCTCATAATTTTTTGTAGATATCTGATGGAAGGGTGTGTAGAAGATGGAGCTAAACTATTCTTAGTGGTGCCCAGTGACAAGACAAGAGGGCACAAACTGAAACACAGGAAATTCTGTCTAAACATAAAAAAGCCACATTTTTACTGTGATGGTGGTTGAAGACAGGAGAGGTTGCTCAGAGAGGTTGTGGAATCTCCATCTTTGGAGATATTCAAAACGCAACTGGTCAAAGTGCTGAGAAACTTGCCGTAGCTGGCCCTGCTTGAGCAGAAGGGTTGTACTAGATGATTTCTGGAAGTCCTTTCCAAACTCAACTATTCAGTGATTCTGGGAAATGTGGAAAGGGTACCCAGGTTTTTTGTAGCTAGCTTTGAAAATTGTCGGCATGGTTTCTTATATATGGGACTGGAGAGTATTTCCTGAGTCATCAGATTTATTAAGTTTGCCTCTAACACAGACTCTGTATCAGGAAAATCTATTTCTAAAACTGTATCATGACCTCCATTTCATAAAACATTCCTTTATAACGAGGGAGGCCTTTTGGCTATGGTATACTACATGTTCATTCCAGTGAGCTCTTTCTGTATTTGTATTTTCCTGGAGTTCCGTGCATGTGTGAGTCAGTCATGCTATGTTCCCTTGCTGGGCTGTAGATGAGGAGTAAAGGGTAGGCTGGCTATTTGGCTTGTGCTGGTTGCTGTAAACTGGATCAAGTGGAGTCTTCTGGAGGGAAAGGGAGATTGTTTTTCCCAGGAGCTATAGAGGAGTGAGGAAAACAAGCACCGGGAAGACTAGGGCTTTCTAAGAACAGCGATGAGATGGTCCCATGGTTCCGATTCTCTTGGCTTTAGAGGGTTTTAGCGTGGGTTGTGCAGAGCCTATTGTCACCCAGAAAATTACTCAAAGTCACTGGTCTAGAAAACGAGTCAAGAGGAAAGGGACATACTAGCCCAGGACTAGATCCTTTTGAAACCTCTTCTTAATTTCCTCTAGAAAGTTTGTTCTGATTTACGTTCAAATAAGATTCACTATCAAAATTCAAAAAGTCTTTCTGGTTCTGTGACTTTAATAAAAAGGTGGAGGGCTTCTGTCATTGCCAACATAATAATCCTAAAGTTCTTTTGAACCGAATCTTGCCTAAATTCACATCTTAGCCCACATCAATGTGTAGCATAAGTAGCTCTTGATTCTTACTGTGCTCTTCTCCTCTTCTTCTTTTATTTACTTTCATTCATAGCCTCATGTAGCCAAACAAGCCAGGCTTCAGTTTCCTTTTGTTGTGCCTACTTTCTGTGCAGAATATGGAATGCAGTGTGCATTGTACACAGGGGGATCCTGGTATATAGCTGCAATAAAGTATGAAGCAGAACACACAGCAACGAGGTTTATGATTTTTTAAAACCTGGCTAAAGTGAGGCATGCCAATACCCTAAAGAGCAACTTCAGCAATCAAAAAGTACTTAAACCTTCATCTTAAATTTAGATAAAGAACATCTTTTAACCCTTGTTTTTACTGGTTGGCTTCAGTCAAATCATATAAATAGTCCTTTGTTGGAACTCTGCTTTAGCAAGGCCTAAGGAAAGTGTCATTACTTAATTCTGTCACTGTGAACATGGCTAATGGCTCTGTTGGTAGGATTGTCAAGTGTACACAGCGCTGGTCTCCCCTGGTTCTGGGAACAGTGAATCTTCCATGTACTTTACAAGCACTGTCTGTCATTACAATGGCTTTCAGGAAACAGCGGTACCCTTCATTCTATGTATTTCTACTTATTCAGCAACTGTTGTGTGGAACTTTCCAATTTTCTACTTCCAGTTAAGTTCTAATACTGTGTTCTTTTTACTTAGTCTAGGTAATAACGTTGTAATACTGTGAATATGGCTGTAACATTACTTGGCTGCAAAGGTAATTGAAAAGTGTTTTTCATGAAAATACTATGCTTTCTAATTTCCTTTGGCTATCTTATGTGAAATCTGTTAAATACAGTGGAGAAGGAACTCCTCATTCTTGCTGGTCATTATAACCTAGGGTCTGAAAACTGATCCAAGAAGATCGCAGTGCTGTCCAATAATTACATGGAAAAATTACGGTTCTCTATGAAATACAAGTTTGTCTTCTTACATACAGTGGACTATTGCATTTTTAAGGAAACATTTAGGAGATTTTGTAATTAACTTTGCAACACCTGCTCAGTTACTGCATTTATGATTCTTCATTTTTCACAGTCAACTTTATCATTCATCCTTACAGAGAGAATTTCTGAACACATGTGCAATTACTACAGTTTACTCTGTTTTTTAATTATTTTCATTTTTTCTTTCTTCTCAGTCTCAACATTTATCTCCTTACTTTTATATGCAGTTCAATCTGCTTAAATACAAGCATAGTCCAAAAATAGACCTGTTTAAGAAAAATTTCCTGCATACCATTCTCATGGCTTAGCTATAAAGTTAAATGACTGTGCTTTCTTCACTTTGTGTCAGGGCTATATCTTGAGAAGTCCCTTTTAAACTAGGATATAAATGTGTAAAGGAAATAAATTTACTCACATGAAAGAGGTGTGCTAAGAGGTTTTCACTATTAATTTACCAAGTAAAAGATTTTAATGGAAAGGAGTCACAAGAGCTTGTGCTGATTCTATCTTGCATTTTGGAAGATAGCAAAAATAAATAGATATCTTTTTTTATACATTTATGGGAGCAATTTTTACAATAAATACCTGAGAAACCTCTCATTTCTTTTAGCAGGCTTTTCCAGGAGCAGATACAACAATACAATCCTTAGGAAACTGCATCAGGCAGAGGGAGAGAGTTGTTGGAGAATAACAAGGTGCTGTGGGGGTTGGAAGAGAAGGCGGCTATTCTTTGAAAGAAAGGTTATGTGACTCACTTCGCCGCTGTCACTTTCATGTGATTATTTAGCATATAGGAATTTCGTTGCAACTATTTCATACAGCATTAATTGCCATCCATAAATTCTCTCCTTTAAAACATCAGATCTGCCCAGAAAAGCATCCTTGAGATCTGTGTAATTAAACATAACTGCTTTTTGAGTTATACAGAAATAATTTAGGCTTTCTTTCTTTCCAGAGCATGATGAGTAATGACATTACTGGATGTGGTGACCTATGTTTGTGTGTGAGGGGTTTGGAATGAGTCAGTATGAAGAACTGGAAAGCGCTGCGCAATGCTGCAGATCATTGCTGACAGGCTCAGGGCGGTATGCATGAGAATGGTGTGGCTGGGCCTGGAAACAAAACCAAAGACCAAACAGATGGCAATGAACTCCTGTTGCCTGGTGCTAGTTAAAATTTTCCATGCTGTCTGGGGAGGGAACTTGCTGGTTATATGTGTGGATGTAGGTTTTGCTTTACCGCTCTATATTATTCACTTTAAACACTGTATTTAATTTGTTTTGAGCATGCTGTTTTGTGGCACTTTAAATATTTGAACACTGAGAGCTCCCACAGGGTGAATTTCTAAAGTCATTTTGAAGTATTGTAGGAATTGCAGAAAAAACAGCATTGCTGAAACTGGACGTGGTCTGATAGTGCCAAAACCTTGGAGTTTCCCCTTTAAGAGCTTATATGAGAAGGGGTTCCCAGAAGGAGAATCTCCCAAATTAGAGGTTTAGAGCACATGGGGATCTGTGACATTTACAATCCCATACAGAATCTTCTTGCGTGCTAGGAGCAGAGACAACTAGAAATTGATTCAATTTATTCCTCCAAGAGTCTGCATCTAAACTAATGGCATCTCATTATAAAAATGTACTAAAATGTTATCATCACAACATGCAACAAATTATATCAGGTATTCTCTTTGTCATACTTGAGCTTACCTCTGGATGACTAAGATGGGGTGAAATAAATGTTACCTGAATGGTAAACACTTCAGAGCTTCTTTCTCCTAGTGTTCGCAATATCAGTAAAGTACAAAAATTTGTCTTAGGAATAACAAATTCTTGTGATACCCCAAACTATACTTTACCAGGGTAAGGAATTTTGTATTTCCATGTGGATTCATATCAAGTTAAGGAAACATTCACCTGAGTGCCAGCTGCAATGATTGTGAAAATATTTGACTAATCATTGCAGAAAAGACCAGACTGGGTCATCGCATGGTTAATTACGTAACCTGTACAGATAAATCCGGCTACTGCTTTGTGGGCTCTTGCTGGAGTTTTGGCTCTGTTGAAACTGGTTTTGGGAAATTGTTTCTGGATTTTAGATGTGGGTTTTAGACATGTTTTGATAATCCATGTGTACCTACTGAGGCTGTCAAAATCAATTTTTAAAAATCAAATTTAAACACTCTTCAAATGCCAGTTTAAAAGTCAGTGTAAGCAAAGCTCTTTCTTCCTTCTGCAATAACATTGATGTTAATGAAGGAACAGTTAGGAAAAGGCCACTGCAGTATGATGATCAAAGCTCTGTATGACATTATTGTTAACAAAATCATATTTTATTAATGTTTCTCCAGTTCAGCTTGTTGTGCTTTCCCACACTTTTTAAATTTCGTGTACTCTGATTTGATTACTTTTCAGAATAGCTCTTGTACCCCAAGAATCAAGACGTACTGAGTCTTGGTTTAAGAGGACAATTTCTTATAACAGGTTTTCATGTAATAGCTGCAATTTGGGTAGTATTTATTTCAGTAGTTCAAGGACATCAGAACTTCCTGCCAATGGTTCTTCTTGGATGATCTGAGACGGCAGTTTGATTTTTGTCCTGTGGGCAGAGCCACAGTTTGGTAGAAAATATAAGCACCAGGCGATGCTGTTAAACTGGAAGAGGGCGTGCAAGAAGGACAGCTATTTGAGCACTTACAAAGGAGATGAAACACACTGCTTTGACCTAAAGGATTGCTGAAATTCCTGAGGATGTTACACTTGCAAATTAAAAGTAGCCTTTATTTTCAAAATGGTCTGGATGCATGCTCCCCTTTCCCACTGATATTTTGCATTTAGATCGCCGAGTTTGGGCTCATTAGGGCACTATTCCATTTTCAACAAATAACTTTAATGTCTAAAGAAACAAAAGTATGAAAAAACTGACACAGGCAAAGGTGCCTAGTTTGAAGGTCACAAGAAGTGTCTACATATAGCCTTCCCCTCAGAAAAAATGCATGAAGGTGCATCTGCTTATCTTCAAGATTAATTTGAGTGAACTCAGCCCACAGGTAGCTTAATCCACACTCATCTGACCTGAGGCATATGACAAGCACCACCAAAAGGCTTATTGAAGCCCAAGGACATGTCCTTTCTATTTGCAAATACTTCTATACAGAAATGCAGAACTTTTGCAGAGATAATGGGGAAAAGATCTTATTTTCAATTTTGACAAAATATTCATGTAATAAATTATGTGCAAAATGATGTGTTTTGTAGGAAATGGAAAGTGTGGAGTAGATTTAATTTTGCTGCAACTATTTAATATATTAATTGCTATCCATAAATTTCCTACCTTAAAATGTCAGAATTACTCAAGAAAGCATTAGCGGGACCAATATAATTTAAGGTGATTACCTTTTTGAACTGTGCAAAGATAATTAACCCCAGGAAGAAATAAGATATTTTGTTGCTTATGTGTACATATCCTGGTTATCCATGTTGTAACTTTTTATAATCCATACTTGAACTGCTGTGTTTATAGAAGTATATTGATTTGTAGGATTTGTTTTACTGTGTTTGATGAAAGTGTAATGAAAGAGCAATTTTAGGCATGATTCAAAGCCTCCTAAAATCAATGTGAATCTTTCTATTGACTTTAGTGGGCTTTGAATCATCTTAAAAAATGTAGTAATATAAAAAGTTTTGTTTCAGACTGTCTTCATAGACAGACTTTCAGCATGCTCTCTGGTAATTCATTATTTTCAAAATTGCCAAGGTTACTTTTCTGATGGAAGTGACCAGTTGCAAAGCTCCGTTGTTCATTTCTAAGGTTAGATTAGCCCCCCCACCCCATCGTGTTTGAAGATTGGGCCAGTGTGAAAACACTGCTTGAAAGTTTTTCCCATTTTGAACCCAGAAAGCTAAGAGCAGAATTTATAGAACTAGCTGTAAAGGGAAATGAGAGCTGCCTTTTCAACTCTGAAATAGTAGGTTAAAAAGCAAAGTAATTTCTGACCCATTCCTAAAAGAAAATATAAATTGTTTTGTTTCATTAGACTAATGAACTATCTGGTTTCAATTCTATGCCTCAGAAAAAGCACAAACGTGTATAATGGTCAAACATTCCATAATATGATTTCCTAACCTTCGGCACATAGTGGCAGGCATTTCTCTTCTAAGTACAAAGGCTGATGTAGTAGTCTTATAAATTATTCTTCTAGATAGTTTAATCACAGACATCTTTTAATCCTGCCAACTTTCCTGTCTCTGTGATAGCTTGTGACGCTGAGGAATACGATCAATTTACATACAACTTGAACGCAGGACTGGGAAGGAATGGAGGAGGTTAATAGAAGAACAACTCTTTGCTGCAATAAGATTTTTCTTCTGTGAAGGTTGAATGATCATGGCCTAATTAAGTGAAAAGGAAGTGACTGCTCCTTTTTTTTTTCTTTTCTTTTCTTTTTTTTTTTTTCCTGTGTATTAATAGGTGCTTGTCTGAACCCTGATTTTAAAAGAGTGAATAAGACCATGGGAGCCTCTCTGTGCTGTTGATCAGGCTGTAGTTGGCCTCTGGAAATGGGAGTGCCAGCATGGTGACTGAAAAATTAGAACATCTCTCTAATCCTGCCCCATCTCAAGGATTAATTCTTTTTCTCCTAAATCTCCTTTACTCTTACTCCTCATCTTCAATAACAGTTAATTTCAACAGATATTATATATTATTGAAAATGTGTTTATGGCATGAAATTAATGGTAGAGTTTGACCTAACAAATACCTCCCAGTCTGAGTAACTTCATACAAGAGGGTATTTCCATTGTCAGTCGCAGACCTGGTCTTCTGCATGAAGTTAATGGGTGTTGCATGGATTGAGGCCAAAACACATGAGAACTTTATGCCTAATATTTCATTAAGTTGATTTGTTGTATCTGTTAAGCATAGGTAATGATTTAATGGCTATATTTTTAAAGACTTCGTTTCCTCACAGGAAAGTACTGAGGATTTTATTATTTCTCTGAAGTGTCTTTAAATAATATAAAACAGTCATTTGGAAAAACTAGCATTAATGTCTCCAAATATTTTTTTACTTAATCTGATTACTGACATTTCCTAATGGATTTATCATTAATTTAATATTTCCCTTGTCACCTTTAAACAATTGGAGAGTGTGGTTGCAAAAAAGTTGTTGTTGATTGGGCAGTGACATAGTGGGGGTTTTGAATTTAATATTTAAATAAAATAGAGCATATAGAGGTTTGCCTCATCTGCAGACTTTTTGTGTGATTTCCCGTCTATTAGAGCAGAAGCTGTATTCCTTCCATCACTAAGTTCTCTTCTTTTACACTGTTTTTTCTTTTACTATTTTAGAGGAGTTTGGGTTCGGTTCATTGTAAAAGTGACCACCATATGCTCATATGAGTCAAGCTCAATAAAATAATGAATGAATCTTTGTTATGCATGATCATTCATTTTAATTCCCACATAAGGATGACATCTGTTCTTGATCCTTGTACCTTTACCTCTAATGAGAATCATCATCACCAATTCCTAACACATTATTCTTATT
>NW_009258754.1:2574875-2577268 GCF_000687185.1 Egretta garzetta | reverse complement strand
AGAATGCCAAAATTCTGCCTTATTGTGTGTGGTTTGCTTCCACTATGCATTGTGTTTGTGTGAGGGGAAATTGGGATAAAATTAACTCCAAAATTATTTTTCAGTAAAGAATGATACTCCTGTCCTTTGCTGCTACATAAAGCACAATGAGCATTTTACTTCTGAAATGGCTGGATTATAGAATGTGAAAAGATGTACATGATAATATGATGGGGTAAAAATCCAAATTCATAAACTGATAAATTCAATCCTTCCAAATTTATAAAAATTAATTACTATGGCTTTGCAAGAATAGAAATCAGGTGTGCAGAATTTGCTGTTTGGGTGTTCATGAATGGTGGAGACTTTTCTACTGGAAGTAGCTTTTGGCAGGAATGTGGACTTTCTTTTATGGTAAAAATCTTTGGAAGAGAAAATGAAATCAAGGAGCTGGAAGGCAAACTAAAATACTTTGACCTCCCACTCTTGGACTAAGGTTCTTTATAGCTACGTGTCACATCTTACTTGAGATAGCAGCATTAGTGCATCCTAGGATATTTAGTCTGGGCTTAGGCTGAAGCATCCACGACCACCGACAGGTTTTTTCAATTCCTAGAACAAAGTGTTTCAGCTCCCATTCTTTCTTCTGCTTGCTTGTGTGGCTGTGTCTGGGCAGTGATTACACAGGAAGCTGTAAAAGCAGTTGAAGGAGACTGGAGGGGATTGGGACTGGGACAGGGATTGTCACTTTTTAATTTCCCCAGGCCTTCTAGGCTCTTTACTGTTGCTCTGTGTGAATGTGATTGCCCAAACACCTTCCATGAGACAGCTTGTCATCTATTTCATTTAATGGAGAGAAATATTTCTCCAGTGAAAATACCGATAAAGTATTTCTTTCTTCCTTTCTTTGACATCACCGACAGAAATAAAGCTGATTTTTCTTTCTGGTTATGATCTATTTCTTGTTTCACCCCTTTTCTCACAAGTCAGTAAGGAATGTACTATTGCTCTGTCTCCCATCCTCAGAAGCACTAACCTGCAGGTTCAGGTCAAATATACTGATGTTCCCTGAAAGGGAGGTCGGTGGTTATGTTTCTAGTGAGGGGAGTATTTGAAGTGGTCAAGTTATAACTTTTCTGTGTGTATGTAAAAGGCAATTGTAAAACACTTCAATTAAGATCTAATATTTTTCACTGCAACTAGTGTTAAGGCTGATACTGTTCTGTGTTAAACTGACCTTAAAATTAAAGTCCTTTTTGTTAAATGAAAGGTCTTTTTCCTTTGTAGAATACCTCAGATTCCACCATTTTACTGAATGGACTGAAGCAATGTTTTACTGTGAGGTTTTATATGACAGAGACCATCAATAGCATGTGACACTGAACTGTTTGGTACTTCTGTCCTACAATTTTAGTTTTGTCAGATTTACCTAATCCCCCATCAGTAGGGTCATATCTGGGTTCAAAAGCAGAGCCTCAGAATGCAGCTGTCCTGGTAGTTAGCCCTTCATGCTAGAGATCTTCAAATTTAAATAACCCAAATGAAAAGAATTCATACCAGCAAGCATCTAGCACTTGTATAAATAAAAGCCTGAGTTCATAAAGCAGGCTCTGGATGTTTAAGTGGTTTATTTTTTACGAATCTACTTACAAATAAGAAAGACAGTGTTCACTTTTTGTTTGCCAGTTACATCTGTGCTCCCTCGCAGCCTTTGTGTTGCTGCCATTACATGACAGTAGTGACTGCTTGTATGATTAAAAATTGAGTATTAATTCAAATCTTAATCTTTGCATGGTTGGCTACATAAGGCTAGCAGCTCGCTGGAAGATGTTACAAAATCACAGTGTCCTGAATATGAGATTCAGATGTTGTAAGGGAAATTCTGGACCTGTTTAAGTCCATGAGATTCCTATTAATTTGCAGAAGACCAGAAAGTCCTGCTGATTTTTGTTCCAGGCTCTCTTGAGACCTTGTGTGCTATTTGGCAAGTCATATTGCCTCCTGTTTCTCCATCTGTAAAAAAGAAGAAAATTGTATTTACCCTCTTCCTTAAATATTATGAGAAATTTATATACAGAAAATTGGATAGGTGAACTCAATTGCATTTGTTGCTTTTAAAATATATTTTATCTCTTTTTTTTCCAATCAAAGGATGAAGTGTATGTGCTTGTATTCCTTATGTAATCTGTCTGTAAAGATTATATCCACCCCTTTATTCAAAGCTGTTTTTCTGTGGTGTCTCATGTGAACATTTTTTCCAGTGTTCTGTGACTTTTTTAATTATCTTTAGGTAAAGCGTTGTGGATTCCTGTTACTTGAAATAATCTGACTACAGTAACACAGAAGCCTTCTACATTAACAAGCAAGGTGGCTTCTACCTGCATCCGCTCTGGTAATTAACACTTAAATCTCTT
>NW_009258754.1:2574253-2574864 GCF_000687185.1 Egretta garzetta | reverse complement strand
AATTGCCATGTCAAATGTTTAAGCAAACAGTAGGAGCAGTTATTGGCGTGACAGAGTCTACAAGTGTTGCCAGAAAAGGAAAAGTTCAATTCTTTCTTCAGAAGCAGCAGCAGTGAGTGACGGGCAGAAGCAATTTCTTAATAACTGCCATCCATTCACTGATCAATGCCACAGCAGAAAAATATGGGATTAAACATTCATTCTTGCAATTTGTTTCCAACTATGCATATAAATGTTGATCCTGAATATTTTAGCTCCTATTTTCATTTTCTGTGTTGTTGTATCAAAATTACATCAATGATACAGTATATCTGCTATGATCAATGGTCCTTCTGAGTGCTTGGGAATGTAAAGGTATGTAACTGTGGGGCCCGGGAGGAAGTAGTCGATGACTCAGAGCTACCCCCATGGCCTGCTAGTTGAAGACCCTGCCATACCATGTTATCGGAGTGTTTGGTACTTCAGATAACGTTCAAGTTGCTGACTGATGCATGAAGTGATAATGATAGTTTGCAGAGAAATTTCTGACCCCATCATAATGATTTTCTGATAGGCACTTCTTTGATAAATTGCCTGGTCTTAACCTGTAGCGTGAGTTTTGTCAAAGCTGA
>NW_009258754.1:2553782-2574232 GCF_000687185.1 Egretta garzetta | reverse complement strand
TGAATGACTTACATGTTAACTATAGTTCTTCAATCTTTCCAACATTCTCGGCTTCGATTTTTATGTGTATGTTTACTTATATTTTTTTAAAAACTATTGGAAACTTTTTTAAGTATTATTTGACTTTTGTGTTATGTGATAAATGCAACAAATTATCTGTGTAGTGCACTTCTTTGCTAAGACTGCCCTGAAAAAATGCCATGAACTGACTCGTATGTTATGGTTGGCAACAAATAATTGGTAGTGCTATTGAATATACAGCCACAGGATCTGAAAAAGTTATTCTTGAGTGCCATCTGTGGGCACTTGCTTGCTAACTTATTTCTTTCATTCAACTGGTATCTTTCCTGCTGGTTTTGAGCATTCAACCACCATCTTGGTACTGGTTCTAAGTGCACATTGATTTTCATTTATTGAGTTATCCTTATTTCCTGAAGCTACTTTTGCATGCAGTCTCTTAAATTTTTCTCCTCCCTGAGAAGATGCTCTGAAGAAAGAGTGAAATAGTCCTTCAAATTAGAGAGTTTTTCCTAGGATGCGTTAGAAAAAGAAGCATCTTTCACAAGAAAGGGGGGAAAAAAGAAAGTAAAATTAGGTTCTGTCATTAAAAAGGAATGTCTCACCTGAGCCATGTAGTGTGAAAACAGAAGGCATCACATTGTGTCTCCTACTTCCTCTGCACTACACTGGTGCAAGACTGGAGGCTTACTGTGAACAAATTAGTTTAATTAATTGAAAGCATCAGCGTCCCAGCCAGACCAAATGCCAGAGGCTGGTATTCATCTTGGTTTGAGAGGAAATGGCCTGTAATCCAGTCTTTGCCTGCTGATCTGAGCCAGCCATGACTCACCTCATCTTCCAGGGATTGAGTGAAAAGTGTCCAAGAACTGCAGCTCCTTCATCCAGTTTGATTGTTGAGCACTTCATATTTACTGAGTATCTCATACAGTGAGTGGATGCTGGCAGAGAAATCTGCCAAAAAAAAGTTGAACTCTTCTGCTTAGTTGTATTTTTGTGGCTAAGTGTTCAGTGGTCTTCAGCAGAATTTGTGAGTGATTGCTCTCTGCTGGTTTGTAACACTTTTGCTTGCAGCCTAGGAAGATCTCTGGTGGCTTTGATTTCAATCACTTTCATCTATTGTATATTTTTGCTTTCCAGTTAATTCAGTCTGAAAACACCTGGGACAATTCTAAGTAATAGATTGCAATGGAAAATTGAGAAACCCCCACATTTTTGCAAGCTTTATATACAAAGACCTGAGAACTTTAAGATAAACTCTTTTCCATCACTTATAAATTCTGGTATTATGGGTTTTTTCTTTGTTTTTGAACGTATCTATCATGTTTATCTCCTAATGCAATTATAAGGACTTGACATTTTACAAAGAAAGCAGAGGCAAAGTAGTCATTAAGCAAAAAACTCCTATATTGTTGCACAGTTCATAGTAGTACTTCCTAGGTCAGAGAGACCAATTTTTACTCTGCTACTTGGTCTGTTAATCTAGTTATAATAATAGTAAAAGTTAAAGGTAAAGCTGTTTAAGACAGATGCTTGATACACCTGTGATTTTGAAAGAAGGTAAGA
Organism: Egretta garzetta; assembly: GCF_000687185.1. NCBI lineage: Eukaryota > Metazoa > Chordata > Aves > Pelecaniformes > Ardeidae > Egretta > Egretta garzetta. Next base: position 2,572,648 of record NW_009258754.1, on the reverse strand, counting down.
TTCATCATGGTGTGAAGTTTGTAAATTTTAAGAAATGGTTTGTGAAGGAGAAGTATAATTATTGCTGTGGAAGGAGGAACCTCGGCAAGCTTCTGGTTCATTCCACTGAGGTTTGAGTAAACTGCATTGAAGGATGAAGGCTAGGGGGATCTTATGTTCTTATTAAGAAGGTTGGTCCTGAAGAAGATAGGAGCAAAACTGAACTGCAGCAGAGGAGAGACCAAGATAGATTTTATGTAAAAGTCTGAAGTCTGTGACATTTATTTTGCATTTTTTTATCTGCCAAAGGTTAAACCAGCTCAGCTGTCTACCTGCTGATGTAGTCCAGTACTTGAAAGAAACTTATAAAAGAGGATGAAGGTTATTGGTCAGGTAAGCAAGAACTTAGCTAGCTTCCAATGGCCTGTTGCAGTTGACATCTTTGCTGCAAATTAGACTGAAGGATTCACCACATGAGTCAAGTTGAACGGAAACAGAGTTATCGGACATTCTGTGCTGTAGTGTATCCTTCAGATTTTGAAAGTGAGTTTAACTGCAGCTTTGGGGAATGAGCTTGCCAGAAATATAAATAGCATTACATAACAAGGGCCAGGTTTATCCAGGCAATCTTCACCATAGTGGCACACAAGAGTTTGTGTCTCCTTGCAGTACTTTATAAAAAACTGCTAATATAAACGTTAACACACTGAATATTCAGTGAGCAGCAGCAAAACCCTAAATTTACTCTGGTCAAACTGATTAAAGGCATTAGGACTTTCTTTGACAATGGAGGAAGCAAAAGAGAAAGTAATGCAGTCGTTATGTCTGCCAGGAAATAGGAAAAGCTGAAAAACCTGATGAGAGATAATCAAAATGCTTGAATTAGAAATTGAATGGATTTTAAAAAAAAAAAATTGTAGCATCTACAATTTTATTTTCTGAACTAACACTTCACTGTTATGCTAAAGTGTGTGCACTACTCCATGTCTTTGTAATTGCCCTTAAAAAGATTTAGGTAAACGCAACTTTTCTCAATATTTATACCATTCTCATCATGATATGTGAGTGTCTTGCAGCCTCTAATGCTTACCCTTTACAAAGCACTTGTGAGTTCTGTGTTTCTATCCTACTCCTACTGGGAAATGGAGGTATAGAGAGATACAGACATCTGTCTAGAGATTTAAGTTCTTAAGTAGGAACCTTGGGTAAATCTCTACCAAGGTCTTTCAACTGTATTTAGTTCTAACAAGTCTATAAACTTTATCAAGTTGTGAAACCAAAACCAGAATCTAGAAGATCTCCTGTTTGAGGTTAGTGTTCTAGTTACGTTATACATCTCAGCCTGATACAGATAATTATGCAATCTTGATGGAGTTACCATTTTGGAAAGAAATATTTAGGAAAGAATCTCCCTCTTGTTTATTTTTAAACCCTCTCATCACAAGAACAGCACAAACATCCTAAGAACATGTGAGTATTTGGCCAACAGGTTCTGAGGGCATTCAACAATCTTGGGCTCATTACCAATAGATAGAAAGGTCTTTGCATCAGCAGAATATGGAGACCCTCTGAATAGAGATTTTTTTTCCCCCTCAATTTTACTTTTCTGCTGTATTTTGTGTACAACTGTCCATGGCCATTTAACTGTCCACAGCTATTTAAAATTTTGTTAGACAAAATGCTAGTGAGAGACCTAACATACAATTCTTCTGCTAATAGGATGCAAATATATGAATAAGGATGATAGCTTTTGGGTTTATTTCTGGTAACCCCTATGTAGTTAAAAATTTGGCTTTGTTCTTACTCATATTTTTTTTTTTCATTTGTTGATCTAGAAGAGCACAAAAATCTTTGTGTTTGGTTTCTTAAATGGATAATTTTTTAGTGGCTTGATGCTTTCGTAAATCTCAGCCTACAGGAATTGGACTGAGAGATGGCATTAACTTTTAGTAAGATGGTGGGCTCCTTCAATCCCAGATGAAATGTTAAGACAGAGAATTTTGTAGAGTACAAAACCAGACAATAGCATTGTCTGTGCTGTTCTCAATATCACTGATGAAAATAACCTAACCCTAATGCAAGAGGTGAACCCTACAAATAAACATCATGTAGACTTTTTCATGAGAAGGGGGGAAGGAATTCTTTATCACAATGAGCTGGTGCAGCCACCTCCCCAGTGAAAGGAAAGCCTGTAGAAAGTGCTCCCATACTGCTGTTAAATGCATCCAAGAATTGCTGATAATGGCTAAAGGACATGGACAAACAAAATAACTAGCAACACAGTTCCTAGGAGATCCACACAAATCTGAATTTTAATTTTATAGACATAAATACTTACAGAAAACTTTCACATGCACTTATTGTATTATGTTTCCAACTGATACCCTGAAGTCACCCCAGATAAACTGCTGAATTGCACTGGCTGATGAACATACCTTTGGCAAATGCAGCTTAAGAGCATTTTTACTATTTTACTATTGGTATAAATATAAAACAATTTCAATGAGTTTTTGTGTATTCCCATATTATGTTGGTTTCGATACTTCATATTTTACTAATAAAGCCCCAGCATAGTCAAGCCTTAAAACCCCGTAACTGTGTCTATAATGATGATACGCTGATGTATTTATGCGTATCTCACCCAAGCACTGAATCGGAGGAAACGTAAACAGAAAGCGCAGCTCATTCTCGTGTTTTCTGAAAGATTCCATGAGGATACACAAAACTTTACATCAGTTTTGTTGCTTGTCTATATATTTTAATTCCCACCACTACTTCTCCCATCCTGTGATTCTCATATGGTATAAATTAGTAGTGCACTATTTTTTTCAAAGGTTATACCAAGTAGCTTCTGCTTACAATCTGTCCCTTGATGTTTCCTTTGTTTAGATGTTTTTAGTTCTCTTGGCCAAGTTTTGATAAAATTTGAGTACTGTGCAGTTATTGTATCCCATTTATTATCATAGGGTCTGACAAGTTGAATGTTTGACACACATACTTAAAAAGTGAATACAGGAAAATTATGCAGGGAAAGGAAAACATGTTCTATTAATCATGAAAATACATTGTTATTCTTAAGTGTTATAAAATTCATCTTTTACAGTTAAAACTGGGATGTTTTTCAGCATTTGTTGAAGTTCAATATTTTTGATAAGAAATGATTTGAGCCCTCCTAGCTGTACAGTAGGAATCTTCCGTTTAATTTATGTTCAGTATGTGAAATATTGTATCAATACAAGTGAGGATTTTAAGAATACCTTGCTGTTCATGATTTCTCCTTTACTGGATTCTCTATGGAGCACAATTGTTGCCAGTTTCATAAAGATTTTGTTTTGTTTGGATTTACTGTTTTCTATCCTTAGCACAGGGAGGATGCTTGCTTTCTGGGAAGGTAAAGAAAAGAAACTTCTTACCTTTGATAAGACTGGACGTTCCCATATATGGTGCATAATTAAGGGGACAGAAGAAAGAACCACCAGCTGGCTTTCCATAGAATAGCTTAGGTGAATGCAACGTCAAGTAAATGAGGGAGAAACATATTTTTAAGAAAGGAAATAAAAACAAACTAGGAAAGTTTCTCAGTGGTCTTCTGTTTTCCAATATCTCATTTCTGGCAGAGTTGGGACCCAGTTTTCTTCACAGTTTGTCTATGTATTTACACATCATCTTCTACAAGTGACAACTAGAGGAACTAGGAACTGGTCTATACTGATGGACTAGGTTTTTTTCTAGTAGGTTAAAGAAAATTATTTGCAGTTGCAGGATTGAGTGGCTGGCTTATTGCAGCTCTGCACATGTTTTTTGGTTTTCTGGGCCAGAGACTAGACACTAGAGTTCAACACAGGAAATAATGTAGGTACTGGAGAAACTAGTTGTCAGCTTCCCAGTGACAAATAAACATATTATATGTGATTTCAGAGAAGTGGTCTTTAATTGCTGTTTTGTGGACTACAGTGGTCCATAGGCTACTTCTAAGGGATCTGATAATAAATGAGACAAGCAAATCTATTGCTATTTGAAATTCATTTTGTACACAGCTCAAAGAAGTTGTAGGACTTCTATGTAGTTGTAGGACCCCATGTTAGCTTTGCTCTCATTGGCCTCAGGATGAGAGGGTGTATGGAAATCTTAAAAAAACCTATTAATTCTTGGATTCTTGTTATGAGTGATAGTGTACCAGAAAAAAGACAGTAATTAGCTGAATTTCTATTACTAGAAGTAATCTGCTGTTCCACTTTCTTTTCTCAAGATGTGAAAGTTTTAGGTTTTTCTCATATTGTGAGAGTTTTAGGGTTTTAGTGCCTAAAATTTCAGGAATAGTGTGTTATTCAAACTCAGAGTGGCTTACACGTACAGGACAAGGCACTGACAACAGAGGTGAAGATGTAAAAATTACAGAGATCACAGAGTTAAAATCAGAGAACTCAGCATTACAGTTCCAGTATTGTTTTTCCCACAGTGGTTTTCCAGCGGAGTTTTTACCTGCATTCATATTTTATCACACAGGAACATTCCACAGAGCTGTAGTTTTGGAGGAAAAGAAGCCTGTCAGTAGTATGAAGTTAGCCCTGGGGCACCAAATATTTGGCAGTTAAATAGCTGAGAAATTAATCTCTTAGCAACTTCTTTTCTCTGTTTACTGTCAATCCCATGCCAAAGATAAAGTGCTGGGGGCTTAAAGAATTTGGTGTTAGATATCCTATTTTGTATAAAAAATAATGCTGAATTGGTTAATATGTCAATCATAATAAACTGGCAGTTTTAAGTTGGGAATCCAGTTTAGTATGGAACTTTTCTCAGGAACGCCCCTGTTGGTCTCAGTCCTATAGCACTTGGGTGATAGAGTGTACTTTTCCAGCATAAGTGTATTTTCTTTTAATAAGGCAGTTTTGGTTTAATTCTAGAGGAATGCAGCCATGCTGACTAGAGCGTAAATTTGAACTGACTGCAGTAAATACATTTCAGCTACTCCGGGTTTACAATAGCATGAGAAGGGTCTGTTCTACACCATCTACTCACGAGCCTGGAATATCTCAGTGTGCAGAACATTAGTCAAATGTGAACGTGAGAATATTAGAATTGTGATTTATGATCTTTCAGGACTGTTGGGAACGGTATTTCATAACTGTAGGTGGGCTGCTGGGATGCATACTTGAGAGAAGCAGGATATGTTTCACTGATGGTGTGAAATCCTTGTTGGCTGGGCTGAAAAAAACTGTGACAGGAGAGTAGAAGAAACAAAAACTATTTTCTGGGAAGTTGGTAATTCTTCTCTGTCTGCCTCTAGTAATGCTCCTGAGGCAGATTACCCTCCATGCCCTTAGTCTGCCCACCACATAGTACTTTGCCTCAGAAAGCTGTTGCAACAAGACCCACCTGTAGAGAAGACACACTATCTTCTCTGGAACTTCGTAGGACAGAACTGATGGGAAAGACAAAATGTGCCAACTCTATGTACATCCATTAATTTCACAAGTGAACTCACTCTCTCCTCTTGCTACTTTACCCACAACCCATCAGAATAATTGGTAATAATGATTTCTTTTGTTACCTTCTCCTCCTTCCTCTCCTCAGTTTAAGATTAAATGCTTTTTTTTTTTTCAGTGACTGAAATTTCACAATTTTTTGCAGCTGTTTAAGGTGTCAAGTGATTCATGTCAAGATAGTATTGCACAGGTGATGAGGGTTTGACAGGGTAGGCTTCCCAATAGGGTATTCTAATGCCTTTTCTATATATATAGTATGTCTTTGAGAAAAAGGAGGAAAGAAAAAAAGGCCTTCTTGAAACTCTTAAAATTTCTGAAAGTTTGTGTTTCACAAAAAAGAGTCCCAATTACTTCCAGGACTTCCAGGATTTTTGTGAGTTTTTCTGGAGAGTGTGTTTCATATTTTTTTCATTAGAAAATGAAGCTACTTTTCATAAGTTTTCTAGCTGACTTTTAATTTCTGACTTAAGGTTTTGGCACAGCAGTACATATATACCACCAAAGAAAAATCTGTATTCCTAAATATATTGGCACAACATGCCTTGTACATAATACTTTGTCATGTTTTAGGGTGAATCCTGTTGGCTATGAATCAGTACCCTTAAGCTCTGGGATAGAAGCCATTGCCTTGGAATGATACAATCCTGCACCCCAGAGTACTTTACAGTGAGATGATAAATTGATGAATTTCATTTATACACAGTTGTTGCACACCTTTACATTTTATCAGTCACTCACGACAAGAAGAAATAGCAGAATGAGAGAAAGTAAAGACTGAGATACATTGTATGCAAGCAGAATAAATCATGAGAGCTTGTATTGTCAGCCCCATACAATCAGGAAAAAATTATGAAGCTGGTTTGAAAAATATTGGATATTTCTTTAAAAAGTGGGTTTATGTTCTTGTTTTCCTTTTATTTGGAGTGAGAGGATAGTGGAAAAGAGATTTCTTCAGAAAGGGATTCTTGTACACCGTTCCTGTTTATCTCCAAGCAATCCACAAAGGCTAATTCCACAGCAGGAGTCAGAATAGAAGCTAAACTTACTATCTTGAGTCTGTCTCTGGAGGTGCTTTTCCCTTTCCATTGCCTACAGAGGGAGACAACTGAGACTTGCTTTGTTAAACTAAATGTAGGCTCTGTGAATGTGTCATATAATTAATCTGATGAAAGCTTAGATTCTCAGGTCATCTCTTGACTCCTGGTCAAAATTCACAGAAAAACTTAAATTATAATGATGATGTTAATACTGAAACCATAACACAGAAATAAAGAACAAGTTCATCCTTAGGTCTTTAAAGAAGTAATCTAAAGATGGCATCCAGCTTAGGAAATCCATCAACTGCTGCCAAAACTTGGAGCATATACTCTATACATGTCTTAACCTTATGCTTTACCCTGATTATCCATTATGGGAAACCTGAAGACCATTGTGGGCTGGATGGACCTTGGTCTGAGAAAGTGGGAATGCTTTTTGATTCTTATGGTATAGCAATACTGTTAATACTCTTGAAGGGACTCATCAGAGTATCTGGTCAAGAAAAACTAGTGTACAGCAGAAACTGGGAGATGATAATCAGAGTTATCCAGCCAGACTGAAATCTGTATCTCAATCTATGGATAGGGACGTGTGTAAAGTATAAAGACACTTTCTGAAATGCCAATTAACTTTCTTTAACATAATAGAAAGTAAAGAAAGGTGAAGTGTTACCATTTTCAGAAGTTTTGATGACTTCTGAAATTTTAGCTATTTGGTGCCATTAAAACTGAGTGCCATGAAGTAGCTCTCCTGCTTATTTTGGTCATCTTGAAAAGTGGTGGATAGACTTAGGTTAGAAAAGCAGCTACACTAAATGCACAGGAATTATTCCCCTCTGCAAGAGCTTTTTATGTTCAGTATTATGATTCTATAATTCATACATCCATTCTATAAATCCATACTGCTGTTAATAAATATATACTCAAGATAATATTAATTCATGGTTTGATGTGTGAAATTGTTAAATTTTCACTGGCATGTATATTAAGAATAATACCCAAATGCAAGTAAAGCTGCTTCATGTTACAAAATCATGATATGAAAGAGGTATCACCTTTAAAGGACACTTATATAATATTTTTGAACTCTTACAGTGAATGCTGTGGATCTAGGCACAGAATTATGCATATACAGGATGAAACTATTTTTACAAATCTACCATGGTTATGTCTCATATTGTTAAAATTGTGTATTAGTGGTAATCCTACACAGGTCAATGGTGTAACTCTGGAGTTATACTGACAGAACATCAAAACAACCCTATCAGTTAAAGTAGACTGTAGCCTAGTTATTATGGCTGGTATAAATGAGACCAGAATCAAGCCCATGCTCTTTTAAAACCATTGGAACATGTAGCAGTGATGGACTGAGTTATTCTCTTACAGCAGTTTTACTATACGTTAATTCTGAAATGAAATCAACCATCACTTTCCTCGTCATGATGACAATCAAACCCAGAGATACCTACCGTCACAGTGTTCCTTGTAATGTAAGCTCACGGAGTCACTTTTGCTTTATACTGGTTTTATGAAATGATTTTACTACTTGTACAGATACTACAACAACCATTAGGACCAATTCTTCTAAGTTAAATACCTCTACGTTTGTTGGAAGGGAGATAGTGTTTGTCACCAAATGCTGTCATGGTTGCCTAATTTTGGGACAATACGGATGCTTGAGTATTATATGGACAGCTCAAGAGTCCTGAAGCTTAGGCATTTACTAAAAAGTTTTCATTACCAGGCCTGAATCTCAGCTATCCTCCTATGCTTCATGTACTAAACTTATATCAGCAAAACAGTATATACGCCTTGGTTCTGATTTTCCAGTGTGTTTGTATGCTTTTCACATTTCTTTGAATGTCTGCAGATCACAGGCAAATTACGGGTCGCATTTTAATCCTACTTGAAAACTGTGAAAAGTCCTTAAGTTGTTCAAAAACAGTTATGCGTGCATTGAGAACAGAAGTAAAGGCACTAATGGTCACTCTGGGTGATAGAAAAATTGTTGCTGTAGAGGGAAAGACAGAAAAGAGATGTACTGGTCAAAGTATGTACCAGTCAAAAAGTGCACATGGACACAACTAGAGCTACACTCATTACAGTGGTACAAGCCACAGTATAGTGCCTTAATTAAATGGAGATGAAGATTCTGACTTGTTATGGTTTACTGTATGTCCAGCTTTAATATCACTTCAACGATGCCCTACTGTCCTCTTGGAAGATTCATCGTGTCTGGAGATCCCTTTAGGAGAATTTCCTGCTTGTAGTATACTACACAATTCTTCTTTGGCTTTTAGCTCATATGTAAGATGCAAGGTGTTTGACAGAAAAAGACTCATGTTGCCTCTTTTGGGGACCCTCCTGCTGACAGTCTTTGCAGATGGGACAGTTTCCACACAGAGATCATGTTTCTGGGATTTGCTGCTCTAGCTGCCTGACAGAATTGAAGATTGCAGCTCACAAGGTCATTCCAGAGTGTCCTGTTTCATTTCAGATTTTTATTTTATTTAGTGGGCTTGGATGTTTGTGAAAGCAATTTTTACGTGCTGAGGATTTTTCTGAGTTTCATTACTTGACAGGGTCTCAGTTTCATTTCTTTGAACACTTGTGGTATTATATTCTAAATCCTTACCTTAGCCCTGATGGCAATGGAGACACTCAGGCCTCTCTATCTTATGTCATACTTTTACAGGGACATGAATCTCTGTGGTGAAACCAAATAGGGGGACATGTCTACATTGCAGTGTGGGACAGGCTTAACACCAAATGGGATGAAACATACTCTCCCAGGCTCTGCACAGGGCTATAGGTTGGCACTTTTGCAACTGCCACAGGGAGTGACAATCAGGTGCCATGGGGAACGCTGGTAAATCTGTACTTGGACCTGGTGTTTTTGACATAGTTCAGTCAGTTCCAGTGATCTCTTCAAGGATTGTATTGACTCATCTGTCTCTTTACGCATGCGTGGCTTCAGGGCTGCTGCAAACTGGAACTGCGTATGTAGAAACTTTCGGGTTCCATTTTGAATATAGCACAATGTACAGTGAAATCCAGACTTTGCTGCTGTTAGGGGAAACAGTATGGTACGTGGAACTTTCCTGTAATAATGGGAAACATTGCTGAATAGCACTGGGAGTTAGATGCAAGGATATGTTAAGTATGGTGTCTTTCCTTCCTAGTTCTGTGTTAAGAACACTCAGAAGGGATGTGGGAAGCCAAAGTCCAGTCTTTCTTCTTTCTGACAAGTGGGAGGCCTACTTTCAGATTGTCTCTAGGTAAAAATTAAAGTTGAACTTGGATGAACACCAATCTATTGAGAAAAATGCAGGACTGCTCTATCTTCTGGCAGTGATGTAAATCTAATTCTTTTTTTCTATCAGAATCTTTAATCCAATGCAAATCCCAGCGGAGTCTGTGGATAATTCTTAAGTTGACCAAAATGGCATTTTTCAGCAGTCTTGGGGAGAGAAAATGATCCTGGTCTGTTTTGCATTTTGTCTGCTCTATTTTTCAGGGAAAAATCACTTAACACAACAATTGTATATTTGTGTACATTGTTACATATCTTTCTTTATTTTTTCATAATGCAAAGCTCTGGCAACATGCTGTCTTTAAAGATGTGGATTTGAGTCAACTGTAAAGGTTGGAATAAGTTGGAGAATGCAAATAGCACTAAGATTTTGGATCAAAATTAGGCATGATTGGCTGGACTGGAAGAAACTGTTCTACACACAAAACTATTTGTGGTTTCTAGCAGGTGAATCTCTTTTTCACAATGGAAGCCTTTATGAATAAGCAATTATTAGGGAAAGTATTTCAAATTTATTAGAACTGCTCCAGCAATCCAGTCCTTACTCCTGTTCACAATTGCATGTTCAGCTGTATTTGCACAAGCAGCACAGTTTGAAGGCAGTATGAAGACTCCCATTTCTAACTCATCCTTTCAGGTACTAGGAGCGAGCTCTGCAAGAAAGGAACCACATCTGTTTTTTTTTTTTTTCTTTCAATTTTCTATCATTCTTTCTCCCCATAGGTCCTGCCTAAAGACAGATTTAAGTATGTTGAACTTACTGTGTGGTAGACAAAGCTATTGTGTTCCTTAGCTTTTCTAGATGAGCAACTTCTTTTCTGGATGGTAATAATAAAGAGAAAATTCCCTCATATTCATGACAGAGTGAATGAGCAGAGGTCTGTGAATGGACTTGTATCACGCTGTGCAATTAGTGTGATTGATTGTCTTTCTACTGGTTCAAAATCAGCCTAAAACCCTCCAGGCTGATTTGGAACTGATCTCAATACTTGGCACAAACATGTGTTATTTTGTTTTGGGGGCTAATTTTGGGCCATCTGGAAAAATAGCGATCCTATCTCTCCTTTTGAAGATGTCAAGACAGAGTCCCTGAAATGCTCTGCTGTGTAGAACTGCAACAGCACCAACAGGGTTGGTGATCTTCTGGAGATGTATGAGCTTCAGCTGGTAGCAACATTAGGAATGTCTCCTGAATAAAAAGACCAGACTAATACATGTACTGAGGCTGCTTGGGACAGGAAACTGGGGGCTTTAATTTTCAGAATGAAATACAGTCTCATATGATCTATTGTGGATAAAAAGAAACAAAGCATTTTCTTCCTGGCAGTTCTCTAATTATTCTAATTGGAAATGGAAGAGGCTGTTGTGAAGGATAACATAAACACCTGAGAGTGCACTTAAACATAAGTAGCACTGAAAAGATGCCAGCTCATTCTCAAGTGTACACTTGTTGTTCTCTGAATAGAAGTTAGCCTTGAAATTTGCATAGCAAAAGGTTCAGAGTGAGTGCCAGCACCAGGGTGGAATACATTTAATTAAAGAACACGGCAAAGGTAAATGATACTTTTTTTTTTTTTTTTCCTTTGCTTGATTAGGAGCTACTTGTTTCAGGATCAGGTGAACTGAGCAGAGTTTGTTGTTTAGCTCACAAGGGCATAAAGGGAGGGAAGGATGAGAGCTTTTGGATGTTCCAAATAACAGCTGGATTTCCCCAAGCTGCCATCTGGATTGTAACTCATATCTTGGAGATAGGTACATCCTCATGATAGCACTTCAACAGTGAAAAAGTGTTTGCCAGAATGGTTCATGTTCACTCTAAAAATAGGACCATTTAAGAAGTCTCAAGGAAATTCTTCTGTAATTAAAAACAATTCCGTTTAAATTAAATGGTGCTAGTAAAAACTTGCTTGAATATTAATCCTGGATTTACCAGTGGGTGGGTTTTGGTTTGCTGCCAGTCCCCACCTTCTTTTCCCCACCTGAAAGGTACATGCCTAATGTCCTCTTCCCCATTTCTGTTGTACTAATATCATTTCATATGAGGAAATGTTCAAAATCTGACACTTACAGAAGAGTGGGAGGAAGAAGATTTATAGCAGAGTATGCATTTTAATATCCACTAATAAAAATGCCTTAAAATTTCCATTGATTCTTACTGATGGTCATTATTTGGCCAGAATTAAAACAATATCTCTATTAAATAAAGTTGTCTTTAGGTATTAGGCTTTCATGATCTAATATTTTTACATAAGTATTATCAAGGTATAGAGCTATGTGGAGCTTCTTAAATTCAGTCTTATAGAATTTGTCTATGAAAGTTACCATATTCAATTTTTAAGGATATTTGGTTGATTCTTTTCTCCACAAGAATTATAGCACTATATGCTTCTAAGCCCCACACTATTTCCTCAAATATACAGTAAAATTGAAGTCTCACAGAAACTTGGTGTCTGTTATCTCAAATACTGTAATCAGCACAGTCAGTAACCTAGAGTTAAAATACCTCTGAAGGATATAGAAGTCAGCATAAATGTTTTTGATGTCTTTGAAGGTAAAGAAATATGCTTGTGCAGATACCCTGTGAAATATAGTGTTGCTTTTGTTCTTCAGGAGGTAGAGTTTGATGGAGTTCAAGAGAACTTCTGACACAGACTTCAGAAAGTTTCACAAAACTGTTGCAGATGCTATTGGGTTAAATGGGGACAGCTTGGGGTGCTCTTCTCAGTCAGGAGTTAAATGTCCAAGGAAATTCAGGATTGTTGATCCTTTTCTTGTTGATATTACAATGGAGTGATGAAGACTAGAACTATACTTGCAAAATGTCACAAAAATGTTGCAACAACATTAAGAGACTGATTTCTGCCAGGCTTAATGTCCCTTATACCTGGCCTGAGAGTGTCTCCCAGTGGTACTTGCACAGAAGGTCGACTGTCAGGTGTCCTTGTCTCTGTTGAATGTACTTGAACATAGTTTCATTTTTATCCTGTCTTTAAAAAATAGGTAAAACAAGGCCAGTGCACCATGTGACGTACTTCACCATAGCTCTGCTTTGCAGAGCTTGTTGATACAAGGTAAATGAATTACATTTTGGTTTTCTCCTACAGAAAAATATTGAAGAGAATCCCTCTTTAAGAAACAAGTAAACTTGAGAGACAGAAGACAGGAATGATTCTTTACAAATCTATAAGGAGCTTGTTGCTGGCGATGACTTCACTGCTTAGGGTTTGAGTTTTGATTCTCAGCTGTAGATGAACTTCTGATTGTGCATTCTTTAAGGGCGTGTGAACTACATTAATATTTGCACTTATTCCAGTCTCTGTAGGCTCATGAGAGACCTTGCCAAGTTCATCTAGACTGCACACTTTGCTCTTGTGATCTTGCAGTGCTTTCTGGAAAAACCCTGGAGGATCAACACATCATTTGGAGATGTAAGCTCATAATGTTCTGTTTCAGAATCCATGAAGAAAAATAGGTAATAAGCAAGCTCTGCTTGGGAGGGACTATCCTGATGTGATTTATAAATCTGCATGGATTAGTCTATCAAGTTCTGATTTATGAAATATATTATGTTGACCAATTATATTACTTTCCCGATTCAAAAGTCTTGAAATTGGTTTGAAAAACAGCAATCCATCATAACATTGAATTATGTGCCAGTGATGCATAGCAGTATCTCTCAAAATCCTTGATATTGATTCACCATTTTTGTTAGTAAAATTCATGTTACCTAATATCCTTCATAGAAAAATATGTTATTACAGATATATGTGATGGACAGAACACATAGCTAACTTTCTGGGCTTTTTGTTAGGGCACATAAGGTTTACCAAGGTTTTGAATTCTTCAGTCTGAATTAACTATGCATCTGCTTAAGAAATTTCTATTTTTGAAAACACAGATCTTTGATCACTCATATTTTTAAAATGAGGAACCTGTTTCCACAGTGTATCTTGCAAGTGATTATTATTGCTAGCAACTGTCAGAATAAAGGACTGAAAGTTCAGGCAGAGGTTGAGGTTTTTGGACATCAGCCATTGTGTGGGTCCCCTAGTAATGCTGCAGAGGTATCAGAAAATGGAATTCTGGCATGAACTTATTGTGTTGTGGTCTGCTTCAAACAGAAACAAATCTTGTGGGTATAACAGCACTATTAATGTTTTTGGAAAAAGGCCTTTCTTGTACCAGCAAGAGTTTCCCCTCTCTGAAAAGCAGAGTTATAACTGCAGCTATTTTCAATATTGAATGTGTCTCTTCATACAGGATCTCTTTGGTAATATTACATCTTCATCATATTTGAAAGGCTTAGACGGGAAGAGATGCTTCCGATAAGTCCTAACCTGTATAAACTACAAGAACATTTTTCTAGAGCAACTTGTTACTCTCTATGAGAGCTTTAAGCACTCAGTGACAGCTACAGCCTTGCTGTCTGTTTTAAAGCCAGTTCTTACTGAAGAGTAATTTGCATCAGAAAAATGCATTGTTAATACTTAAAGAATGGTTGTGGATCTACAGAACTGGGAGAACAGAGACAACAATACAGCATAGACAGGGCCATATTATAAAGGTGAGTGAGACCTGAGGCTAAACCAAGAGAACAGGAGAGAAGCATCGTGTCACTGGCTGGATCAGAGTTGGTGCAGAATTATTACAATTTGATGCCAGTATGAGGAAACTACAATGTACCAGTCCTTCCAGAAGATGTCTTTTCTCTGTGAGTCTGAGTTTCTTGGGGTTGTTTTTACTGCAGCACATTTTAACAACTGAAGGCAACTCATTTCCTGGTCTTGGTCCTGAACTATTCCGTTCTGTTCTGAGTGTTTACACAATGCCTATTGTTGCTATAACTTAATGTCCATAACTTTTAAATTTGTAATATGGATGTAGATGCTGTAGAAACTAAACCTACACTGCATGAAATCTCACTGAAGTATCACTGGGTCATGATTAATTTGATCTTATATTTACAAATTGAGTCAGCAGTGTGAATCAGCAACCTTCATTCTTATTTTATTACATTACTCTTATTTTATTACATTAACATCTATGTACCTGCAACTGGGATCACAGTTCCAGTGTGGTAGATATGTAGGGTGAGGTAGTGTCTGTGCCCAAAGAAAATACTGGGTAAAGAAGGAATAGAAGAGGGAACAGACTTGAAGACTGATAGGTTTTATACTGTCTTATTGTATGTCTCAAGTACTTTCTGATAATGAAGACCACATACAATGAAATCCGATACGTTGTTGTTACTGTTAGAAGAGTTGCAAATCTCTTTCTGTACATTTTGTGAGTGAAATGTACCTGTATGGATGATGTGGTTTGGAAAAGAAAAATAGCATAGCAAATAGGAAATTATTTTCCTTTGTGATAGTTATGTTACACACAAAGACTGTTTCAGTGCAAGTCTAGTTATGTCCAGATAAATCAAGAAGTAACTAAACTTGATAACAGTTCTCTCAATTTTCTGATGTCCCTGCGCAAGTGCATGGGGAATGGTTAAAGAATAATACCATGTACAGGGACTGTGTGACTAAGTGCTTCTCTGTGAGGCCTTATTGCAGAGGAAAGCATAGAAATCAATTTGCCTGGCCAAAGAACTGAAAAGTAAGGGAAGATATGTAGGTCAATCAGCAGAAGTGGCAGAGGAAATTATGTCTTTAGATCCTTACATCTTTAGCAACAAAATATAAGACTTAGATTTCCTCTTAATAGCAAAGTAATGGGAATTCTGTCACTTGGTTCCTCATTATCTAGAAATGGAGAGGATAAAGCAGATCAAATCAGCAAGAAAGCAGAATTACTTGATTAAGTTCTATATTTTAATAACTTGTAGTCTAGAGGCTTATTGCAAAGGTCACTGAAATCAGAGGAACCCCACTGAATTTGGAGCAGGCTCTTGAGTATTACATTAATGCTGTCTATTCTTTTACCCATGCACTTAACATTGCCATTTAGTTCTGCCTCTTAACTGGCTGCTTCACAGAGACATTCTATATATCATCTACAAATTGAAATCTGGCAGCTGAATTTATACAGTACTTTTAAGGATCAGGCCCTAAATCTGTATGCATTTAGCACACGCTGCTGGCGGATGCAGAGCAGCAGTGTATGGCAGTCTTACTCTGCAGCTGTATGCTGTTTACTGACACTAGATTCACAGCACAGCTTTCTGTGATGGGATTTTGTTCTCTTTCTCCCTTTGTAGATGGCTCAATTCTTCCTTTAAAAAGGCTAAAACCAATTACAATAGGGTGCAGACCAAATCAAAATGAGAAATGCCATTTTCCCCTTACATATCTGTATAATCCTTCACATAGTGCCTGATCCACTGGTCTGAGTGAAGAAACTTGCACCTCCTTATATCAATGGTGAACTTGTTTAATTTCTGCATACGTGAATGCACGATGGCATAGGAGTGGATGTATGTTTTATATAGATGGTATTGCTCCATTTGTACACTCCTTACATACAGAACTGCTGATCTGGTGCAGGGTGTCTGTCTATAGCTGTAAGTGTGACCCCAAGTAACCTGTTCATTAAGATGACAATCAGAAATAATGCCAAATTGATTGTGCTGGCACAAAGGGCCTGTGAAAGTTTGGGATGGTCACGAAATGTGTGCTGCATTTTTGTAAATCTGAATGCCATATATACATCTCACAGGAAAAAGACATGTGAATCATTTTGGCCACTTCCTAATGTTAGTGTCAACAAAGCAAGGTATCTTACTGACTGCTGTTTTAAAATGGTAAAGGTATTGGGGAAGAAAAAAGTATACCTAAGGGCAAGGATGTGATCTCCAAATTCCTTAAGCAGGCAGCTGATGGGATGGGCAACCCGTGAAGGAGCTAAGGAGAGCAGCATGTATACAGCAAGCGTCAGGGTGCGGGAGGATGGCAGGAGATGGAAATGGAATAGCATTCAGAAGCGCATTAGGCTCTCATTCAACAAAGCAAGCCCCTCCTGGTGATTGCATTGGACCATTTTTGTTCCAAGGGGCCGATGAGTTCTAGCATTACTAACAGGCTAACAGTTCTATCATAGACCTCTTCCTCAGATCTCACCTGAGTAGCGGGAACTCCTATTTCACTTTCTTCACATACATTAAAAACATGAAGAAACCAAAACCCATGTCATTACCTTAGCTCCATTGTAATTAGTATTTTTAGGTGCCTGTGTATGTGTGTTGTTACAAGGTCAGGGTAACAGACTAAAGAGGAAAAACATAGACCTGTTACTTGCAGACTTTTCTCTTTTAGAATGAAATGAAACAAAATGTAAAGCATGCATTCGTATGGGCAATGACTATAGGAATGCAACTGTTCTTTAACGCCATGTTTCAGTATACAGAATCAGACCGTCAAAGCAGCGTCAAGTTTACCACTACACTGGTATTTCTGAAATCACTCACACAGCTTGGCTATTAATTCAGTTTAATTGGCAAATATTGGGGTTTTCTTTTTCTAGGTGATTTTCTTATTTTAACTTCACGTGTGCCTTCCCAAAACTATATGCTTAACTATGGCTTGAATAACTAAAAGGCCTTATTAATAAAGTTGCACAAAAGTACACTTCATTATATGTATCAATGATATATTGGAAGGTTTAATAAGCCAGTATTTTATCGGCACACACCTTTATAGATGTAGAGTTCCAGCATACACATCCAATTAAGAGATTCTGGTTGTGTAACCCCAGCTAATGCAAATCTGGGGGCACTTACAAAGGGAAATCAGGATCACTGAGCCAGTTTTGAAAAATCTCTAAATAACACGTGTTCTGAGTAATTTTGTCTTCCAAAATAAGCAACTCGGAGCTTCTATTTTTGCTCCTAACTGTTCTTCACTGATGTGTCGTATTTTGAAAATCACAACTGTTAAGCAGGGAGTAAAACAACTGTGTTGAGTAATTGCCTGTCAGTGTCCCAGCTCTCTCTGCTCTGTTTTTGAACGTCAGCAAAAAGTTTGAATTTTTACCCTTTGGAGATAATTTCAGTTCCCCATAGGCGTTTGAGAACTAAGCACAGGCATTAGTGAAAATGGAGGGACAGTATGATGTCCATGGGCCCAGCTGTCTAATGCACTCACCTGTTTCCAAGGTCTAAAAGGCTGGGGTTTTATTCTGCTCTAGCTCTGCAAAATGAGGATCATATAATGGATTGTGAAAGCTAAAATGGTAGTGTGGGTCTTTTAATTTCATTCCTTGTTATTTTTTTTTAAAGTGCACTTTAGAGCAATCCATAAAGCCTGATGGGCAGTGCTTGAAACTCATCTGTTGTATGGTTGCTACATTGATCACTGCCTTGTACCTCCCAGCTGGGCACTGAGCTGTTAAAAAAGAGTTTAAATATGATCTTCCCAAAATTAACAAAGCAACTGAGTTACGTTTCAAAGGGATGCAAAGAAATACAATTTTTTAACATCTTTGTGGTCAGGAGGAGAGGAAGTATTAGGGCTTTGTTCTCTTCTTTCTTGTGCTAGTATCATTTATGTGTAATTCCACTGCAGTCAGTGATGTAAAATTGGAGTGAAGAAGGAACCTGAATGCACATAAGTCCCTGATGAGATGCATCCCAGAGTCCTGAGGGAATTGGCCGATGTAGTCGCCAAGCCCCTCTCCATGATATTTGAAAAGTCATGGCAGTCAGGTGAAGTCCCTGGTGATTGGAAAAAGGGAAACATTGTGCCCATTTTCAAAAAGGGTAGAAAGGAAGACCCTGGGAACTACCGACCTGTCAGCCTCACCTCTGTGCCTGGGAAGATCACGGAACAGATCCTCTTAGAAGCTATGCTAAGGCACATGGAGGCCAGGGAGGTAATCTGAGATAGCCAGCATGGCTTCACCAAGGGCAAGTCCTGCCTGACGAACCTAGTGGCTTTCTATGATGGAGTGACAGCATCAGTGGACAAGGGAAAACCAACAGACGTCATCTATCTGGACTTCTGCAAAGCCTTTGACACGGTCCCCCACAACATCCTTCTCTCTAAATTGGAGAGCTATGGATTTGATGGGTGGACTGTTCGGTGGATAAGGAACTGGCTGGATGGTCGC
>NW_009258754.1:2552812-2553100 GCF_000687185.1 Egretta garzetta | reverse complement strand
CTCCCAGCTTGTTATGCACCTGGCTGAGCAGGAGAAGCTCAAAAAGTCCTTGAGTAGTCTGAGCACTACTTGGCAACAGCTGAAAACATCAGTGTGTTATCAACATTCTTCTGGTACTAAATCCAAAACACAGCACTATGCTAGCTACTGTGAAGAAAATTAACTCTATCCCAGCCGAAACCAGGACACCCTCTACTCTGCTCTGCTGAGACCCCACCTGACGCACTGCATCCAGCTCTGGAGCCCTCAACACAAGAAGGACATGGAACTGTTGGAGCGGGTCCAGAG
>NW_009258754.1:2534998-2552531 GCF_000687185.1 Egretta garzetta | reverse complement strand
AGAGAGGTAGTGGAGGCCCCATCCCTGGAAACGTTCAAGGCCAGGTTGGACGGGGCTGTGAGCAACTTGATCTAGTTAGCGGTGTCCCTGCTCCTGTGGGGGGGTTGGACTAGATGACCTCTAGGGGTCCCTTCCAACCCAAAACATTCTATGATTCTATGATTCACCTGGGTCTTTAGAGCAGGAAGGAGCAAAGTGAGACTGATGTCATGAAGCAGTAAGTTCGATGTTGTGGGCAGGAAGTCAGAGTCTTCCATCTTCAAACAAGATGGTCTCACTCTGTGCCAGGAGGTGCTGTGTGAGGTTGTGTTCTCACAAGTGCCAAGTTCAAGAAGCAGAGAGAGGATCTGGTTGCTGAGCTTTAAGAAGCTGCAAGCCTATAATCTCAGGCTGAATTGATGCAGTGCTGTGGAAAGAATATGATGCTTAGACGAACGAATGTTAACTGGATTGTGCCATCATATTCTGAGCACTTTTCAGGGACAAATAATCATCCCAAGGGAACAGGAAATTCCTAGAAGTGAATGTCATGATCATGTGGGAATGGATTGAAGTTGTAACATCACATTGAAATTTTAAGTGCACAGGTAATATTGTTCTCTGGGATTTCAGCCTGTACCTGTTAAAATGGTTGTCTGTGGAAAAAATATTTTTAAGAATACTGTCATCACTGTTAATTTGCATTCTTTAAGCAAGGTTCCCCTCCCCCCAAAAAAGTGGAGATATGGAAGAGAAATGGATATTTTCCTAAGTTACCAGCCAACAGCGAGATTTTTTACAGTGATTCATAGCTGAGCCTGAATGCAAATATAAGGACAATATTCTATATTGCATGTATGAGTGATCCTGTAAAAATGCTCCTTTATAAATGACCTTTTATTCTTGGCTACTAGAAATGATGATTGAGTCTGTTGTTCTGTGTACCCATCAAAAAAAAAAAATTCATGGACATTTCTGTGTATACATTGAACTACACTCTTCATCTTTGAGAGATACTGCATTTTAAGCTTTTGCTGTTATGCCTGTCGCACCAACTCCTTCGTTACTGATATTTTCTAGTATATTAATAGTGTCCCTCAAACTGAAACAGCAAGTGTTACAGCAAGTAACAAAATGCTGTACATCTCCCAGAATACCCAGAAAAAGACCTTTTCAAGTTATTTTCTGTAAAGGATAGTAGGAAACTAGGTGTGGGGAAAATAGCTCATGAGTTTATAAGATAAACAACTTCTGAGGGTGCTATATGTGTAACGCTGTATACTCAAAGATGATCTTTTCTTCATGTCTACAGCAATTTCACTGACTTGCTGAGAGGTGCTGGTGAAGCAGGATAATAGACCTTCACTGTTGGAGAAAAGACTACTTGTCATAATGTGGTAAACTGTTCAGCTTCTCTTTTTATCAGTCAGGGGAACTCCTCTCATTTGTGTTTAAAGTGAGCGTAAGGCATGTCTATATTCATTCCATTTACTCTCATTTTATTCTGCCAGAGTACAGTAAGGGCCATAGTGAGAGTGAAAATCAAAGCCTCATAAGTCTAGAGTATCCCTTTTATTAAAGTCATTTCAAGTCATCGTGGTTTCAAATACATTTTGTTGTATACAAAAGATCTTTTGCTAAATAACTGGCATATTTAACATGCCGATTCTTTTGGAGGAATCATGAACTTAGAGATATCAGAATAATAGAGGTGCATATATGACTATTAAACTGTCATGAAAGCAATTATTGAATATCCCCAGTAACGGCTCTAGAAACAAATTCTCCACTCCAGACTTCTCCAGATATGCAGGTCAGGCACTAGAAGCTAAACTCAGAGGGTTTTCCTGTTGGGTAAAACAAGCAGGCTGCCGTGCTGAGAGGCAGGGTGTGGGAGGATTTATCGGCTGCTCAGGGCAAGAGGGAAGTTAACTTGGGTAGTTACCAAGAACTGAAAATGGGATAAAAGGATAAAAGGTGAAGCACTTTGGACATGTGGGAATTAACTTGTTTGAACTTTAGAGAAGAGGAAATAGAGAATTAGAACTTGGAAGAAGTTAGTGGCTGGAAGTAGATTAAATAGCCTAGACAAATCAGGTGCCTTCCTGTGCCTGGAGGAAGAGCAGAAGAGAGAGACTCCAGTAGATAAATTTCCATACTGAATAAGGACTGGGCTATGCCAAGTCCATAATGGCATACCAAATTTGCCTGGGAGGATAGAGGATTTAGGAGAGGTGGGTTTGGAACCTAATTCTTATGAGCCTTGGAAAATCTGATAGAAAGCCTTTGAAGTTCTCTGGCTCTGCTGTAGTGAGGACAATGAAAATGGATCCTGTGCCTTCCAGCAGCCCTTGTGTGTGAGATGTGTTTTAATTAGTTTCCATTTAGCTTTTTTACGTTGCCCTCTTTTTAGTCTGCCTTATCTGTGGAGCAAGGGTTCTTGGAGGAGTCCATGCTGAAGAGTTAGCTCTAGCCTCTTTCTTACCTTGGAGGGTATGCTGGCCTTTTACATTTTCTTTCTTTATTTCTTTTTCTGGAAAACTCTGTGTATTTGTGAGGCCCTGAAGAAATGAAGCTGCAGTGTACCATGTTCCTCACGGATCATCTCCTCTCTGGCAGATCTGTAGTGCATATTGCAGGTATTCAGTTTGCAGCATCTACTCTCCTCTATGATGTACTGGTGTGTTCCCTCTTCTGTTTTTTTTCAGGAGTGGGAAGAAATCCTTTCACCATTTCTCCAGCCTGTAACCCAGGCTGAGATAGGTGTGAGGTACTACACACTTGGTGGAGCTGAAGCTCCTGCTGCAAAGGAGGGAGGAAAGGGGGCCTTGCCTAGCTGAGAAGAGAAGGACTTTACCTGGATGTATTAATATTGTAACAGCGTCTAGAGGTGGTCACGAACAGCAGCTGCCCAACTCACTGCTGCCGTTCTGTACTGACCACAGAGTGAAGGGGCCTGGAGGTGGGGAGTGAGAGAGAGGGAGTTACGCTTTCTTCCTGCTTCCCACAGTGGCTCGCAGGAGCTATTGCAACGTAGCTGGTAGGGTATAGTCATTGCTAGTAAGAACTGGGAAACACCATTCCTTCACTTTTAGTCCACTTCCTATTTCCTGCACTTAAGGGAAGCTCTGCTTCACCTCAGGGAGCAACTTTAGTTCTTTGGCATGGGGAGTATCCTATATTGCCATAAATAAAGCCAGGTTATTGTAGCACTCTCTTATCTGAGGATTGCCAAACATCCTACAAATACCGATTAATGTTCCTGACAGCCTTGCAAAATAGAGTAACTAATCTCATTTTACAGGTGGAAAGATGAGGCCCAAGGAGATTGATGGTCTGATTTTTCAGCGGTACTAGGATGGCATTGCTGAAAATCCAACAATAAGTGATTGGCCCAAGGCCACACAGGAAGTTGGTGGCAGTGGGGAGAAGAAATCCAATCTTGGCTCTCGGTCTTTCAAGCAAACCACCAGATGACACTTACAAAACACTTCTGGGGATGAAAAGTACTATGTAATTATTGCTTCTAATATAAATATTTTCCTCTTAAAGCAAAGCTTTTCTTTTTTAGTACCACTGACTTTATTAAGCCCATGTGATTGTCTTTGTTTAAGCTGTTACAGTGCAGATCATTGAAACCATGTAAAACATTCAGGGTCTGCATGCAAAATTTATGCAGTTAAAATACATTATCCACTATATTGAAACATTTTCTTGTAACAGTATTGTCTGTGCAATTCACAGAAACTTAAAACAAAGCAACCCTTAAAAATAGCTACCCATGCATGAGCATCCCTCAGAAAAGAAAACTCTTGTTACTTGCAGATAGATCTTGGACCGTGTCATGCCCAATTTTAATCTCAGAATCTCCTTGTATAGCTTTTTCTATTGCAAAAATTGCAAAAATAAGTCAAACATTACTGGCTTCCTCCTGTAGGGCAACATGTATAGCTGGTACCAGATCATGGCAGAGAAGTGTTTGGTGCCATGTTTGCACCTGTGGATTTTGGGTACTGGGCAGGGCATATGGTAGGATCAGGAAAGAGGAGAAGGCAAACCGATGCATGAAACAGTGCATGAAAGTCAGTATGTCAGGGGAAATCCCTTAATAATTCAAGTGTGGAACAGAAAACAAGAATGGTCAAGAAATCTTTAGTTTTGGTCATAACATAGTACCTTCAGTATGTTATTTATACCTAATAAGAGACTGGCAAGGTGATCCTGCAAATGCCGGGAAACACAAACAGGCAATACATAGTGCAATCATTATCATCATTTTAAGTGTTCATTAGACACATATGTATACTCGTTGTTACTAGAAAAGCAATGACTTATAGAAGTACTGTTTAGACAATGATAAAATGTTAGCAGATGAAGGTCACTGTACCAGTAGAGTAGGGTGTTGTCTGAAATGCTGCATGATACTAAATCAACCTCCTTCATGTTCTTCCCCTACCCCCAAAAAAACCCCTTTATAATTATCACTGGAGTAAATTAATCCACTGGTTTGATTGATACCAGATCTTGGCTTGGTGCCAGGCAACCGAATCCTGAAAGGAAAAAAGATATAGCGACAAAAGAAGAAAACAGATGTCTCAGAGTTGCATATAGAAGCCAGCAATTTGCTTGGTTCTTATAAACAGGGGGCAGCATCGGGAGGAACAGACTCTGTACGGAAACAGTAAGCGTAAACAGGGTAACAAATGTTTTTGGGGCAGTCTTTGCTGAATTGCATTCACACCTGCCGGTGCCTTATTGCCAAGCATGGATCGCACTTATAGCAACGTTCTTTTCCTTTGATGAAAAGTCTCGTGAAATAGCTATAAACTATGTCCCACTGTGTTACCTTCAGCTTGAATTTTTAGCCATATAATGCCCCTTTGGAGCAGAGGTTAAGCAAAATATATAATTTTTAAATGAAAACATTTTGTTTTCATTTTCCAGTGGTGTGCCTGGCCAAAAGAGACTCTCTGAGACTGTCAAAGTTTTGTTTTCTTTGTTTTCAAACTAATCAGTTTTTTGATGAACTTCTTTGCTGTCTTCAGGTTAATCAGTTGATGTTTTATTTTAATTGACTCCTTACGTTGCATTTAGTCTGCTTGATAATCTGCAATCAGAAAACAGTATTTGTTTTTAAATATGATATGAGAAGAAAGACCATAAGATAAAAAAGAGACTGTATAAAAGATTCCAATCAGAGCTCTGTGAAAACTATCCCTTTGACCTCTGCAGAGCATAATTTACTACAAAATATAATTCTGAATATTGCTTTCCAGATTGTCTGTCATGTAGTATTCAAGAAATGTCAAATCTACAGGAAAGGAGGCAATGATCCTTTTTGAAATTCAGATGGAAATTTCAAATAGAAATTTACTGAAATTCAGTATGTATTTACAATGAATCTTTTTTAAAAAGACAGCACTCTTACTGTAAACCAAAACATGTATATCATTACTCTGTACACGTAGGCAAATTTTTCAAGTGAAAAAGTACACAGTTCAAGATATACCAGTGCTGCATATATGCCATACTTTGGAATATTTTTACTTTATTCTAAAGACAGAGCAAAAAAATAATTTTTTTTTTTCTCTACTTTCACTCATTCTAAGCTTTCAGTCAGGTAATTTTGTGACCTGTATAACTTCTTTCACTTTTTATGTGCTCTTATGAATTTTACTGTGTTTGCTTTTGAGGATGTTATGATTTAGGACTTGTCAGCTATGTGCCACTTCTTCATGGATGTGACTTGCTTATCAAAAATACACATTATTGCTTGTTTACTGGGCCATAGAATATATATATTTTGAGAACATTGAAGGTCTTTGACTTTAATTATTAATTGTGGCTCAGGCCTGAAGATTTCTGTTTTCATGGTTCCTTGTGGGAAATAGAAAGTAGACAGAGTTATAACGTTCTGTTAGAGAAAATTCACTCTGATCTCACGTTAGTTTTTACCTACTTGAAATCAAGTTTTCTGTTGATGATCATCCCCATTTGGTTGCATTTTTATAAACTATGGAAGCTGGCTTGCAGCATCCTTCTAATCCAGTCTTTCTTTAAAAATAACAGAACTGCTAGTACTCTTAGTGGCAGAAACAAAAGGGCTTCTGTTTCTATTGCTGGCAGCGCTGTTTCTAGCTCAGTCCATTTCACCATAGAGTACTTGAACTTTCTCAGTCTGCTAATACGTGTATTGAGTAGTTTTGGGGTTTTTCCCACTTCCTTTCTTAAGGTCTGTATAGTCAAGTTTCCATTACAAGACATCAAAGGAGGCTCTGGGGAGTGCACTTCAGGGTTGCCTCCACAACACTGCATCAAATCAGGGATTCTTAAATTCAGCTCAGACCCTGCTGCCTCCACTTTGTCTCCTGGAGGGCCACTGGAGTTCCTCATTCTCATTTTTGCAGTATTCTAGCTTATAAGATCAGAAATACAGGTACTACTGGAGCTGGATTAGGCATTATACCCTCTGGAGGACTCCAGCTATTTTGGTGTGATCATGTGTTTCTATACTACATTTATCAATACCCTGACTCCTAGGAAGGCACTGTAAATTGGCTCTACACAGACCTACAGCATCAGTTCTGGCACCTTTTGATTTCAGTTGACCTACATTGGAAGTAGACTACATTTATGTGACGCTCTGCTTTACCTTGAAAACCTTGTTTAGAACTGAGCTAGCTCTCTGTGGACATAGTTTGTCTCTCTAACATGGCTAACTTGCAACCAAGTCAACTGCTCATTGATTCCGTAGTTAACTATGTGAGCTAGTGAGAAGTGCTTAGACAGAAAGCTGTAAAATATCTCTTAATGTGCCATGCTGAAATGTGGTGAGCCATAATTCATGGTGCATTTAGAAAGAAGGCTTTGAAATCTACCTTTGACATCTTGAACCTTGGGCAAGTTGATTATGCTGAGACTGACTAGTTTGGGTGGTGTCAGAGTTCCCAAATATATTTCCCTTAAGGTTTTATTACTGAATCAAAGCATGGGAAGGTAGCAAGACTTTGACGTTTTGACCCTGGGGGAAGAGGAGGAGCAAGTGACCAAGAAAGATGAGCTGACTTTCAGGTACTGAATATTTTGAACACTAATTTGTTTTGTTCTGGTTTTAATTCTTTTCTTTTCCATTCTTGACAGAGTTGCTTTCTCAAAGGCTTTTGAAGAGAGACAACATAGCAGGGGTCACAGGAGAACCAGAAAAGAAAAAGACAGAGATTTTTAGGTAAGTAATGGTCTGAACAGATCCAGAAGTTACTTGGTTTTAATTTTGGGCACCTGCATCACTCATATGTTTGTACCCAATGTCCACTTTTTGTTTTTCTTGGTGTCATGGGGCAGGTACTGCATCTACATGCTCTGTGCTTTGAAATGCGCTACCTCTATGTTTTTCCTTATACTTCCTGGGACTTGATACTGCCCACTGGTAGGCTGTACCAGATTCTCATTGAATTTTGCATTTAGATTTGAAATGGGTGTGGAATTTGAGGGTTTTTTTAAGTATTAAAAGTATTAATAAGTAGAGAAGTTATCCTGCCCCAATTCCACCATTGTACTTAGGTCAGTACACCTGTACTTTTCACTCTGGCAGCCATAGTAAGAAGATGCACCAAAGTAGGTATCCTCATATGGGAAAAGACACTGACCATATTAATACTTCTATGTATTGCATTCATGCTGGATTAACCACTTCAGGCAGAGTAGTGACTTTAAGGGAAATAATTATTTTTCTGCCAAAACTAAGTGAAAAAGAGAATTTAGATAGACTGGAGAGTCAATGGGATCTACCTGAGCAGCATTTTGAGCATGAGAACCTTGGTCATGAGGCTACAATTTAAAGTGAGTCACATTCCCATGTTGCTTATATTCAGGAATGTCATGTGCATTCCAGATCTTAACCATACACTACACTTTAAAGATACTCAGAGTCTATATGAAGAGTATTAGAAGTGTGGAGATGGAAAGATAATCAAAATTTTGTTGTGTTTTTAGTTTGCCTATTGCTCTCAGAGGAATGAAATTAAAAAGAATTCTTCTTGTGGATAGCCTTTAAATCAGTTCATGTTCTTTCCTAAGTGGAATGTATGTGTTATTCTCTGTTTCCAAGGAATTCTTTTGATCCTAACTGTTGAGTTGAAGTTTATACAATGCAACTTCTATGTAAGCAATATTTCCTATTGATCTTTTAATGATCCTATTAGTTTCTTTCATTCCCTTAATAGAAATTTTAGCAGTAATAAAAGATAGAATCGGGCAGTAATTAGAACTGTGATTAGTTATAACATGTGTTTCTTTACCAAAGCAAAACCCCAATAAAATGTAAATTAAAATAATGGAACTGTGTCTAGCTATCTTGAATTATATTAGAATATTCACTTTCTCTCCCTTCTAAGGATTAATATATGCTTTAAAAAGCAAATGCTTTTATTATGCAAATTCAAATCACAGTGCAGTAAGTGTATTACTTTGCAAATTGCTCTTTCTCCCCCACAAACGATACAAAAAATGAAATGCCTGTGTGAGAGGATGTGGTTGTTTGTGCTCTCTGGTCTTGAGCCCACAAATATTCATGTCAATAACCCTTGCTAATTAAAGTGGCCACATGGGTTTCTGTGACCCTAGTCATGTGTAAAACTGAATATGTGCCGAATATGGATTTGTGTAGGCAAGCTTGGGTTTTCCAATTGAGCAATGGGATCAGGTTTTGGTCCCTGTCCAAAGTGATCTCAAAAGCTCTCATCTCTGCAGAGAACCAAGCATGTTAGGGTAGGTGGTAGCTGCCACCACTTTATCTCAGTTCCAAGGAATTTCACAGCATCTTGTGAGATCTTATTCATGATCATCAGGCCCAGGTCCTGCACAGAGGTATTTTTGGTGGTGCCTGTATTACTTGTGACTCTTCTTCATTTGATATGACTATCCAGAGAAAACTGAAAGCTTTCTGAAACTGAAAGCAGTTGTCAGGGTATAGTTTTTGCATAGGTCTCTTAGCAGCTGATCTTACTCATCATTTTCTGGCTCTTTTGATTAGAGTAGTTGTCTCCAAAAATTAGCTGGCCAGGGCAAAACTTGACTGTGCTAAACAGTGATCACATTCAAGTCCAACCTCTGAAGTTTATTCTTGTTGGTGTAGAAAAGTGCTCTTTGGTCAGGAGTTGGGAGGATCCCGTGCAAAGGTGGGACTTGTATGCAGACACTCTGGGCTGTGCGTTCCAGCCTGGTTCCTTTGGATAGGAGTGACAAACCCAGTTATGGCACGGTACTTGGTCCCTCTTCTGCTCTTGGAGCCCGCAAGGCACACATGTAATCAGCTATATGCTTCTGGCAGGTACGAGATCACAGCATAGGGGAAATTTCATGGCACAGTGCTGGAAAATGAGTCAAGCTATCAGGAAGTGAGACAGGAGCTAATTTGTGTGGGTGGCACAGTTTGTTTTGCTTTTGAATCTACATAAAATGTCCCTACCAGCTCATTCTCACAGTGTCAATTAAGAGAGTAAGGAGCTTGGGAAAATAGGAGTTAGTGGAAGAAAGATGCAAATGATGCAAATGAACATGTCAATGTTCTCCTCTTTCTCCTCCCCCCAAAATAATAAATATTGAAATTCCATGTATAGCTTAGCCACAGTTACTTTAACAGCCTGCTCTGCCACAACTACGGGCCATAGTCTCTGCACTGTCAGCCAGAGTATCCTGGCTCGTGCTTACAGAGAACAGAATTTTAAGTCTTCAGGCTGTACAGTGACATGCTCAGGTGAGGGTATACAGTGAATCTCTTTAACTTTGTGTTTCTCAGTCAGTGGAAATGTCAGCATTATCATATCTTAATAGCACAGTTTGGGCAGGCAGATTGTTGGATTTGTGCCTACCTTCATCATTTCCGTAACCTCCTCAGCAAAGCACTTTATAGGGTTGCTGTAACATCTCTTGTTGGAATCAATTATTTTTGCAATACCTGACCACAGTATCTTCTACATACTCATGTAAAAGTCTCAGTTGCTGTGAGCAGGTCTCACATTTTGCCCTTGGCTAGGCTGTGTGCTGCTGCTACTCTGACCTTTTTTCTTTTCTAGTTAAGTGCATGTAATGTTACCGAATACCCTGGGAAGCAGCACTGAAATACTGCCCTTGTTCTAATAGTACATACAGGTATATATAAAAATACCATGTTACTGGCACCTGAGTAAAACTGGAATCTGTTCCTTTTTCCCCCATATGCCACTGGTGAATCCCTCTACATTAGAAAGATGTGCAGTCTGGCTAGGGCCTGTTTTCTTGTTCTTTTAGCATCTTTAAAAAAAAAAAATTATGTAAAGAAAAATGTGTGTCCTGTGGTCTGGCTGTACTTTCATTAAAGCTTTTTAACTTCTGTTGGGTTTGCTACTGTTTGGATGGGAGGTAACAGGGGAACCAGGGGGTGGTTTGAACTAATTAGTTTCCTTGCACTCCCAGGGCCTTAGCCAGATTCCTGTAAGTTTGAGCATAAAGTTTTATGGCATATGTTTTGCTCTTTATGGGAAGAAACACCACGGGGAGCTGTACTTCAAAGAATCAAGGTCCCTTTTATGCCCTTTGAACTGTACTGCTAAACCTTCAGACAGGTTACACAGTGTAATCACTGCTTAAGAGCTCTCCTTGAATCACTTTTTCGCTCTGGTTCTTTAAGGGAACTGTAGGTCTTTGGGATGAAATTGAGAAGACAGAAAATAAGACCTTATTAGAAATAGTGAATTCTTCTAGATGTGTGTGAGCAAGATGCAATTCCCTGCCCGAAGCAGTGTGCTGCTTGTTACCCACAAGTACTTTGCATGTACCTGCTCTTCTGCAGGAGTTTTGAAGAGTGCTGCTTCTGCATTCTCTCTTCAGCCCAAATTCTGTCTGATGCTGGTAGGAATATGGATATAGGCCTTGGTATGCCAGTAGGAAAGGGCTACTGGGTTTGGCTTGAAATATTCACATAAGTCAAAGTGTGTCTTTCTTAAGATGGCATTGTCTCACTGTATTAGTACATATACTTTCTGATACATATATACATAGGATAACATAATTGTGCACATACCTTAGCTCACGTACACATTAAAATAGAATTCTTGAATTTTCCCGTTGTTTGCATGCTGCATTTCACAAACATAACGTCCACTCATTCACTAAAGGGAAAAAAAGCCTTTGCTTTTTCTCACAGGGGTGCAGTGGAGGGGAAGATGGAAGGAGCAAACCGGTGTGTAAAGCCCAACTGGCATTAAGAAACTTAATGATTCTCTTTACTCCCCAAGGGAAAATGCTAAGTTTAGAAACTGTACAGCAAGGCCAAGACACTGTGAACAAGTGCTGTGCGCTTATCAGCAGGCCTCTGCACAAGCATGGTTTCCCTAGAGAAGCACTACCTGCACTGTGGCTTGCATTTGCTTCTCTGACTGGGTTGTTCCTCGACCCCTCTGCTCATTCCTGCCAGATCCTACCTGACCCCTCCTTTGCACGGTCAGCCACGTAAACACAACATCCAAAGTGGTATTTTTCAGCAGCTGCCATATGGAATGTATATCCCACTAAAGGAATGGACATCCAACTAAATCCCATCCTACTATGGGATTTATAAACCTAGTTCCTTTATTTGCTTCTAAAGATACCTCCTTAGCTGGCTACTTAGTTGAAGATTAGAAAGGAAAGCTGTTAATTTTGTCAGTTTTAAACATCCTACTGCTATCTTATGTGTTTAGTAAATTGAAAGTAATTAAGGTTAGTTGGTTTCAAAAATCCCTTTCCTGTCTGTGCAGCAGAGGTCATGCCATTGCTTGCACAGTAATGAATTAAACACTACCTCTTAAAATGTGTTTTTTATTATCAGACAAGCTGCTTTCTGAGATGTGAGATGTGAGACATTCTGGAGAAATGCTGGTGAGAAATTCTGTTAGTGACATACTTTAAATATGTCATAAATTCACTGGGCATTTGCGTGTGTGTATGTATTTGGTTTTCATACAATACAGTAGGAAAATGTTGCCTTTATCCAAGTGTGCAGGTGCTTCTTTGATGACTACTTTTGTTCAAGAGCTGCCTCTTTGATGTGGATAGTTTGCCCAGGGATTAGATGTGCAGGCTTGTAAAATAAATGAAAAGTGACCAAGGCATTCACAGCTAAAGAAATAAAAGAATTAAAGAAGTTATAAAATATATTTTAATATGTCTTTTCCAGAACCTTGGTTGCAGAATCTAGCCCTCTTGGTATTAATAAATTATCTCAGTGTAGAGCACTAACAGCCATTTTGTGTGTAACAGACATGTACTTTTCCCAGCCTGGACTGGTTTTGAACTAAAGCTGCCAAGCCTATGCCAAACAGAAATGCTGGGTTTGATTTACTGGGTCACAAAAGTAATTTTTCTGGTGACTATTTACACCCATCAGAATAGGTTTGTATTGTTTCAGATAAACAGCAATTTTTCTTTGTTTTCACTCCCCCCCACCCCCAGTGGGGGCTTCAGTTACCTTAACGTACTGGATCAGTCTGCGGTTTTTTTAAATGCGCACAGACAGATCTGGGAAAGTAGCCTGGCCTAGTACAGAGGGAGAGGGAAAGGGGGCGGGAAGAGAGTGAACAATTTGGAGAGATTCCCTAATCCCCTCTGTTACTTGCTTTCATAGCATTTCATTTCATATAATGAATGCAAGCCCAAGGCCAAACAGTCTGAGTAATATGATCAGATTCTTAACAGAGAATTTCTCTGTGTTTTATGACTTTCCAGGACTCACAATGTAGATGGTGGGAAATCCAGGCACTGAGCAGAGGAAGGGCCTTAAATCTGAGACCTAGCTTCTTTGAACAGTTTGTTCCTCAAATGGCAACTTCTTCACTCCCTCCCTACAATTCTGTTCATGCAGAAATGTCAGTTATTCAATTTCCTTTGATCCCAAAGGATTTGTCTGATTGATTATCTCATATACTGGAATGACACTCAATAATGCATCACACTGGAGTGTGTTGTGTGCCAAATTTCTTAAAATATAAAATAGCACCAGGTGATGTGTCAAAGGTTTTGATGTGACTTTTCTTGGCCTAGTGTGACAAGAATATCCATTAAAGAATTAAATAAACAGCTTCTTGAAAAAGCTGTGTCCTTATGAGCAATTTGCTGAAAGTAATGAGCATTACTTTGCTGAAAGTAATGAGCAGGTATGTAAACTCTGCCAGCAATATGAATTGTTTCCTTGCCTACTGATCTGCTGATATGGTCTTACCCATCATGTTGTTTACACTAATAAAAGCGGTGTGGCACTGGGAAATGTGATGATCTTGTAAAGTAAAAAATCTGGAAACAACATCTGAAAACCCCAGGGAGAATTTCTTTCTCCAGTTTTTCAGTGGTTTCTCTCAGGCAGTTGGATTTCCTTCTCCTTATTTGAGAATGCTCTGGGAGAGTAAGTGTAGAAAAGGAGGTGAAATTGTTCTCTGACCAGTGGACTGTAATTTCACTGAGCTGCTAGTTGCAAAAATTCGTTTATCAGTTCATAATTGGTAATTGATATCAAAGACTGTTTAATGTTTAACATGGCTGATAGGTTGTGCCACATACATTGTTTTAATAGTGTGAGCACCAGTAAACAGCTATCTTCTGCCAGCTGTATCCCAGACACTGCAAAAGGATCTCTTCCAAAGTACTGCACAGTATTTTGCTTTCACCACTGGATGTATTGACAAAAAAAGATACTGGAGATAGTGATCAATGTTGTATGGATTAGTGCTGAATAACTCGAGTCTTGCACCTTCCTAACTTCAGGAAGTTGATGGAAACAGGATGCATACAGGTTGTCTATCGCTTCTCCCAACCACCTTGGAAATAGACCTGAAGGCTCAAATGGCAATGACACTCTGAAATTTGTGGCCAAAATATATAACGACTTACCTATTCACAGATTCTAAGCTGTTGCCTTTCTTGTAATGGAGAAACCATGTAAATGAACTTGGTTTGGGTCAGATGCATACTGAAAGACCCATAGCAAATCAGGAACAGTGAAATATGGCTCACTCCTGACGTGTCTGAGAAGTCTGAATCTGTGATCTTTCCTTGTGATACTATAGCTTCCTTTTCTTCTTATTAGGAAATCCAAGTGTGTGTGGAGCTGTGAGTGAAGAAACTCAGTTTAAATTGCACATTTTTTAACCTCACCATTAGTAATTGGATGGCAGTCTATTTCTACCACAGGTACCATCACACTGTAAACAAAAGCACTGCCCTTTCTGTGTAATGTGCTGGTTGATAATCACTCGGAGCCAGGATCCCTAATCAGTGGTGTACAACATGAAATAAAAAAGCTCCAGCTGGCTCTTATAAAAGCAGTTTCCATCTGAAAGTCAAGCTTCTTCATTCATACTTGGGTATCTAAACAATCTTTCTTTTGAGAGGATCTGAACACGTACTGCTCTCATTAAAACCAGTGGGAACTCAGCATGTCTGAAAATCGTGCAGCTTTATTATGTATGTGCCTAGCTTGGGATTTAAATACCTGACTTCAGGGTTTGAAAATTGTAATAACTGTTTTCTTCAAATAGTAAGGTATGCTACAGAAAATTGTTCTCTCTTACAGAAGTTCTGCTGTCTGTAGGTGAGAATTAGGGTATTTGAACTCAAAGCCTTTAGCTTCTTTAGTGATTGACAGCTTAAAAAAAATCTATCTTGTCTTCAGTGGAATTTAAGCATAGGCTTAGCTTTAAGCCTGTGCTGAGGTGTTTTATCAAACAGGGATGTAATACTGAATCCAGGTCTTATACAGGCAGATAGAGTCCTAAAGCTTGGTTTCTCTGGCCTGCTGAGCATATTCTGCAACATCCTAGATGCAATTTCCTCTGCAGTGCATCTGATTTAGTGCTTTTATTTTCTTCTGACTGTTCATACATTAGCATTCTAACAAAACTAAAACCCAAGCCAACAAATCCAGAGGCATTATTATTTTCCCAGGTTTGTGCTCATGACTTTCTTCTCCTCTGTGTGTAAAGTTGTCTTGAAAACCATTTAAGTTAGGATTCCTTCAATATTGCACATTCTTTGGGTAAAGCCATTCAGAGGCATAGCACCTTGGAGGTCAGGTTGGCTGGTAGGCAGATGTTAAAAATCTGGGGGTTCTTGGATGTTTTTAGAAAGCTGTGTAGGTCTCAGTGCTTTTGGAAACTGAGAGATGCTTTGGAGTAAAAAAACCCTCAAACAAACTTCCACTGAGGATGATCTGCCAACAGAGCTTCTTTTCTGTCAGTTTGTATAAAAACAGTTATATTATAAATAAACAAATTTCAATGACTTTCATGCAGGAAATTCTGAACCAGTAGACAATTTGAATAATTTGCTTCAGCTGCCCTTTGGATGATGCATTCTTTTTAGTGTGATTGGTCACAGCGCACTTTAGGTCTGCTTTCTGTTTTGTTAACAGCAAGGTAAACCCTTCTCAGTTATGTATTAAGGTTTTACACTTGAGAGTCAATGTATGAGGAAATGATAGGTTGAATAATCATTGTTTAAGGAATTGCACTTTCAAATCCCTAGTGTTAAAGTATAGTGATAATATTTCTGTCAGAACAGGTTATATGGATGAAATGCCCAAAACTCAGTGATCCAAGGAACCTAGGGAATGACTGGCTTTAAGGTTTGTTTTATATGAGTTCAATTTGTACAAAGTTTCAGATCCTGCATACACACAGGAGAGCCTGGCTGCTGCAATGTACGATTCAGTATAGATAAAATTCTATGAAGCCTCCTGTGGAATTGCTTCCATTTGGTCTACCCTTTGAGGCCACAGGAAGGCTTTTTTTCCCGTTTCACATGGGGTATTGACTCTGACAAAGAATCACCATTTATTTCAGGATATGTTCCTCTCTGTATTGGGTTTCTGTGGCAAGGTCTTGGTAGTGGAGGGGGGCTACAGGGTGACTTCTGTGAGAAGCTGCTAGAAGTTTTCCCTGTGCTCGCTGCTGGCCAAGGCCAAGCCAATCAGCGGCAGTGGAAGTGCCTCTGGGATAACATATTTAAGAAGGAAAAAAAAACCTGCTGCGGCTCAGTAGCCATAGAGAGAAGAGAAGTGAGAGGATGTGAGAGAAAACAGCCCTGCAGACACCAAGGTCAATGAAGAAGGAGGGGGAGGAGGGGCTCCAGGCGCTGGAGCAGAAATTCCTCTGCAGCCCGTGGTGAAGACCATGGTGAGGCAGGCTGTCCCCCTGCAGCCCATGGAGGTCCACGGGGGAGCAGATCTCCACCCGTAGCCCGTGGAGGACCCCACGCTGGAGTGGGTGGATGCCTGAAGGAAAGAGGCTGTGACCCCGTGGGAAGCCTGGGCTGGCTCAGGTTCCTGGCAAGACTTTGTGGACCCATGGGGGGAGGAGCCCATGCCGAAGCAGGTTTGCCGGCAGAACTTGTGACCCTGCAGGGGACCCAATGCTGGAGCAATCTGCTCCTGAAGGACTGCACCCCATGGAAATTATGGACCCATGCTGGAGCAGTTCATGAAGAACTGTAGCCTGTGGGAAGGACTCACGTTGGAGAATTTCGTGGAGGACTGTCTCCCGTGAGAGGGACCCCACGCATGAGCAGCAGAAGAGTCCTCTCCCTAGGAAGAAGAAGCAGCAGAGACGACGTGTGATGAACTGACTTCAACCCCCATTCCCATCCCCCTGCGCCACTGGGGGGAGTAGGTAGAGAAACTGGGAGTGAAGTTGAGCCCAGGAAGAAAGGAGGGGTGGGGGGAAGGTGTTTTAAGATTTAGAAGTTTTTATCCTCTCCTTCTCTGATTTTGATTGATAATAAGTTAAATTAATTTTTTCAAGTTGAGTCTGTTTTGCCTGTGACGGTAAGTGATCTCTCCCTGTCCTTATCTCGACCCACGAGCCCTTTGATTTACTTTTCTCTCCTCTGTCCGGTTAGAGGGGGGTCCTAGAGTGGCTTTGGTGGGCCCCTGGCATCCAGCCAGGGTCAAATCACCACACTCTCATACCCGATTTTCTCCAGCCTCACATGAGTACTGTAACAGTTTGGCATGATAAAGTAAATTTTGCTGTAGATCTTCAGACATTTTTATCTGAAGCATTCTGACTTGAACAGCTTTGCAAAGGATCATAGACTATTTGAACTACCTCTGGCCTAAATGTTACACCTTATTTGGAACCTATTATGCTGAAAGGTAGGATCATGCCAATCGTATGACGGGTTGTCCTAAGCCAGCCATACAGAATAAACCATAAGACCAGTACCAAAATACATACCTGGCTGCTGTAGAGCAATGTGGCAATGAAACCATTCAGAGACAACTAGGCTGCAAATGGTTTCCTCTGTAGTGATTACTGAGCTCTCCAGGATCTCATGTTTCGATGGCTTTGGTGCAGTGGCAATATTTACCAGGGCCTGATGCACATGGGAGTGTCAGGAATAGCCAGAGAGATGAATGTCCTGTTGTGAATTGGAATGATTTAACAAGTGATAATCTGCCAAGCGGTATTGGGGCAAGCATGGTGACAAAACTGTGAGCCCGAAGGCATCTGCCAGAGCTGATCTTTGTTAATAATCAATGGCAAGACTC
>NW_009258754.1:2501638-2533907 GCF_000687185.1 Egretta garzetta | reverse complement strand
TTGATCTTTTTTAAAAATCAAGGGCAAGACTCTTACTTCAATGCCTGCTGCTTCGTGCTTTGAAGGCTCAGGGCAGAAAGCCCTCAGAAACAATGTCTGGCTGCCAAAACAAAGAGGTTTTGTAGATGAACAGAAGCTGGCAACAGAATTTGTGTGAACTACACTCAGAAATGCCCTAGAAGATAGAGATTCTCATCCTAATTCTCCTGTGTTTGGGTATCATGAAAGCGATTCCAGGACATTCCTTGAGAAGCACTATCATAAACATCTTTGAAAATGAGAATTAGTCTTTCAGAAAAGCCTTTACAAGTGTTCAAAATAAAACTGAAAAAAGAGAGTGTGACAAAAGTTTAATCCGTAGAAATAATTAAATGATAAATGTATCTGCATGTGTGCATCTCTGGTTAGTTTTTCCATGTAAGTTTTGTGGCTTGCAGCCCTGTGGGATCTGAGCACTTCCCAAACCTAGGAAATGTTCCTGTAAAGCAATTCTCTGTTAATTGTGTGAAGCGCCTCCCCTTCCTTCTCCAGGGCCTGTACTGAACCAGACAGCATTTGCTTTTGGAGATCTGTTTCAGATTCATGGGCTGGAAATACAATATTAATGGGATGTGCTATAGTGGCCTTTGGTAGCACAGAAGAAGTCTGAGGTTAAGCTTCAAACTAAAATTACGTTTTAATGCCTGGAAATGAACTTACCTAGGTGAGGAGAAATCTTGTTAGAAAGAAAGAATTGTCAGTAGACTGATTAATTTGGCTGTTTTAAACTACAACGTCCTAAGCCTCTGACATGATAAATGTTACGGTACCACCCCCCCCTACTGAGAAAATAAATGTATGCATCAGCTGTTCTCAGTGCCTGACCGGGTGTCTCTGTGTCTTGTCTCTTGATACACCTTTATAATTGAACCTCAATTCATCTTCCTGCTTAAGCGTTGAATCAAGGAGAACGGAATCTGAGTTTATAGTTGTTGTATATGATATATATATATGTTTCTCCATTATAGTACACTGTATAGCAGTCTTCCTATGAAGTTAGAAACTAACATATGAATGAGGAGTGTGGGTTTAGAGAGGGATCTTCATGTTTCTCTCTGTCAGACTGTTAAAACCTGTTGACTACACTAATGTAAAATATGAAATTTCTGTTGTTTGAAAGATAAAGGCGATTAGGAACCTTTTCCACGTTTTAAGGTAATTAATAATACAGATGTTTTTATTTCTGTACAGTAGATATTAAATATGATGTGATAATTATACTGAAGTGATGCTTTAATACATAAAGCAAACAAACAAGAACTGCTGGCAAGACACGATGGGGAACCAGATGTTTAAGTTGTTATCTTGGAGACTGCAGCTATAAGGAATTACCCACTTAGATTCCAAATAATATACTTCACTTAGATTTTTTTTTTTTTAAACACTATACATTAGTGTATTCTATATGCTATTGCATATTCTAAAACACTTCTACAGCAACATTATTATAATTGGTACATTATTGTTAAAGCAAACTCTTTTGCATTACCAAAATGGCCAGTATCAAAACAGTACTGCAACCTAGACTGCACACATTTGAATTTCAAAAGAAACCTTACTCTGATCCCCAGCAAATTACTCCAGAGCTCTCTGTTAATGTGGGAGTAGACTTCAGGATTGTGACTTGTTAGATTTCAAGGGTTTTCTGCTTTTATTGAGATTAATGGAACAGCTTTTTGTGATGTTGCTTTTTCCTTTCTTTTGCAGTCTCAGTCATCTAACATTGCGCTTGCACCTCTTCATTAATAGAATAATCTTATTCTTTTTCAAATTTAGGTTGTGTGCTTTTCAAATTTGTTAGGAGATCATATTTTTCCTTTTCAAAACTATAAACTTGTGGAATGAGGAAGCAAACTGATTTTGTAACTGCTTTTATCATCATTAAGATACACAGTCCCTCCCAGACAGAAACATAAATATGTTCAGTGCATATCAACATTCAGTCTAGGTACATAGCACAATCACCTGTCCTCACAGTCATCCAAAAGACGTGGGCTCAGAATAATCTCCGTTTAAGTTTTGTTATTTTCTTGCTGAAAGGATATGCATGATGATGTGGAATTGATCTCAGAATACTTTATATTTGAGCTGGCTTCTAGTCCAGTCTAGTCCAGTTGTTACAGAGATGATAGTTTTGATAGTTGCTATTGATGAGAGACTTAGAACTGAGAGATCTTAATTAAAAAAAAAAAAAAAAAAGCTTTTCGTGCAAATTCATTGTGATGAAGAGATCAGGATGTTGCTGGTGTTCTTATGATTGGTGTGAGGGCTAAGAATTTAGGGTAGAAGGTTGATTTTTCACCCTGACACACACTTCCTGACCTTTGGCAAGTCTCTGAGCCGTGAGTCCCATCTATAAAATGGAAAGAATAACACCTCTGCATGAAAGGTGTGTGTTCTGGACACATACTTATGGAGCAGCTGGCTGAAGATAAAAAGCCACAAAAATACCTTTCTTAACTGATGGAGACACCCTGTTTATGTAGTGAGGGTGTCTTAAAATATCTCAGTATTAGAAGGGTATGATGATATTATAAGTGATTGATTTATTTCACTTGGTATTGTTTGATGTCTGATTCAAGAACGTGACCCAATCCAGTTATCATTAATTGTATTTATATTTGTCTAAGGTTAAAATCTTTAATCCTCCCCAGCTTAGAATAATGTACCTATGTAGCTTTTATGTCAGGTTCCTGCCTTTGGCAAATTTTTATGGACAAGTTACAGATCTAGCACTACGAGGCTCACCATGAAAATGCTGACACAAACTAAAGTGTTGTAGCAGTGGTGTAATAACCATGAATTCGTATGAAGCACATTATTTCCCTTAGATGCATCATAAAAACAAAAATGTCTGAAAGCTGGTATTTTAAATAGACTTTAAAATAGCAAAAACTGCTGATTTGCTTTTTGTCATGATTATAGCTGCTCTATTGACAGCACTATTTCACCTTTATTTTAGTGTCTGAAAGATTTGTCACCACTCACTTAAGCAGTTCTCTCCACAGATACCTTACATACAGGATGTTTTTCCTTGTGAGTAGAAACAAAATGTCTAAGATCAAGTACACCATTCTTGGCCTTACTCCTATGGGCTCTTGATGTCCATCGGACTTGACCTTCCAACATGCAACACCATCAGTTTCATAAAATATCCAGTGACTGTGGTCTGGGTTTCTTGATTAAATTAAGCAGAACTTATACTGGGTCCTGCATGATAAAAGTGCATTGAGTCTTTATGAATGTCTCATCCCTTGTGAAGCTGGATAGTTGTATAAGGCCACATGTAAGTTCCCCCAAAAGCAGAACATGGACAGAAAGACCCAAAAAACTGTAAGAAAAAAAAAAAAAAAAAAAAAAAAAAAAGGGAGACTGCAAGTCAAGTTATGACTCCACTAGGCAAGACACTATCTGAATTACTCTTATGAATATGATTCAGAATCTTCTGGCTCTTGTGTCATGCAAATTTACAGCAGCGTCTTTTATTCCTTTCAGGATGCTGCATAAGTAACCCCAAATCATGCATCACAGATCCTCTTCTGCTTGTATATACAAAGCCTGTGAGGTGGTCAAGTCCCCAACTAGGGAACCTGGTTTTTTTGTTTAGTACAGTAAAAGTCTTAAATCAGGACTGACCACGACTCAATCCATGGTGTGTTGGCTGGGATGGAATTGTAGTTCTTTCCCCATTCTAAGCTGCTAGCTCTGCTGGTTAGTATGTGGACTTTTAGCCTCACATACGCAGCCATGCAGATTTTTTGCTCATTTACTTCCTTGAGAAGCATCATCATGTAGGCTTTCTGTTCCTAGCAATACAGTGAGGAACTGAAGTGGGATTCTGTTAAAAAAAACCATTAAATCACATGGGTGAGTCCCATGTGACTGTCCCTGTCTGCCTTCATAGCAGGATCATCTGTGCCTGCCATTACTTACACACTCTCTAAGACATCTGCACAGTCTGTTCCCATGTTTTAGTTCAACCTGAGGCTTCTCCACTACAGTTTTGTCTGCTCTGGACGTGGCAATCTCATATATATCACTTCTGTAATTGATAATTGTAATCCTGTTCTCTGCATAAATCTCTTGCAGGTCAGTCTTTCCTTTTGGATCATCTAGACCATCTAGACACTATGCAACATAAATCTTGTTACATTTTTTTTTTTCCTATATTGCCTCTAATCTACAACCTGCTTCAAGTACAAGAACGAAACCTGGGCACAGTACGACAGCTGAAGCCTCACCAGGGCTGAAGGTGAAAAAAGCCTAGATAATATAATATTTTTAGAATATATTCCTGTTTATACATCCCAGTGTGACTGTCTCCATAATAAAGGTGACTCATATTCCACTTACTACCAACCGTGGCCCCTTTACTGTATTTGTAGTATAGTTCTTCATCCTTCCCTTGTCCAGCTGACTATTCCTGCGTAAGTGTTACAGCCTTACATCCATTCTCATTATAGAATTTTCTTAATTCCCTGCGTACCTGCACAGGATAAGGATACAATTTAGCCCTAATGAGCACTTGTAAATATTTTCTTATACGTTTCCCTTAAGTGCAAACCAGTAAATCTTCAAAGTCCAACAGGCTGGCACATCATGACCAGGAATTCCCTGGGAATTAATGCAACTGCTGTTGTGCCTGCTGTTCAGCCTTAGCAGTTTATGCAAGAAAAGAATGGCAGCAAAAAATTAAAGGGTACATTCCTACACATTCTCTTCATATTGCAAACAGGCTGAAGTCATCCTGTAAAAAGCACCCCATTTAGACACAGTCATAGTCTTGTGCAAATCTCACTATAATAACCTGACCCCAGTGAAGAACCCATGTGCTGAAATCGGGGCAGATTCCTGATATTTCAGAAGTAGGAGCTTTGTAAGACCCACATACCCAGAAAAGATCTAGAGAGGCTGATGCTGTATTAAGTAATACAAAGAGCACCTGTTGGAAGGTTGTCCTCTACTGGTGGTACCAGTTTTTAAGTAAATAGTGAAGGATAGTTCACAGAATCTATATAAACATAAACTTTTCCTATCTTTCTGTGGACTTCACAATTTTGAAATAAAGGTAGGTATGGACAGTAACTAGTTTCCACAGGTGATAACTGCACTTTTTAAACTCATGCTCCTTCATTATGTCCTGTCTGCAGAACTAGACTTAGAAGATTATGCAATACCAGCTTAATATTATAATTATTTTGGTTTTGTGTTACTTATTTTGTATTCTTCCATCTTTGTGGTTTGAATATGGGCCTAACTGAAGAGTTACTTTATCTAGATGGCAAGTACATTAGTAAGCAATGGAAATGACATAGTAACTCACATTTTAACAGGACTACATAATTTCCTGGTAACTCCAATTATCTTCTGTCATCCCTGTAATGTAATTAAAATGTTTCATTGTTTTTTTTAAGATAAGAAAAGGTTATAAAAACTGCAGCAATTTGTGTGGACTTAATGACCAGCTGGTGTTAATAGCCCAAAGCCTCTAGTTATCGAGCCTTTCAGGCAATCATTGATTTCAAAGAAATGCCCTATGTCTGGAGCATTCACATATTCTCTTGGACTTCAGCCACATTAGACCTTGCAATCAACTGATCCCACAAATAACACTGTTGCAATTTTTTTTACCCTGACCTCAGTCTACCAGTGAGGATCTACAGTGTGAATCAGGTTATGTCATGTCATTGAGTATGATAATGTAACATGGCATGCCTCCATGGGATGAGTGCAAGAATTATATGGCCCAGGGTACTAATGTTGACAGAAGTATACTTAATGTGAAACACTGCAAAGATCAACTGAAAGGAGAGAATTGGGAAGCCCATGATTTTTCTGTCCCATCTTAGACTTGTTACTACATTGGCAGGAGACGTATATTGCTGCACTTCTAGCACTTGGAAAGAGAAAAAAAAAATTGAAGAAAAATGGGTTTGTTTGTATTAAGGATAGTGGGTTTGGCCATAAGAGAGAGTCAATATACTACTCTTCTTTAAGGAAGTTTGTGTCTGTTTAAAGGCTTCCGTTCCTTGTTTTTTAGAATCTTAAAACCTGTATTAATACAACGGTGGGTGTCAGCACTGCCTGTGTATGTGATTGGCCCTAGTTTCTATCACAAGGTACTCTGTCAGTTCCTTAAAACTTATGTTAACTTTTATTTGTGTTGACTTAAAGTTTGCATGCTTCGCTCCTCCCTCAGACTAAATTTTCATATTCATCTCCTTGGGATATAAATGTAGAACCTGAGTCAAGGTCTGAACTGGACTAGCTATTGGAAAGTAGTTGTAGTCTTTTCTAAATTAAAAAATCCATGTCCTACGTAGTGTCATGTATATCTATTGTCTTTTCAATACCCAGTTTGTATTAGGCAGCAGAGCAGAGAAGGTTGCCTGAATTAAACCTCTGGATGTGAATAGACCTATTGAATAACAAGATGTTGGGATATGAAATCTGCAAATATTTTGTCTTGCCATCTTCAGTCTGGTGGTTTTCTTGTTGTCT
Organism: Egretta garzetta; assembly: GCF_000687185.1. Taxonomy (NCBI): domain Eukaryota; kingdom Metazoa; phylum Chordata; class Aves; order Pelecaniformes; family Ardeidae; genus Egretta; species Egretta garzetta. The sequence goes on along the minus strand of NW_009258754.1, from coordinate 2,527,367 downwards.
GACAGTTTAGCCTTGATGCTTATTTTGCATACCTTACGCATTGGCAGTGTCTTCCACTTTCAGCTGTCTTTTATGCTTTGTGGTTGCCTGTAGATAAGACTCCAAAGAATCAGGAGTTGATGAAACACCCCTGAGAGCAGCAACAGGTCCTAGCTTGTATGTATCTTCCACTGATGGGTATTTTACCAGTAAATTGACACCTGGTTATATAGCTCCAGTCATCTTCTAAGTACCTTGGAAAGTGATGCGTAGGATGGTGTAGTAGAGATGAAGTAAATTGTTTTATGAGTAGTGTGAATCACCAGACATGTTCTGATTTCTATTTGTAGTAACTTGCTTTGAAAAAAAAGTGTATAACACAGTTTTCCACTTCTTTTAATCCACAGTCCAGCCTGCCACTTCTCAGATGTTCTTAAGAAATATAACCTGTACTTCTGACATGCCCTGCATTGAAATAGAATAAACATCTCTATCATGAGATGAAAAATGTACAAGTTATATTAATTTTGCTGGCTTTGTTTAACAATACAATTTTTTGACAACACTTGTTTTTAATGCCTGTAAAGAAATGCTAAATTCTGCATTATTATGATAAAACCTAAACACCACAACTTGGCTAAGAGCTGTATTGTGCTAAGTACCAATAAACACTGAAAGATCCCATTCTAAGACAAGAGGGTACAATCCCAATGGGCCAGACAGATAATGAGTCTAATAAATGACAGGCCACTATATGGGGTGGGGTAGCAGCATTTTATGTCATTATTAAAAAATAAAGTGCATGTGAGCAATCTAATGGCATTTAATAGGAATCTCTGGGTTACATGTGCAAGTAAAAAGAGTTTACTGGAAACTTTTATCCCTGCACAGGCATTCTATAGTAAGGTTGGAAAATATGTAGAAAGAAAACAATTACCTAGCAAATATTGTCAGATTTTATTGTAATTTCTTTAGGAATCTATTAGTTCCATTCCTTTAAAGTCCTGTGAGACTCTTAGAAAGTGAAAAATAGGTTCTCATTATTTACTGCGCTATTCAAGCCTTTTGATGTATCTATATTCTGGTAGTTAAATTGTCATTGTATAAATGTGGGCCTCAATCCTGTAATTAGATTCATGCTGGTGAACCCTTCTGCCTACTTGGAGCTAGGGTTAATTCATGGAGCAGTTAGCAGTTCTGGCAGATCTCAGATTCCACTAGAGCTGTTGTATCAATAAGGTGCTTAGTATAGATGCTGACTTCTGATGACAGTGATTGAAGTAAGCCATGAAAAATAACATTTGTTCTGGGGTCTCATGCTGATGTTTCTCTACTAGCTTCTCATTGCCTCACTGTAATTCATAATTTTAAGGATGTCACCTACAATATTAAGTACTATTTGTATGTGTCATGCTTACAGAAGGCCTACAGATGGAGAATCTGTGAAATCTTCTCTCTCTTATTTTTGAGTTCTCTACAATTGCACCAGCTTGTCTGGTTAATTGAGATCCAGAGAGCAGCAGCTTATTAAAGTGGATGAAATTCCTGAACAGACAGGTGCTGGCAGAGGTCCAGGTCTATGCACTCTATTGTATTAAGCTGTCCCTGCAGAGAAATAGCTCACTTTTCAAAATGGGGAAGTGTTGTTACACATGTGCATATTCCTCTAACTGGGGTATTCGGTTTGTTCTGTCCATTAATAAATATAGATTTTCCTTTGAACATTGTCAATTTGTTAGCTCCGCTTCTACATGACATTGAAGAAGTCTAGGTGCCAGCTGATTTGCTCTGATGATTAATTAGCAATACAAGGAAACACAGTCAATTTTAAGTACATAATTTTTAAAGAAACGTTCTGACTGGAAGTAACAAACTGTAGAGCTACAAGAAGTGTTGTATTTTAAGATAAACACAGGCTATATATTCCTCCCAATATGTCTAGCTGATGGCCTTGAGCTACAGAGGATAAGAAAGAAAGGAGGGGAACTAATTCCTCCTCCTGGCTGCTTGGCTGCCTGTGGCATTCCTAGCAGCCTCTGTAAGAGGAGAACAATTTGCACATTTTCAGCTTTAAGGATCTCTGGCTATTGTCTCTGATGGCTTCTGATGGCTGGTGTCCCCTGCCTGAAAGAGAAGGTTTATCCATCCCTGCCATTGCCTGCCAGACAGAATATAAGGATGGCTGATACCTAAAATATGAACACTTATGAAGTTTGGAGCTCCAAAACTGTCACCTACAGCATAGAAAAGATTACACAGTTATTCTGTAATGAAGGGTAGAGTTCTTTCTTTTTTAAGCACTGAGTGATGAATCTAGCTGAGAATCAGAAGTTGCTTCCAGAGAGCGTTTTGGGCCTTCTGCTTTGCATGGTCTCATGAAGGAAAGCAGGACCCAATGGTGGTTCAGCCTCACCTGCAGACCCAGGTGCTGTCTTGGCACTTTAGTGTCCAGTCCAGTGGGCCACTTGCAGTGCTGGTCCCACAGGCACATCTGATGCACTGCTGCGTCTTTTCAGTCTTAGATAGTCTTATGAAGCCCTCCTGATCCTCCCTAATGATGTTCCAGCTAGCTGAGTTAACCCCAGTGACTGGTACTTGAGAGAGCAACTCTGCAGTGACAACACTGAAATCTCTCATAACTCCAACTTGCAGAAAAATCCCTTCAGGAAGACATAGTAACAGGGTGCAGAACAGCTCTGGGGAAGCAAAAGACAATAAATCATTTCTAAAACAGACATCAGAAATTACACAGGACAAAACCAGCATGTTGCAGTGATCTAATAGTCATTAAATGGTTTGGATAAAATAGTGCTTAAAATAAAATAGACAGAGAGTGGTTTAGGAACTTGTGATTCACAGACTAGCAATGAAGTTGAATCCTTGGGTATTGACGGTGGGAAATGCCCCCTCTGTCAATAATATCTTAGCAAGTACATATCCTCATCCCGCCCCCCAGCAAAACTACATATATAGGTTTAATTTAATGTCAGGCTTTCAGAGATTAGGAATGAAGACTCGCAGGACTTTTATACAAATCAAAACCATTCAGAGCTCTCTGGGTATCTTCTGAGCTCCATGTGTATGTACAAGACTAGATTCTTGAATATGAACTTTACTTTGTTGAGTACACTTTTTATCTTATTAGCTAATGGAATTTCTGTCTCTTCTGCCATCTGTTCATATTTCAAAGGTTAGGATTCATTAATTTGCTTACGACACAAAGCAATCCTGTTCATAGAACTGCCAAGCAAACACATTTCTAAGACACACTTGCCTTGCTTAGGTAATGAAAGAAAATTAGCCTGTGAAATTATCATTCATAATACACGCAAGATATGCATGTATCCACTGTTACCATGTACCTCTTACATTGCTACGTGCAAATAATTTCCATGTTCATCTACAGCAGCAATAACAGCAGTGTAGTAGTATGCAAAGACCTCATTTCGGAGTCAGCCCTGTTGTGCTGTTGAGAGATGCTATATAAACATATAGAAGAAATGAGTCTGTATCCCAAAGCTCTTGAAGCTGAACAGCTAATTGGACAAAAAGGGGAGTAAGCTGTGCAAAAAGCAAATCAAACGCAGTGTGTGTACATGATTTGTGATTAGATACTTGAAATGTTACCTATTTTATCCATTTGCTAAACTAAGCTCTTGGCTTTGGCAGTCACTCAAAACATTTCTGATGTTTTGCTGGTACATTTTAGGAGTACAAAAATCTGTTTACATATGTATCTCTCATAATTAAGGTTATATTGCCACTGGTTTTGTGGGGGTATTTATGTAATTGTGTTACATTGTTCTATCACAGCATAGTATTATCAAATTAATATTGCTTGTTGAATTATAAGATACTTGTAAAGATTTTCTTTCCTTTTCAAAGGTGGTATGTACTAGATTCCCTTTAAAGTTAGGTATTTTGAAATATCTCATGAGTCATGAATGATGGACATTATAATATCTGTATGTGCCAGCTTATCTGCCTAATTAGTTCAGAAAAGCATTTATAGCAGACTGCATCTGACAAATCTCAAATTAATCTCCTTTAGGATTATACCCTGCCTTTAATTTATTTAGTTTATGTCACTGAGACCCAAAATCAAAACCACCATGGAAATATTCAAGAGAGTCCATTTAAACTTAGATCTGTGTAATTCTATATGATGATACGGTTTCCTTCAATGCAGGCAACACAACTGAGATAGAAAAGGTGCATTTGAAGAAAAAGTCTCAAAAATGGAAAACTGAAACTTTCCAGCTTTCGGTGGGGAGGGCAGTTATTATGAGAACACGAGCATTATTTGTTGAGTGATATGTTGTCAAAAAAATCAGTTGGGCAGGAAACATTTTTAAATTACTGGAAAATAAGACTACAAAGGTGCTTCAAAAGTCAATTTGTGGATCTTCAAAAGTCAATTAAAGATTGGAGTACAGAATAATTTCTTTTAGGTTGGGGAAGATGGGGTAAGCCGTCTTGCAGCAAAGTGTCTGCTTTTCTTCAGCACTGTGGTGAGTTGGTATAGAGCTTTTCCTTTTGGTTAGCATCATTATTCTGAAAGGCCCACTCTATTCTGAGTCATTCTTTGCTTATAAGTTGGAGAAAACTATTGCAGACTTTCGTTCTTCTAGTTCTAGTCTTTTCTTGGCAGGTAAAGGCTTGCAAAGGCTTACTTGGAAGTTTGTGTGACTGACTTTTCATCAACCTTTTGCACATATATAGTATGCAATGTTTACTGTGACATTTGCAGCAATAGTATGCAAAAAGTCTCTTAATTCATAGTGGAAAGAAATATTTTGATGTTGACATGTTCTTGGGTTTCTACTGAGATTGTGGATAAACACTTTTTAACCATACAGAAAAGTCATTCTTTACTGTTTCCAGGTGAATTCTTGCTCTTGTAAACACTAGCTTTCTCTTATCGAATTCCTTCAGAAAAAAGCGGTGTGGGGAAGGAGGGAATGCTAGAAGGTGATGTCCTGAGGACATGAAGGATGGCTGTCAAGCATTGTTTGGGTCTGGAGGGGAGGTGCCTGGGGAGGAGAGGAGGAGAGTAGCAGGAGGAAGATAGAGAAGTGGGTTGTTGATATTACAGAACATGGTGATGGAAGAATGCACAGCTTGAATCATAAAAACCCCATTTCCTAGGATGCCAGGTTTCTAAAGTGTGTGCTTTTTCCACAGTGCACATAATATTCGCCTAGAAATCACTTAAAAATATGCCTAACTCTCTAAACAAACCTGCGATGTGACTTTGCTTCAATAACAATGGCCGACGTCATCCTCATTTTCCATAGAGCTCTCTCCTTTATGCAGTTTTCTTATATGAGAGGGGAAAGCTCCCAGTTCCTGTCAACAGTGCCACTGCTCTGCCCTTAAACTGCATCTCGACAATACACATTTTCCAGAACATATGTGAAAAAAAGCGGCGTGACACTGTCTGGACAGGTGAGCTGCTGTGATTATTACTCCTGTTATTTCTTCAACCTAATCCATCTGTCTGTACCATCCACCTTCATCTGGGGTGGCTTCCAGGTGGTTTATCTTTTGGGAAAAGTGGATCTATATTCAGCTGTCAGCCCAAGATCACTCTAAATGTCACTTGTTTGCTTTTATGTCTTTGGTCTTGACGGATGTGTTTGAATTATTCTGAAGGCATGCTATTAGGTGCTGTTCTTTATCTCCTTTCGGAGTAGCATTATCTTCTTTAGGTACATCACAAGTGGTGTGTCCTGGGGCAAGAGGGAGGGAGCCCGGGTATGAGGACAGGATGAGGAAAGAAGGACTCTTCTGGATACTTGGCTGAGGACTGAGACTGTGTGTTGTACGGCATGGGTACTTTCGAGCCATTGCAGTCTGTCGGAGAGACCTCTATCACAACTGCAGCTGCTGCAGGTTTCTGCTCTGTTGTGTTATTCAGTCCTAATTACAGACAACAGAACCGAGCCACAGTACTGAACTAGCAAAACCTCTGTGAAGTTTAACCATCTCTAGTTTTTCCAACATTCAAAATAATGTCTTTTCTTTTTTTTTCTTCTTACCTGACTATGGCTTCAAAAACAATTCTGCTACTACTGGCTTCATTAATATGCATACAGTGCAATGTAAATGGCTCTTGAGGCCTCCCCTTGGTAGATGATTTAATGTGGCAGTTATGAAAGCTGCTCAGACTGTGCTCGATTAGCATAATAATGAAGCTTCTGCAGCAGTGTTATCATCCTCAAAGGAAATAGCCTGAGTGGTCACAGCTCCTTTAACAAGTACCACTTTAGGATAAAAAGCAAAAGGGCTCTGTTTGAAATGGTAGATTGGAATATGCAAAGTGGGAGGGAGTTGTTTGTTGTCTTTGCTATGCAGGGAGACAGAGGAGAAAGCGGCATCATCCACAGGCTGGGAGCAGGCAGTGGGCAGGGCAGCCATTCCAGGCACCAGGCACTGCCTGGCACCGGGTACCCTGGCACTACGCGAGACTTTCTCTTTGTTTTATAAGTTAGGCTAATAAAGACTCAGCTCTCTTTTAATCCTTCATCACCTGTACTTGGCCTCTGACATAGTAACAAGGACTGGCTTATTCCCCAACCTCTGGGAACTTGGAAGAGCTGAAACGTTGTGGTTCAAGGCCGTGTGTTTAGGTTTTGATTTTTGTGGCTTGTTTACAGATTAGGGTTGTATGACAAGACTGAATAGAAAGATTTTGGGTGGCTGAGAAAAGACGTTCTCCATGACTGAAGTGAAAAGGTGAATTTTCACGTAAAAACAATAGAAATCATAAGTGGTACCACCTGCAATATTACTATTTTTAAAGTATATTTCGAATAAGAAACAGATGAAAATGCAGAGGTGACATTTTAGGGGTTTGGCAGACTTGAAAAAATGAGGACAGCTTTCTCTGCCCTTCCTATGGAGCAAAGTGGGCAGAGGGGAATGGTGCCTTGTTCCCGGTGGAGGGAACACCTCCCATGTTTGCTGGGTGCAGAGGATTCGGTGAAGAGGGCTGAAGCACTACCCAGCTGACTTTCCCTGAGGCTGCTGCCCCTATGGCAATAATGGTTTAACAACTACAGTTTACAACTGAGTTTATTGAGCTGCTAATTTAATTTATTTTTAATATGGCAAACCAAGCCAACAATGTTCAGAGATGTTTTACATCCTACTCAGCCATCCTTCTGCAGAGATCACAGCTCCCAGGCAACAGACAGTGGCTCAGCCTTCTCAGCCTGATCCATCTTTGCCCTGTCATAGCCTAGCACTTGATGAATCCAAATTTAAGGGATATGTGCACAAATACCAGTACAGCGTAATTCAGGCAGGAACTGGATCCCGCCCTGAGCTCAGTGGGGATCCTGGGCCAGTGTGCAGAGGGTGTACAGGTGGGGTCAGTTCCACAGCTGAAGTTCAAGGAATCCAGAGCAAACTGCCCAGTAGATTCTCCTCTGTTGGGTGTAAAATTGTTCCTATTGCCAGCTTCTGGAAAACATGAAATTGTCTGAAACTTACTTTTCTCAGTGACCCCTTGATCTTTGTGTGGTCTGTGAAGGCATCCAATTGCTTTTTACCCATCCACATTAGTCTTCTGTTTTCCTCTTGCACAAAGGTTTTTGATTTGCTACCCAAGGAGGGATGAGGGAGAACAGCACCAGAGATAAGGGTGTTTAACATATTGTTCGTAGAATTTTTCTTTTCAATAGATTTCTGCAGAGGTTGAGGTTCTCTGAAGAACTCTTTTTTGATAATTTTCAAGGATTCTTTTCAAACAAAGGAAACATGTTTTGCAGTATAATGTAATGAGTAGATATAATAGGGGTTAATAAAACTTTAAAACATTCCAATAAGTCTAGTTTACAAAGTAAATGCTATTAAATCTTTGAATAAAAAAAAATACACACTAGAGTATTCCTCAGATAGCTCAACAGTAGCTAGGTAGAAGTAGATAAGAAAGAAAAATAAATCAATGGACATCCTGCTTGATCCCAAGTGTTTTGAATATTAGAAATTACTTCACATAATATATCTATGTGCTTCTGTATGCTGCTAAATCATTTGTCCTGTTTCCAAGCCTGGGATTGCTCTTCACCCCAAGGTTTTATTCACCAAATGCCTGAGGGATTGAGAGAATCCAGCCCTGCTCCCATTGAAGAAGTGGGAATCTAGTCCCTGTCTTTCAAGAGTTCCCTGAAAAATTACGCCCATGGAAGAACTCTGTTGTCCCTGGAAAGGGAGTGTGCAAGGAAGGTGGTGGGAGAGGGAGGGAGCTTTGAATATCTTTAGAATTCATCTTTGCGTACCATAAATGTATGCAAAATGCAGAGGTTGACCATTAATGATTGAAATCCAGTTGAAGGATTTTTTCATACGTTGTATGTATACATTCTTCAGTGCCCAGAAATCTTATCACCTCATCTTCATTCCAAAGTGCACACGTCTCATGTCTTGTTACTCTTCATGGCATTGCCCTAAGCACACTTTCTTGGTGTTATGGACTCTATTTTTAATTTGCTGACACCACTCTTACACTGATTATGTTAATTACATGTACTTTTGTGACCTCTTGCTCATTTTGCCTTTCTTCTTTTGCTTGCAAAGGTCTATTGGGAGGGCTTAGTCACATCACTTCTTTCTTTTTCCCCTTTGTTCTCTGCCACTTTTTTTTTTTTGTTTTGGCTGTTAAAACAGCAATAAAGTAGATTTTGACAGCTTAGGGAATGACCTGTCCTATTTTTGGTTTCCAGGGAAATGGGTTTCATAGTTTGGTGGTACTGGCTGGCAACTCTGACCTTGGGAGTCTGCTGGTTTAATCCTTGTATAATTCCACTGTGCATGACAGAGTTAGTTTTAGTATGCATAAGTATGCATCGGTTGAGAATCAGACACGCTGTTTTCCTGGGCTTTAAGGTTGACTGCCTTTAGTTATTACACACCTTTACAGGAAGGGAGAAGGGGAAGATGCAATGAGCCTGACCTAATCCATTCTTCCACATGGGGAGTAGGAACAGAGAGAGAAACATTTTTCTTAAATTCTTTCCCTCTGCCCATGAAGGAGTCGGGTACTCATCAGCTGTGACCTTTTGCCACTCCTGTTGTCCATTCACTTTACTGATTACAACATATCCAAAAACAATTAGGAAAATTAATGGAATAAAAAACCATCAAGGCTACCAATGTCAGTCAGCAGCTTTATCAGGAAAATGCCAAGCTGCAACTCCAGGAGCTTATGGAGTGTCCTGGGGAGGCACTGCCTGCTTCTGCTGCACTTGCCTGGAGACTTGTGTAGATGGACAGCCACTGAGACTGGAGTGGCCACTCCTGCACGTGGTATGAGAAAGGCATGCATGAAAATGAATGAGGAATCCCATCCAAGCAAACAGCCTGGACTTCGGTTCCCCTTTACAAGGGGACTAGACTAGAATAGAAACACCCTGAAGCAAAGAATAAAAACCTGTAGCTGAAATAACATTTTTACTAAGTGTTTTCTGCTTTAGTGGCAACAAATTTTGAAAACACCCAGGGAATCTCGAGTACTGTAACTACTGCCTATGACCGATACTTCTCGATGTGGATTTGACTTTCTGAAGGTCTCAGTCTGCACTGCGAGAGGCTTTCTGGAATCACTGCATTGCCAGACTTTTCTAGCAAGCGCACAGCATGCTCCAGCAAACAGGCCTCTGCTGGTGTGGCTTATGCCACTTCTTTGAGAAAGTAAGGGTAAAGAGCAAACGCCATGTAACTAGGCATCACTCCCTACTCAGTATGGTTGTAGTAGAAGAGTTTCAAAATGAGACCATCCTCGTGCTCTCATTATCTGCTTGCTGTTGCTACCAGTTTGCGCAACATTTAGTTTGAAGCTGCTTCCATCTTTACTTAGGATTTACAAAGCACTCATGTAAGATGGCTGGCTATCTACAAATACTAGGATAGAAGTAGTAATAGTAGCTCTAGTAATAACAGGTGCCTGTGTTGTATTTACCGTGGACTAACGTGCAACAAAACAGTTTTTGTTAATTGTATGAGCCAAGCCCTGCTCTGTGGAATGTATTTGACATTGGGGCTGTGGGCTGGTGCCACTACCTTCTGCTGGCTTCGTAATGTTGGAAAGTGCTTGCTTATTCTCTTACTCTATACTCCTCTCATCTGCACACAGCCTAGGCATTCATGTGTTACGATGTATTGTTGGTAATATTAGGGAAAAAGGGTTTTGCAGCTCTCTTGAAATGAAAGGCTCTTATGCATTAGGTGTAATGGGCATGTAGTGCTCACTGAAAAGTGAACCTCTTGGGTGATAAGGCCTGTCATTTCAGATTGAGGAGAAAATAGCAAGAATAGCTTCTGTTCCTCTTCTTGCAAGTAAATAGAGAGTAGGAGGGCTTCCTGCTAAGCAGATGAAGTTATTACTGTCTTAGAGCTGTAGAAACTGGAGTCAATAATCCTGACTCGGGGACTCTTGCCACCAGTTTTGACAGAGGATGAATTCTCCCGAGAGCCGTTCAATGCTGTCATAGTAACCTTAACAATTCACATGTTCAAGAAGGTAAGCTTTTTCCTCTTATCTCACTGATTTGCGCAATGTGTTGGCCAAACCAGAGTGTGTCATGTATTGTGACACATGTAAACCCATGTCATTGCTGTAAGTTGTTACCTTTCAGTCCATAGGATGCTAGCACAACTTTCAGTGAAGCCACCTGCAGAGAAGACTCCCCTGGCCTGAAGTGTGTATTGCCAGGAAAAAAATGGTAACACTGATGTCTCTGTGACAGTCATTCACGCAGGAGAGATGTGTAAGTGTAGGCTTGCTTGTGTAAGATTATTACTGATCTTTAACCTAATTCTAGGTTCAAGGGGGAAAAAAAGAAGGGCCTCCTACACCCATGTTTCCCACCTAAGGTACTGTCTGACTTCCATAGGACTATTGGGTTTTAGGCATGTTCCAGCTCCTAGTAAGTACTCATGATTCTTCTTCTCCTGGCCCATCCAGGAAGGAAAAAGATGCATTTTATGTTACTTTTTTTTTTTTTCCTTTTTAATAATAGACTTAAGATGAAAAATATGCAGCGCTACTTACTTTTGGTAATGCTTCATTTTTATTGAAAGGTAATATTACTGCGTGGACAGATCAGTGTTTGTTTACACTGTTTAACAGTGCTATGCAACTGTTTTATGTGCTTACAGGATATCAAACATGAACTACTATTCATGTTATGTGCAATAAAAAAAGTGATTTTGGACACTTCAGAAATTAAGTGCTACCAGCCTCATTGTATTCTTCTGTGCTTTTTAGGGGGGAATGCCTTACTTCTACTGTGAAGCTAAAGAGGACTGTGAATGCTAAAACGCAGCATGGCCAGCTAGAGTTAAATGTTCAGGATGAGACATTAACTTAAACCACATGTGCAATGCAGCTGTTTCTGCTGAGGCTTTCATCAGTCTGTACTGGGAAGATTGGTGAGTTTTAATATGTGGTCTCAAGCAGAGCCCATAGAAGTGTGTGGAAAATGTGTGTGAAATCACTGTGTACCCATGGGGGGTCTCTGGTGTTTCGTGTAGCATTTTATTTGTGTTGATATAAATAACAGTGATAATACCTATCTGATCACAAAATACCTTTATTTCCCAGGCATACATAAAAAGGACTGATCAGATAAATAGCTCTGGTGAATCACAGTAGCCTGTGCCTACATGCTAATTCATGTCCCAGTTTTTTTCAGTTGACCAGAACAAGCAGAAAGAGGAAATCATGAACTAAAAATCCTCTGCAGAAAAATATGAGACATCTGAGACCAGCTGGTCACAAAGCCATTGAATACTGACGTTTCTGACTCAAATTCTTAATGCCACTTAACATTTAGGTGCTAAGGATGACTATGGATCAAAGAGCTGCTGAATCATGGCTGCTAAAAGAGAAATTGCTGTGCCGGTGAGCAGGGGTGAGCAGATACTTGAAAGCTGATCTGTTAACAGAGTGTGTTGTATAAATTCATGCAAAGGAAAGGTTAAGGGATGGGGAAAGTCTTCTACTAGCTGTGAGGAGAGCCAGACTTTTCTTGGCATGGGAGCTGGAGGCACTGGTGAAGTTTAGTGGATTGTGCTCAAATGTGTTTCTGGCAGAATGGTGGCTGGACACTGTACAGATGTCATATTGCTCTAATGAACTACATGTGCAGCCATTAGAAATGTGAAGTTGGGATCCTTGGGGCCTTGCAGGCAAAGCCTTCATAAAGGTGTGCTAAAGAAAAGCCTTCCGCTGACTATGCCAGGAGGAGATGTGATAAGCCTTTCCTAGCTGGAAATCACTCCTGGACACATGTGTACAACGGTAATGTACCCAATTCAGCAACAACAGTAGAGCAGCCCTTGAACAGGCAGGGAAGAGATCCAGATTCACTGAAGTTCTGCCCTTGTGTGTAGACATAATAGGATCTGGTAGACTAAAGGACAGTTTTTCACTTAATACAAAGACAGCTTGAGTAAAGGGAGAGAAATAGGAAACCGAAGAAGGTGGCGGAGGCTTATTAAGTGTGAATTTTTTTTAACCCCTGATAAGTGATGAAAGTGACTCAGACTTTATCAGCTCTCTGTAATTTTCTGGAGTGTGAAAGGAGGTAGAAGTAGCAAAGAGGCAAAGGTTCATTTTGTAATGACAGTCTTCGAGAGACTCATTTTGTTTGAACAGGCTTATAACCGGAGAGAAATGGAGAAGAGGTCAGGGAACAAAACTCAGTTGACTCCATACAGGAGAAGTTGGAGGGAAGAACTGAAAGGTAAACATAATTACAACTCAAGGAGGAGAAAGGAATGGCTGCTTGGATTATCGGTTTCTGCTTATACCTCTGCAAATTGCAGGGGAACAAAACAGTGGTGCACTGTTAAATAAAATAGGAGAAGAGAATGCCTTGTAAAGTGCATGTCAATCCTCAGTGAAGCACTATATTACAGCAGAAAATTATTAATCTGTGTAACAGGAGTACCCACACCCCTATTTCTTGTAGACACTGGAAATAAAAGAAAAATAAAAACCCAACAATCCACAAACCTATTCTGCCTATATTGGAGGGCAAGAATTCCCCTTTGGGTGCAGATACTGTAATAGTTGTCATAACAGCAGGTCCAAAAGGGGAAAAGATTTCATTGATGATTTTCAAATAGAATGTAGAAATGCAATTAAATCAATGTTAGCACAAGCACATGCAGTCACTTGGAGAAAGAGCTGTTTCACCTACTGAAGATCCTGAAATGAGCATTTGATATGTGAAACTTACTTAGCCCTGGCACGCAGGCTTGCCTAAGGGGATGTGGTGTAACACAGCAGCCAGAAGCTTGGAACCCATGTGAGATCTTCACTTTGGCAGCCCTCAAAAGCAGCGCAAACAGACTGATGTTTCTTAACCTCAGAAAATCAGCAGCAACAGTGATGAACAGCATCAAACACAAGCTCTCCTTTCCACCAAACATGCTGTGAAAAGACTTAACAAGAACTAAAGAGCTTCCTGCAGGGGGCTGTCTAATTCCCATCAGAGTAATCTCCTGAAGGGTAAAGGAAAATGAGGGAAGGTTTATTGCTAACTCTTGATTTTTTTTTTTTTTTTCCTCAGTCATGCTTCTGGCAGAAAAATAAGATCAGTTCTAGCAGCTTTCTCTCTGAACCTCACTGCTAGTCCTAGCTCTCTTCCCCGATACATGTAGCACTAGAGCATACAGGCCATCTCATTTTATCTCCAGTATACAGCTCTTGTTTTTCTGTTCTGTGTGGAGTAGTATAATTTGTTTGTATGGGCCACAGGAATAAATAAAAGCCACAGTGTGATTACATGAAAACTTCTTTTTGGACAAACTTTCTCCCCTTAGGTCAAAACTCTCTACAGAGGTAATTAAACTGAACTAGAATTGTAAATGGGACTGGGTAAATAACTTGACAGAATTAATGTATTGGGTTATTTTTGGCTTTTTACTTCTCTTACAAATTGTTCTGGGAATAGACTGGTTGTTCATCTCAGATGTTTAAATGTGTCTGTTCAGAATCTTCAAGGAAATTTAATGCATTTGTCATAAGTTCAGTGCACAAATTTTCAGGTTTTCCTTGTATACCTGGAAACATTGTGTATTTATATTCTTCAGTTGAATGAAGTTGGCTGCTTCAAATCATGTTTCCACTGCAATACTAGCAATATACTTTTCAAATCTGTTCTGCAATATTAATTTAAAGATACTTGTTTCAGAAGTCTTTGTGCCAGATAAACTATTTGCAAGAATATTTGTGGAAACAAATATGGGGTGGCGAGTAGGATTGGCCAGAAACAAAGTAAGTTAGTTTAGTTAGAAACTCAGACAACAAATGTTGACAGAATGTTATTTGTTGTTCTGTGGGCACTAGTTTGTTTTTTTTCCCAAGTAATTAGTTAATGGCAGACATCAGCTATTTTGTTTATTGGTAGAAATATTATGTAGAGGCCCTTCCTTCCAGATTTCAAATTAAAAAATAGCAGGAACACATTCTGAAATAACACAAGTCTTCAGCAGAATTGTTTAAGTTTTTACAGAGGGCAAGTGTCATGTATGGCATGGTGGTAGCAAGATATTTGGCTTTGTTTATTCACTTATTTGCTTTCACCCCCTTTTTCCAGTACTTAAAAATTATGGTAGAAATGTTCTTTTCTGCTGAAAAGAATAAAGATGGTGGTGATCAATCTTCTGAGCTGGGTACCACACAACTGGGATAATAGTCTTAATTTCCTAAGACTGATTACAGCTTCCACCCTAAACTATTGTATCAGAAATGGTGTGGCCAGCAGGAGTAGGGAAGTGATCATCCCCCTGTGCTCAGCACTTGTGAGGCCATACCTCAAATGCTGTGTTCAGTGTTGGGCTCCTTGCTACAAGAAGGATATTGAGGTGCTGGAGCATGTCCAGAGAAGGGCAACGAAGCTGGTGAGGGGTCTGGAGCACAAACCTTATGAGAAGCAGCTGAGGGAACTGGGTGTGTTCAGCCTGGAGAAGAGGAGGATGAGGGGAGACCTTATTGCCCTCTACAACTACAGGTGAAAGGAGGTTGTAGCAAGGTAGGTGGTGGTCTCTTCTGCCAAGTAACAAGAAATAGGGCAAGAGGAAATTGCCTCAAGTTGTGCCGGGGAGATTTAGACTGGATATTAGGAAAAAAGTCTTCACCAAAAGCGTTGTCAAGCATTGGAACAGGCTGCCCAGGGAAGTGGTGGAGTCCCCATCCCTGGAGGTATTTAAAAGAACAGGTAGATGAGGTGCTTAGGGACATGGTTTAGTGGTAGACTTGGCAGTGTTAGGTTTATGGTTGAACTCAATGATCTTAAAGGTCCTTTCTAACCTAAATGATTCTATGATTCTTTGAAAGCTCTTCTTATCTTCTGGATCCTTCAGACCCTGAGTCTGGTGGTATGTGTAGTAAAATCACTAAGCTCTAATTATAAATGAAGTGTTAAGGAATGCATCTCTGACAACAGTAGCACAGAACATAGAAGAATTCATGGGACAGTAGGAAGAACGAGCGGTTCTAGGATCATTTTGGAGACTTAATTTTCCATCCTCTGTGAGTTATATAATAATGGTCAGACAAGAGATGTTTTTATATATGTAAATGTTTTGGCTGTTTGAAAATTAAACTTACTCTTCAGTTTTGTATCCCAGTGCCGGCAGCAGACATGCTGGGGTGCTCCTAAAACAATACATTTATAAAAGTCCTAATAGGAGGAACTCAACAGGAAAAAAACAAAATGAATTAGCTTGCCGAGACATGGCCAACATCATTGAGTTTATATATGTTTCATTAAACGGAGACTTGACAGCTTTATGAGGAAACAGTGGGGTTTGCAGTGTATGAAGAACCTGTAATACTGCCAAGGCTGATCGGGTCCTGTGCCATACAGCCTATTTAATAGACAAATATTTGCACAGTGAAAATGTCATTTTAAACGACTGGTTGATAATCCCTTAAGCTTTTAAATGATCTGCAAAGTCTGGAAATTCTACTCTGGTGTTTAAAATCTAGTGGCATATTAGATAATCAAAGCAAATAAAAAATGATGGGTTAAGCTTTGTTCCTAAATTAGGGGTTTTTTGGTGCTTACATGTTCCTTGGGGAATGTAGCTGGAATTGGACTGTTGTCTGTTCTCTCTCTTGCAGGTCCAATTTGTGTTCTACATGCACGTTCAGTTTGCAGGACGCTTACTTGGATTCACATTTATGCTTAGGCTGTGGGTTTAAATATTTTCATGTTCAAACTTGCCTTGCTTGACTGAAAAATGAGTAATAGCAACGAATAAAATCAAGGCTATTTTCATAGTTTTAGTTTTTTCATTGCCTCCTGCAATATGAAGAACACTGTTAGCTCATATTTGTGCAGTGACAAGTTAGTGAGTCCATCAGAATTTGTCAGTAAGTTAATCAGCTATTTGTGATTATCAGAATGATGCACCAGATTCTTGCAATGTGTTTATCCCACTGCAACCTCTTAATCTTGGTAACTTAGTATGGAGAACCCAGGCTATGTATAGCATATGCATCTGACTATAACCAACATAGCAGTTAAAGGAGGTTAATGAGTAAATCTAGTTCCATTTGACTGCATTTTTAAAAGGCGAAATCAGTTTCAGATTCCCTCTTGTTCCAGCTGCTGTATAAAGCAAAACTTGAATTTTCCTTAACAGAACGGTACTGAGACCTTTCATTTCATCCTTGCGCTTTTAGTCTTTACTTCTCTGATTCATGACCTTATCTCACTTTTTGCCCCTCTTCTCCGCAAAAGTCAATGGCCAGTTTGATCTTAGAAAGAGAGATCACAACATAAGAGGTCTGGATGATTGTTTGAGAATGCAGATCTGAAAAAGCTGACAGTGAACGAGACAAATAGGGGAGCAAAGGCAAAATATTCCAAGAAATAAAAGGTTAAAGATGTGGCAAGACAGCAATAACACAAAAAAGGATAAATATAGCACCCGTTTTCCTCTCCCATACATGTATTTAACTGACAGGTTAGGACATAGTAGGTGATTTGGTAAATATCACAAAGACAATCAGAATAAAATGTTTACAAAGGGATTTAAATAATAGCAAAGCTACCCAGGTTCCAATTAAAAATAGTATCATGTGTCACTAGGTACATATTTCCCTTAGCCTGTATATTAAAAAATAGCTAAATTTCATAAATTCTCAAAACTAAATTTGCATATGACAAAGAAGTATTTGGCAGTGTGAATGATCAGATTCACAGACAGATGCCCTCCACAGCATTTTAACACTAATTGCAGCACAGCAATGTGTCAAGGCTGGGCAAAGAATTTACTGGGGTGAGAAGCAGGAAGGAAAAAAAGATCTTGAAAATTGCATTAATGGAAACAGCAGGCAGGTGGCAATAATCAAATAGCTTTAATTGTCCAAGGAGCTCATGGGAATCAATTTGCTGTGATTATTACCCACATGTTGTAAGGAAGAAATAGCAAATTAAATAGAATGACACAAATGGTAGTAAACTATACCATAGGATTCCCATAGAGTGCTCACAGCAGTTCTGTCCTCAAGGACACACTGTTTTAGGTAATTTTGTCCTGGAGAAAACAGAGCAGAGATCCCAGTCAGGCAATGAATTGCAGTTGTTATTAGTGCATAGATGGAGCCTAATCTAGTAAACCAGATCTGCTTTGGGTTTGGGTAGACTAGAAAACTTACAGATCCAGAGTACAGTGGACTGATTTCTCCTTTAGAGCTCCCTTGACTTTATTTAATAGCTTACCTTGAAACAGTGTTGCTATTAACTTCCCTTCTTGTCTGTACAAAGCCATACTAGGAGACCACTCTAGACCACCAATCCCCAGATTCACTTGACCTAACAGATCAATAGTTTTCCCATCCCAGAAAATTTTCAGCGTTAAAAAAAAAAAAAAGGTATGTTTCTAACTGAAATTTAACTGAGACCTACTGAGATTTTGAGAGAAGGCTCATTTGGAGCAGCTAACTCACTTTATTCACAGAGGACATTGGTGATGCACCTTCAAGCTTTTGGCTTACCAAATTCAGAGTTGCATGAGGAACTCGTAATGGGATTTAAGTGACTAAACATAGGCAATTAGTGCCATTGGACATGCCTTAAACTCTCTCACCTGACTTTCATTGTCGGTCAAGCTGGGCACAGGTCATCTTCCAGGTCTGCAATTCTCTCTGTTATATCTGCAGAAAAGATGTCTCATACCAAGGCATTTGAAATGGCACTGTATTTAGGCAGCTGAATGCTGTCTCAGCCTCTTAGATGCTATGTGGATGCCCTGATCAAGATATTGTAGGCTCTTCAATAGACTACAGTTTCCCACAACAAGCTAGGGATGAATCTTTCAAAGTAATTGCTATTGGTGTTGCTCTATTCTGTGTAAATAAATATATATCCCTTGATAAAGGAAGGGCTGGCTTTCCAGACAAAAAGGTGAAGCATTTGCTGGGGACGTGAGAGACTGTGAGCTTTGAATTCCTGGTATTAGTCAGGCAGACCAGGTTTGAACCTGGATCTTCCACATCCTCAGGAAGTGCCTTAATCATTAGGCCTTCAGCTAATCACAGGCCCTGAGTTAATTCATGCCAGACCTTAATTATTTGGAAGTAATGCATTTCTGCAGAGAAGCTTTGGTTTTTAAAGAAATGGCGTTTCTAAAATGAAAAATCATTTTCAATGAAAGAATCTTAACTAATTAGGACATTGATTGCTACGGGTCTCTCAGACAGGATATTCCCTCTTCTTTCAAAGGGGAACATTCAGGAAACAAGGACAGTGTTTGTCTTTGAAATAAAAGAATATTAATGGCTGGATCTCTGCTTCTCAAGAGAGAAACTTTTAAAATAGTTTAGAATGGTTGGGATGCCCAACTAGAAAATCCAATGCTGCGTAACCAGACTAATTTCAGGATTCATCTGATCTCAGATGCCAGGCTTGCTGACTCAGCATTATCGTTCGTTTGCTGGTTTCTCTCCCTGGCACCTCCCCACATTTTCCACAGGGTAACAGCTAAATGTATTCCAGTGAAGCATATGTACAACAACCTTCAGCAAGAGGACTCAGATGATGATGTAAAATCTGCACAGTCGATTTAAAATAAATCCTAGTTATATCTGTGAAGTATTAATGGAAATCTGTACAATATACATGTTATTTAATTTGCCTGACAAAATACTAGGTCTAGTAGACAAACTAAAAAGCACATATTAACACTAAACTCTAATCTTCAGAGTAATGTGATCAATTTATAGATTTGGCTCAGCATATGCATTTTGGAAAACTTATTTTAGAGTCTGCACTGGGAGCATATTTAGACTCTTTAAATGTATTATATGGTTCTGATTTATGGCACCATTAGCTTAAAAAAATGCACAGTAGTTTGGAAAATAAATTTCATATACCACATATCTCAAGTAACTCATGTAGCTCTCTTTCCTCCTCCTTTTTTTATATAAAAACATACCAAAATGAGAAAAACACTTTCCTCTCTCTGTTTCATTATTTTTTAAAATCAGTTTTATAAGCTAAATATGTCCGGTGGTGAGTATTCTCTTATAAAAGCTTCACATGAATTTTCTGCACTAAATAAACAATTCTTAATTATAGCTACCACCTCTTCATTGTTCTTTAATAAGCAATAGCATGTGATTTACAGAATATACGGTAAAGAATTTAGAAATTAAGTACTTGAATCATATATAAATTGCCTGGTTTTGTATGCCTTAGTAATTGTACATAGTTAGTATGACAGGTTACTCAACACTTACAAGCAGTAGGTAATATGCTAGCATATGCTAATAATAACAGCATTAGGCACAAATAGCCTTCTCTGTGTTTGTGTCTAGAAATACCTGGTGTTGTGATATCAAAATTACAGTTTGGAATTGAATTAACTCCTGTGTGTTTTTACAATTGCCTATTCTGAAAAGACAACAAAATATGGGGGATAAGAAAATGAAAGGAAATCTCTGTTTCGGCTCTGAGAGATATCTGCGTAAATAAGGACAGACTTTCATTATTGTCTTTTCTAATAGTTATGTGTGTTGACTTTTCTGACACCTACACCAAATCCCAGTATGAGCACAAAGATTTTTACGAGAAGAGCAGTGGGTTCACAAAAAGAAAGACCATAATGCCTTCTTAAGTATATATAGCATTTCTTCAGCTTCACAACTGTTGTGGTGCAGGAATGAACAGTTGTAGTCATATTTGCCATAACATCAGCTGTATTGGAGACTGCCCAAAATAAGAGGCTGGGATTCAACATTGCTTCTAGTAAGTATTGATAACTTGAATGAGACTGTTATGTGGTAATCTCACCTTTGCCTTTAGACTTAACACAGTCTCTCCAGACTCACAGTTAATTTTCTTTTCCTGGGGGCCTTATTGAATCTGTTAATTGTCAGGATATGCTGTTGAACTAGAACCTTTTTTGACCCAGAGGACAGCAAATAAAAGTACATCTAGCTATTGCCTGGTAAACAATGCCTGGCCCAGGGTAACACAACTTCCATAACACCAGCCAAGTGAGGATATGTTTTGATGATTTTTTTATGGATTATTGAAACATTTGGTTTTAGTTGTGCTTTGTGAGAGTGGTAATGGATGGTTGTTAAATCACCAGCAGTTTGCATTTATAAGAATATGTTTGTGGCAGACCTGTGCAATTCTAACACTGAAATGTATTGATGTGTGTTAGCAGAAGACCAACCACTGCCCCATGGCTAAAGTTGTTAAGTGCTACTGCAATATAAATAAGAAGAGAGGGATTATTGACCGCTTGATTGTCTAACATTTTCCATTATCCTCTTTCAGCCTCATGAAAGACTGAAATAATGCTCCATATCCAAAATACTCACCTACTCCTGTTGTTTTAATGGTAGAAGCCACCATCAGAATTTCATGGTTCAAAAGCAATGGTGGTACAAGACCAAGGGAGTTGAAGTGCAATGTTAAATCTTAATTTTTTTTTTTCCTTTAGGAAACAGCAGCAGCAGTAGAACATTAAGACACTTTGTATAAGAGAAAAGAGAAAAACTTTCATTTTCTAACTGTGGCAATGTAAAGACTTTGCTATAGGCTGTATGTTTCAAGGTGTCCTTGAGTGTGTTCCTGCACCCTTTAAAAAAATGGCAAGACTGCACTTTCTGTACCTCAGCTCCACTGAAGTAGGATGAGAACCAGGGACATTTTTATCTTGGGTAGCTGCAGTCTCTTTGCTGAAGTTCAGGTATCAGAAGGAAGAAACTGCCCATCTTCAATCCAGAAATGATCAGCATCCCATTGACAGAGCAGTTGGTGAGGTTAAATTTAGATCCATGTAAGAGGAGGGAAATAACTATTGGGGCAGGTAGAACTGGGACTGGCTGGGCAAGGAAACTGGATTGGAAGGAGCTGTGGTGCTCAGAACAAGATGCCTGAGTAGATGAGCATGGAAGTAGATAAGCACGAAAAATAAGACTGTGGTGGGTGAGGTCTGAGAAGCAGGAAGGGGTTCTGCCTGAAGGAGAGGCCTGCACTGTCTCCCTGATGAAAGACAGCATGAAAATCCATGCGCCTAAAATAGGGGCAGGTGAAACCTGCACTGGCCTCCCCACCGCTTCCAAATGGTGAGCGCTTTGATTGTAGAAATTTAGTGTATGAACACTGGGTGGATGTGTTGCTGTACACGTGTCTGACATACAGATTATCACAGTAACAGCCAAGAATTATTTGTCAGTAATAAAGCTTTCTTGTTAAATCCTTTAAAAATGTTTCATGCTTAACAGTCTCATGGCTGGCATAGTACTATTTCACAGGAGTGACCTTTGGGAAATTTGTTAATTCCTTTAAAACTGGTTACATTTTTAAAACCAAGCTTTAACAATTTTAAACAAAAGTAAAATGCGTCTAATTTATTTTACATGATTTTAAACTGTTAGCAGTACTGTATTTTTAAATATATATTTGAACTTTCTGATTCTGTTTAGGGAAAGGAAAACTTAACTCCATAGCATTTAGCAATCACAATTATGAAGTGTTTCATGTAACAAAGGTAGCATGTAATGGCGCTGTTTATGCTGTAAAAGCATTTATACTTTATATATGTGTGTATAAAATCATAACAGTAATCACATGAATGTAAATCAGAAGTAAAGCAATGCCATGCATGATGGGCAGATACAATTTGGATGAGTACCTTTTGATAAAGCAATGACGGTAAATATCATCCAAGATAATAATAAAAGTGTATTCTTAGGAAATAGTCAGAAATACGTCTTGTATTAACTGAGACTGTTGTTGCTTTATAGAAAGGCGGTGAAAATGGATTTTCTTGATAGTGTTGAAATGGGATTCTCCTATACAGTTGGAATGTGTAGAAGGTACAGCTCAGTGACGGCTGAGCAGCATGCCACCTAAGTCAAGCTGTGTGTGTGTAACATTATGGGATGAATGTCCAACCTCAGTCCTCTAATCCTGATACAAGTAGATATGGGGATATTTAGTGCCTAATTAGAGACAGCAACTGGCTGTTCTGTGCCATTATACACAATGCTGGTCTTCGCAGGGCTGTCAGGATAACATAGTGGTGTTGAGTAAAGCAGCGTAGGGTGCCTGAGAGAATTCGGTCTGGAGAATTTGAAAGTTGAATGTAAAATTAATTCATTATTTTTCACAGATGTAATTGTGTTCATAAATGGTAAGGAGAAAATTAGAAATGTTAAGTCCTGACATGATTTCAGGGGACATTTTCATCTTTACATCTTTACTTGCTTCTTTCAGTAAAACTTAGCTGGAAATCCTTGGAAGAAAATTAGACATAGTTAACTGCTAATCGTTGTGTTTATATACTAACAAAAAATCTTCTCCTGTGATGCGTTCATCAGATTCATATGTCATATGGCTGTTAAAGAATCAAACATTCTCATAAAAAAATGCTACTAGTAGCTTGAACTTCGATGTGGACCATCTTTGATTTGAATAAAGTCACATTTATGAATTGTTTGGCTCATTATGACTGGAACGTGGATATTTATCTTAAGAAAAGGCATGACAGAAGGAAGACGTGGTTGGATTCAGTAATATAGTCCTCTAATGAGATGAGATGTTGTGCTTTACTTTATGCGCGTGTTTGCCTGAGGTATACGTTTCTTCAAACCCACAAATTTAAAATGCATCGTCTAAAAAATATTATGCTCTCATCGCAGGAAGTCTGGCAAGCAGTGCCTGAAGTGAACTGAGACTCTTAATTCTTCCCAGTGCATACAGATAACAATAAGTTTCATTCTGTAAAATGCATAGTAGCCTACTGCTCTGGGGCCTAAGCCCAGTATCATTGGTGTCTGATGTAACCTTGAAAAAAATTCTATAGGAAGTACATTGTGGGAGGAGGAATGTAAATGTTTAACACCCTGTTTCACACCCATGTTTAACGTCTTTTAGGGTTGCTTGCAAGATTTTTATTTCATAGGAAATAACCTGCTCCTTTTTATAATTTAAAGAAAATAATGATAATTACCTTCATCGTGTGATCATTTCCACTACAGTTTGCTGGGATATCACAAATAAAGAGCTTTCACAGTGAGCAACTAGAGTTGCTTGAGTTTTTATTAGAATTAGTCTTTCATAAAAATAAAAGTTCTATAATTAATTCTTAATTATTACTTATAATTTTTGCTAAAATGGAGAAAGGAAAGAAATACAGAAATTATGATTCAGATATTTTTTTTTTCAGGAGATCTCAGCAGGCCCTTGAAATGATGTTGGCACAGACATTCAGAAATCCCCATTCTATATGTGATACGTACATATAAAGCCTATGTTTGTTCTTTTTGAAAGGGCCGAAGATTTATCTTGAGGAAATCCTTGACTAACTGGGAAAACTTCCAAAATATTTTGCAAGGTGTGTTTAAATTCTTTGCCTACATCCGGTTCAGAAAGCTTTGGGAATTATGAATAGAAAATGAGCTCTTCATACCAATCTGAGTTGGTTAAGAAATACAGAAATAGTCAGCCTTAATATCTAGATGAGACAAATATTTAATAATAATAAGAATAGTAATAGGGAGAAGAAAAAAAATAGCTAAATTCAAGAATTTTGAAATGTTGTAATATATTACTTCCATGTTAGAATTTTCTCATTTTTTTCTTGATGCAGCAGTGAGTAACAGAAATGGGTAAATTGTGGTTATTGCCTAGGTGGACGGTTGTTACACAATCTGTAATGCATTTCCACAAAGCAACCTGAGATTTAGTAGATTTTTAGTATAAATGCATTATGGGAACAGAAAGGCAGTTACATATCCTGGTTCCTTCTGGGAACCGCGGGTAAAAGCAGTGAAACTACAAGTGAAAGTGAAGGCAGATGAAAGGGATTTAAAGCAAAGCATTTTAATTTTATTTGGAGTAATTCATGTTTGAATTTCACTTAACTATAATAGTGGTTTAGAATTTGAAAACTGGTAGCTAGGTAGAGGAAAGAAACCCAAATTATTGCCCAGGGAGAAGAGGGCAGAAAGAATTCAGCCATTTTGTATTTTGCTTGGCAGCAGTAAAGGACACGAACCCATAAGAAACTAAGTTTTGTTAGTTCTGCTGCACATAGAGAAACACTGTGCTGAGTTGAGAGCTGTTTTCTTGTGCTACCAATGTTCTTCTGTTTACTGACCGTAAAAAGGTAGTAAAAATTCTTTTTTTTCTATTATTTTCATTTTTTGCATGTTTTTCTAATATTTGTATATATTCTTTTGTACTTTTTTCTACTACTATTTTTAAATTCCAAGCCTACTTTACTTTTGAGCAAAAATTAGACAAAGATATTTCACCAAAAGTGTAAAAGCTTTCCAAAGTTACTAATGAACAAATGACAACTGAAGATGAAGGCATAAAGGGGAAATTTAGGTTACAGGTTTACCAATGGTCTTTTCAGTGTTATTACTGGCTAAAGACTTTACATTCCATTCGTCCTACATCTAACAGATGATTTGGGAAATAAACTATTTTACAAATACCTTAACATTTTATCGGAACACTCATCCTCTATAGCTATGCCTGTAAAGCACTGAATGCTAAAGCACTCCTGATCTTTTACAACGCAAGTACCTATGCCAAATGAAGTAAACAGGTGACCTAGTTGACTGTACAACTAATAGTACAATTAACAGTAACCAATTTGTGGTGCTGTAAAAGCTACGTATATCATTTCAGGATATGCTCCCTGAGGTTTTAAAACCTGTGCATATGATAAATATGCATTTCCTGTAAGGATAGTTAAAATGTTACTGCTTTAAATCTTGGGACCTTCAGGGCTGGAAACAAATACTCTGAAACCCATTGGGAAGCTGGCAACATTTAATCACTAGAGGAAAAAGCTCCCATTTCTAGCTCTGCAGAGTGGCATAATATTGATTTTTAAACCCAGTGCTCAATCTTTTTCGTTCAGCATTTGGGGCCTGTGTAACTTGGGGAGGGAAATGCTGTAGCCCAGGATGTTGGTGAGGAGGAAGAAACCTGTTAAGGTGATAAAATAAATCTAAGTGTCTTACAGCTCTTGGATGTTTGACATGTTCAAAATACTTCTAGCAGAAATGGATTAATAGGTAGAATACAAAGTCTAAAGTGTCTGGTAAGTACAATTCATTACCTGCCTCTGATTTTTATTGCAGGGATAGCATTTACATGTACATCTTTTAAGAAAACTGGGATTGTGCAAGGAGCTGTCTGCACTATCATCTTAAAGGATTTCTGTTGTGAATCCCTAGCGGACTGTAGGG
>NW_009258754.1:2459453-2501628 GCF_000687185.1 Egretta garzetta | reverse complement strand
GTGCTGCAGCCTGGGCTTGGCACTGGGTATCCTGCCAGCATCCCCCCATGAGTTCCTATAAGGTGATGCGGCTGGCTTGTATGGGTTAGTATGGTGTTGCTTAAAGGAGTCAAGGTAGGAGGAAGTGCAACCTGTTCTGCTTCTGTCTTTTTACATTTGTGTCCCTTTCTGCTTCTACAGCTATGCTTACTTCTCTTTCCATGGTTGTGCCAGTTTTCAGATGTCCTTTGATATTCCCATTGCTGTGCTTTCAAAGCTTTGTTTCATTTCTTATTATCTCCCTTGTGTAGACTAAGGTGGATTGGTGATTCTTTTAACAGTCATTTAAATAAAATGTTGGATTGAATTTAATTTTTTTAAAAAATTAAATTATAAATATACCACCAAATTAAACAATATATTTCATGTCTGGTCAGACAAAATATTTCCCTCAATGTTACTTTTGTTATTCACTTCAGTAAAAATATGCCCCAAAGGAAATCCCAAATAGTTTTGGTAATGCTGCTACTTTTTTTTTTTTACTGTTTTTGGCTTATCCAGCAAGCCCCAAAGTGCTAATTACCCAGATCTATCACCAAGCTTCTGTTTACTGTCTGAATGCAGGGTTCATTCCCTTTTTAAAAAGCTTAATTTAAAAGAAATACAACCAAAGAAGAACAAATAGGCTGTCTCATCCATGAAGGGTGATTATGATTCTTCAACTTGCTTGGAGAACAAAAAGACAAATCTTTGCCACTCACTCTGGCCTGCAGCCCTTTTGAGTTATGGATCTTTCATTACCAGGGAAGGAACTTGGCGCTCACCCTTCATGGGTGAAATAACCTATTCATATTCAGGAAACGGTAGCAAACAATTATAAATGGATGTAAAGAGAGGCCAAGATTATAGTCTGGAAATATAAATTATTATAAACTGATCTTAGTTTCTTCCTCCCCCTCTCCTAGTAGTTCCTATACAGGTGGCACCTAGACACTTAATATTGAATAGAACACTAGAATAGAATAGAATTTTTAACAAGGCTACGGAAATAGCATTACCCTTAAAATAAAATTAAAAAAACCTCCAAATACTTAAATTCTTCCCTAAGGATGAAGTGGACTAGTTGTCCTATAGTACATTTCAGCTACATTTCAGCTGCATCTGACTATGATCACATTTTGCCATGTGCCTGTGACTGAGAGAGAAATAAAGTACTTTATGGCATCTGGATTGCCATGAGTTACAGTGCTTGAATGGCACTACAGTTTGTGCTTCCCTGTATACCATATCCTATTACCATATTTAAGGTAACCTGAGGATGGTGAGACGAAGACGTGCCCTTACTCTACAACCAATCATGTAAATGTAACATCATGTCTGTCATGTCCTATCGTGCCAGTGATAGCACCAGTGTCCTCTTCGAGTTCTGCTGCCCCTGAGAACTCCTTCTGAGGGGGCAATTCTTCTTGAGCAGGATTCTTTCTCTGCAGATGAGAACTAGAAAATACAGCCTAGATTCACCTGAGCCAACTTCACGCCCTTAACTGAGCCCCACTCACAGTCACTGGAGAGAGACAAATAATCTGCTCTTTCTGGAGATTAGGATCCTAATTTAGATGTCTTTGTTAGCTGTCTACAGTCACCAGAAATGAGTCTCATCATATGAAATTTGCCATCTTAATTTCAAATTCAGAGAAGGATGGCCTGAAAAGTATAATTTTTAGCTAGGGATAATTAATATTCGACTGGCACCTGCATGGAGTAGTAACCTCCAGGAGTCAGCCTGTCACCTTTCCCAACTGCTTACATAAGAGAACATCATTACTGGGGTACCAAATAAAATAGCCTGAGGCTTCTTTAGGATACGTTTTGCAGTAGCGTTGTGTAAGAATGAAAACAGATGGAAGTGAGTGGACGATAGCTGTGTGAGGCACCAGTGACAGTGTAGTTGCTGCCTCAAGACAAGCAAAGGCAAAGGAGAAGAGTTTGGGGATGGAAAATGAAGTTGCCAGGAGATAAAATGGTGGCAAAGGTGTTTCTGTCTGGACATGAAAAGACATACCTGGAATAGCACTAGCCCTATTTTTGCTAATTTACAGATAATATATTCGTCAAACGATATTCTGCTGTACATTAGTAGCAAAAAAATACTATTTTTCCTGCTCTATTTCCTCTTCCCCGCTATGCTAAGAGGAGGATCAGAAGAAGAAAGATGAGGAGCTGCTGCTTGACTCTTTAACCCTATCTGAAAGTGGTACAATATGACTATTCTTGCAAAAAACACCAATTGGTTTCTGATAACACAGAGTGGTTAATAACCTTGCAAAAGGAAGTTGTCTGTAAATACCTAGTTGTAGTAGCTGTGAAGTAAACCCATTTGTTTCAGCAGTACAATACTGCCACTGCAGAGGAACATTTTGACTACCGAAGCTCTCTAGAAGTGAAGTTTGCATGATTCTCATCAGGGAAGGAAGCCTGAAGGACCTCTTTCAGCAACTGTTAACTTGAAGCTTTAGAAGAGCAGCTGGCAGGCCCATGAGCTTCTTAATAACTGTTTTGCTTGGTACTTCAAAGGTTGGCTTTTGTATACTAAAAAGTTTTTGGCCTGTTTTATAAGTTAACTCATTATACCCTGTTGAAACAATTCTATATATCTGTTGTGTGTCTTGTGTTTGCATATATACATATATTTGTATTTATATAGATCCATATGCGTATATTTGCAAATAGGCATAAATATATGTACATGTATCTGCATATTTTTTATGTATATAGGTACATCTATATCAATTTATTTCATTTTTCTTTTCAATTCATTTTCTTCTCTGTTTTCTGCATCATGAAGTGGACCACCTACATAAGTGTTTGAAATGGCTTTCAGTCAGTCACCACTATAATACAGAGGTGGTAAAAGTGCACTACTTATTAATAGGTTTAAGCAACTGTCTTTGTTACGCTCCTGGGCCTAATTCTTGGCAACAGCAAATTGCTGAAACTCTGCTAAAGTTGTTACATTGACTTTCCTGGAGCATTTTATGTGCTCTAGTCTTGTGGCTGTAACTGTGGACTAGAATCCACAAAAATCTGCAGGGCATGCCTGATAACTGAAACAACAGAAGGGTTTGTTGGTCCTTTCTCCCCCTTTTTCAGGAATTACTGTGTGAACTTCTCAAAGCAGATTCTTCCTCTTCCCCATGGTGTATGAGAACGCTAAATCACAAAAATCAAGTGAGCCCCTTCCAGCCAACATTTCAGGGTGCACAGTCATCTCATAGAATAGGTTCAGTCACTACAGGACAATAATTCACTGTTTGATTTTCTTTTGAAAAAAGATAGGGAATCTAGGAGGACTCTCTTACCACAAATGGGGGGATATCAAGCAAATGAAACTTCATTCTCTCCTGGGAATGACTGTAGGCTTTTTCATACTTGGTGAGATTCAACCAAAGGTGGCACTAGGGGATCACAAGTAACAGTCTTTAAATACACCACTGTGCTCTGCATTCTCTCCCTGTAGTTGTCTTCTCTCCTTGACTCCTTTTCTTTCACACTTTTTCAGGTGTTATTTTCTAAAAATCAACAAGTCTTGTCAATTTGACACAGGCTGGAGATACAGACATATGAATAGTGTTGGGGATGAAAAAACGGATCGTAATCTCTCTTTTTCTCAATACTGAAGGGAGATCTACTTAGTATGTGTCTATGCAGGATGACGTTCTGGTAAGAAATGTGTCTGGATTTAATTATGGTTCTATAAATCCTTCAGGAATTAGATACGTTAAGATAGCAGTAATTTCTCCTCCTCTACATCATATCTGCCAAACTCAAAACCCCTCCAGTCCTCTTGTTTCTCCAATGCCATGTATATGGAGGAGACTTCAAAAACCACTACATTTTCACATGTGGGCTCTTACAGCTGGCCATTGCCTGGGCCTTTGGAAAGTTCTCTCAGCTGCTTTATGCTTACCTGTCTTTAAGCTGGAATTGAATCCTGGAGAACAGGATATATGCTGCTGCTGAAAACACTTGTGGGAGCTGCTAAACTGCTAATCTTTGTGTAAAATTAACCTGGAAATGGTAGGTGAGGCAGAAGTCTACTTAAATAGAGTGTGCTTCTTCTGGGATTGTAAGAAACTTGCTCATTCTCTCTGCTTCAGTTCCCTGTCGGAGCTGTAATTCTTCCTCCTTTGTGAGCTGTTAGGACAATAAATCAATTCCCTTTCGTGCTGCAGATCTGGGTGACATATAAATATCTTGATATTCTATTGAATCTGCCCCACATCCTTGTGGGGTTGTCATCTTCCCTTGTAATTCAGGGCCTGTTGCTGCTTGCTCAGCAAAGGTTTTAAAGTAGGATGGTTGTGAGAGAGAGGCCCAGGCTGTGTCTGATCAGCTTTGCCCGGCGTATATCTGGGCATATCTGGCCTTCTCAGGTTCCCAGGTTTTAATCCTATTTCTGACACAGATCTGAATGAAGCCAACACCTTGAATTTTAGAACTGTTTAATAGCTCAAGATAATAAGTTTGCTCTTTTAAAAGGACCACTGAGATCAATGGGTCTTGGACACTGTGGGGCTATTGGGAAACTCATTGAAGAAATATTTGTGTCTGGTGATGAGTAAATTTGATCCTGAATGACTTTGCCTCGGGTTTCCTAAAAGTAAGAGGGAGGTAATTTTATTTACCTATCTACAAGGCTTGTGAAAGCCGTGACTAAGTAATATATGTGAAGTATTACTAATTTTAATCCATATGAAACGTGTTTTGTAGACCAGCACCATGTTAAAAAACAGACAAATTAGATTGAATCATGAACTGTGTCATGTCTTATTAAACAATATCAAATCACCTTCACATATGTCACCCTCTTCCAGTAGTCTCCCTCCCCTTTTGGTTTTACTCGTGTCCTTGAAAGTAATGTAACCGATGAGATGAGCGCTGCTTGCATCCAAGCACAGCAGCCTGCCTCGTGCTATGTACCAGCAGAGAGGTGAGAACACAGATTTACAAATGGTTTAGTATGCCAGCTTGAGCTTTGACAAATACTTCTTTTGAGTTGCATTTCATTCTGTAACTTCAACATACACAAAAATGCGCCATTAAATTTTTAAAAAGGGCAAGGCATCACATTCCCCACCCTAATTTGATACCTGTGCTCCCTGCTTCTACTGGGGACTTTCTTCATTACCATACTTGTTTCTGTCAAGAATTCATAGGCACAAAGGGTTAATATACTGCATGCGAGATGGTGACTGCATCTATTAAAAAAATACATGAGATGATGTTCTCTGCCCGCAGTACGTGTTCTAGAGCTGCTTGCACATTGCCAAGATCTTTCCGAAATGTAGGCAGTGTGCCACCTCAGTGTGTGCAGTGTGAGAGGAATTGCTGATGAACAGGGTACAAGGAGAGACTCTGTTGTATGGTGGGAAAAAAAGCCAGCCCTCCAAACAAAAGTGGGAGAGCATGGAAAATTTGGGGTTTGTATAGGTCTCTTCCCCTTCCCTCCTTCCCCCCTCCCTCCACAGCTCTTTATTTGTTTAAAGAATTTGTATGGTATGTGTGAACTATACAAGTAAAGCCCTCCCCCCTGCTATGGGCTAATGACACAGTTTAAATCACTACCATGTGCTGTGTTCTCTGTTCCGTTTACCAGACCACAGTAAATACATGCTAGTAACGTTAAGGGCCTGATATAAACTGGGAAAAGCAAAGACAACGTTCAGTTCTGATCTTGAATCTTAGTCCTGATATAATACAGATCATTTTGCCTTTGCTCCCTCAGAGAGAGTGGAGAGACTGAATGTTAAAAATGCTTGCCAGTGGGTATTGGTAAAGTGAAAATGTTTCAGATCATCATGGACTTTTCTGAGGGAAATACTATTTTTAAGGAGAGCTGATGTAAATGGGACTTTGGTTTCCTAGGTCCCTATAGCTAAAGAGCCTGTTGCTGTCATGGTCAGGATGAAAACGCTGCAGACCTGCTGCCTGCTGTTGCTATCATTCTCCTGCCTTTCTGTGAAGTGAAACAGGGCCAGAGGGAGAGCTTTGCCTTCTTGCCTGCCCCAGGCCGAGCAGCAGAGCTGTGGCCTCCCCACTGCGAGAAGGTGCTTGGCTTCTTATAGGCCAAGAGAACTGTTGGAGACGGTCCCCAGGAGCGGAGCAGTGAGGACAGTGGTCACACGATCTCTGCATAGCACTGATCATTCCTGCAGCTTCTGTACTATTAGAAAAGGGTGCGGTGTTGGTGTTTGAGAACATAGCTCCGTTTGCAGAGTTTCAGAGGGAAAGTGTGTGGGGAGCCTGTCATGTGTGGAGGGATTAGGCCATACAAAGTTCAGATACTGCATGTGAGAGTGTTTTCTGTCTCCCTTTATATCCCATTTGAGTGGATATTGGAGATAGCAATCCCATTTCTTCTCATTTTCTTAAAAAAAATGGGTAAAACGACAAAATTTTCTGAGGATGCATGTGGCACTGCAGTTGACAGGAAGATAAAATTACAGTTAAACTGCATTGTGGTTTTTCCTGTAAACAAGTTTTCTGAAGGGATAGGTTATTCATCCCTCACATTTTCTTTTAGGCCATCGGATATTTAAAGAGGACATGTGTACCTCAGGAAAACCTTTCACTCCTTTTTTTGCTATTCTGATTTCTTTTTTTTGTTGTTTTTTTTTAATATATCTAGTGGGATAAGACAGGCTTTTTCAATTCCCTTTCAAGAGCTGTTGTAGAGTCAGACCTGATCCAAAGCCCCCTGAAGTCAATTAACTGAAACTTTCTTATATCTCCGTGGCCTTTGGAGAAGACCCCCAAGCTAGTGAAAGACAGAGCTTGAGAACGTAAGTTCTTGGCTCTTTTAAGATGAAGTTGTTCTTACAAATGACTCCTTAGTAAACATGTGCTTCTTCACTAGAAAACCTCCACTGACATGAGACAGTTTAAGTGTTTGTTATAGTACAAGGATTTTGTTTTGTTGTGTAATGTCCGTCACTTTTGCATCCCGAGTTTTCTGGAACTCTTCCTCTGCATAGTGCAAAGATAAAGGTGGAAAGGAAGAAGATGTCTACTTGCTGATCTGCTGAAATTGTCAGCGTTATTCACCATGTGCCTTCAGGTTTTTTTAGCTGCTATTGACTTGAAAAAGTTGGTACTCTAAATTTGAGGGATGTGGTCAGCTACTGGGGTAAAATGGAGTTTATGCTTTCTGATAGGATTAAGAGATCAGAACTGAGGACTTTAATTGATTTAGACTATGGGGAAGTGAGGAGACAGTGCAGGTTGTGAGCTAATTGGGGGAAGAAAAGCAAAATGTTTAACTCTCTACAGTGTGGGTCTCAGATTTTAATAACTTTTTCTTTTTGACTCAGAGAAACTAAGATTCGTTGGCTGTCTACTGATTTTGTCTTATCATATTCCCACCACATAATTGCATGTGTGGTATCATAATGAAATGCTTCCAGGTTTGCTCTGTAGAGCAAATGTATAGACTATTTGAATAATATAGTTCATTCCTGAATACTCATTCACTTATATAAGTTCCTCCCTAAACATTATACAGATGATACTTGTATGAATAACTCCTAGAAAACTGAAGAAAAAGGATCACAGAAACTACTCATGTTACAAAGAGGTTTTAAGAACATTAATAAGTTTGGTCTGATTTCTTTTTCATAAGTTTTTGTGTAAAAAAAAAACCAAAACAACAAACCAAAACCCAAAAACCCCCCACAACAACAACAACAAATCCCGGAGTTAAAACCTG
Source organism: Egretta garzetta (assembly GCF_000687185.1). Classification (NCBI taxonomy): domain Eukaryota; kingdom Metazoa; phylum Chordata; class Aves; order Pelecaniformes; family Ardeidae; genus Egretta; species Egretta garzetta. The sequence continues at coordinate 2,493,884 of NW_009258754.1, read as the reverse complement.
CAAGTTTTCATGGGAACATGCTTGGCTGGATGAAAAGTTCAGAAGAAAAAGTTTTCAAGGTCCAAAAGTAGAGAGAAATGTATAGTAAAAATCAATAAGACCACTGTAGAATATCTGGTAAGTCAAGACAATTCTTCCAGATGGTGTTGTAAAATACCTTGTTCCAAATCTTCCTTCTTAGTGTGGCCTTCGACCTTTTACAGGTCAGGTGAGTCCCCTGACTAACATAGTATAGGGGAGGGAAGCTGTTTCTTGTGGAGCCTTTTGTGTTAATATAAATAATTTAAATGGGAAGGGGACAGAGAGAGGCTAATTCTATAACCAGTTAGTTAGTGGAGCTTCTTAGACATGTAGGTATTCAAATGAGGACTCATTCCTTGCTCTCATGAGTCACTTGCTATTCACGAAAGCATTCCTGGGAATATCTTTGAATAATTTCATTTTTATACCAAAATAGGATGAAAATATTTGTGAAATATCAGTGTTCTTGCTAGTGTAAAACCTTTGCCTGATCAGCTCTACCTTCTAAAGAATTCTGTTTTTTATACTTTGACTCAAAGCCAGATGAGAATTAAAAAAAAAAAACAAAACAGAACTCCATACAAAACTGTACTAAACCAGAATAAAATACAGGCAGAATTTAATAAGAGACAATTGCTATGGGAATCAGCAATTTTTCTTTCTTTGGAATTTAGGATGGGGTTCTGAAATAATTATACTGAGCTGTAAATTTTTATATAAATAAACAGTACCTTCTCCTCTCTTCCCTCTTACCCCCAGACTCACATTCTTTCTTTTTTCTCCTAGGGAAGAAGAGAGGAGAGGAAGACTTCTCAAGGTTAAGATTTTCTCTCAATAATTTACTCTCTGTTTATATACTATTATTTTACCCTATATGCTGTAATCTTTGCACAGTTTGGCCTAGCCTTTGTGTAGAGCAAGTACTATTAACAGTCGCCCGTGGTTCCTTTACATAGTTATGTCATCATCTGTATCTAGGCAAGATGATCTTGTTATATGTTACCCAACACTTGTGACTAATTAGTACATTTCAGACAGCCCACACAGTCTTTGAGAACAGGGCTTCTGAGGCATGCAGGGCTGGAAACAGAGGCGCGTTACCTCTTGTTTCAATTTGATGGACTTTTGCATGCGCACATACACACAGTGGTAAATGCAGAATATTCTCAGCCCCTGACTTCTCACACTCTACAAGACTTGCAGTCTTTCCTAACCTCAGGTCAGCACCAAATTCTGGTTGCTAAAGAGAAGCTCGTTACTGCCTGGAATTTGTATGATGGTGATACAGTTAAATCATTACACAATTTCACAGGCTATGGGGTAAAACTTACACCTTCATATGATGTCAAGCAATGGCTAGCTCATCAATGTTCTTTTCGTCAGTAAGATCCCAGCTGATTTTCCTGAGGTAGGGACTACAGTCAAAGCTATGAATAATCTTACATTCTTACATGCCCATGTTGTCATATTATCAGAGCGCCCTGTAGTTTTAATGCAGTTAAACCTCAACGGTTAGGTAAATATTTCTATCCTTATTTTACAGATGAAAAAAATTGAAGCAAAGGGTTGAAAGCTTATATCTTCAAAATGAGATAGGTGACTGATTAGTACTGACTTAAGCTAGTACCTTTGAAGTTTTGTGTCGTGGTTTAACCCGGCTGGCAACTCAGCACCACGCAGCTGCTCGCTCACTCCCCCCCTCCCTCAGTGGGATGGGGGAGAGAATCGGGAAGAAAATAAAAGGTTAGAGCCGAGGGCTGAGATAAAGACAGTTTAATAAGAGAAAATAATAATAATAGTAATAATGAGAATGATAACAGAATATACAGAATATACAAAATGAATGATGCACAATGCAATTGATCACCACCCGCCGACTGATGCCCAGCTCGTCCCGAGCTGCAATCACTCCCCAAGCCGCGATCAGTCCCCGAGCAGTGATCACTCTCCCCGCAACTGACCGACCGACTAACCCCCCCGAGCATGACGTTATATGGTATGGAATAGCTCTTTGGTCAGTTTGGGTTAGCTGTCCTAGCTGTGCTGTACTCCCAGCTTGTTATGCACCTGGCCAAGCAGGAGAAGCTCAAAAAGTCCTTGAGTAGTCTGAGCACTACTTGGCAACAACTAAAAACATGTGTGTTATCAACATTCTTCTGGTACTAAATCCAAAACACAGCACTATACTAGCTACTATGAAGAAAAATAACTATCCCAGCCGAAACCAGGACATTTTGGCTTAAAATGCTTTTCTGTAGTCCTACAGCAAGTCTGTTGTTGATCAAGGTTTTGTGAACTTCCTGGGGTGGTAATAACTTAACTTTCTCTGCTGGTTGACATGGTTTTCCTTTGTATCAGGAGAAAGACTGAATGAACGTAAACATGATCCAGGATCATACTACTACCCAGAATAAAATCTACTTTGGAAGTTCAGCATGATGATTAATACCCACACTGTGCTGGTTGTGGTAAAAAAGAAGTAAGAGGCTGTGCCTTTCATTGCTCTCTCTCCATTATCTTTCTCCCCTGTTAATATTTACTTAATGGAGAACATGGTAACTACTGCCCACTTGCTTTTGATGAACTTATCATAATATATTTTCTAGTATAAATTAATTTCTCCTCAGAATGTGAAAGTTAAATTGAAGTGAGATAGACCTGAACGCTATGTAAATGCTCAAACCTATTAAAATGATGATTTAATTAAAAAAAAAAAAAAGTTTTAAACAAATAAATCCCCCTGGATGCCAGTTGCTGAATACAGTAACTCTCTGAGCTCTGTCCCACTTCATTGTGTACTGTTGTCTTTGTATGGAGGGAACATGGGAAATAAACAGTCCTTTTAAAATATCGTATTTCTGACTAAAGGTAAAAGTTTATCTTTTGTCTCCCAACCCACCTTTTTGACTATGAATAATTATTTCTGTGCTTATATTCTGTTAGGGCTGGAGAAGAAATAGGACAGCAATTAGCATTACTTAAGCTAGGAATAGAGGGAAAGCATACCTGCAAATTTCTCTGTTGGTTACAAGAATTTTTTTTTTTTTTTTTGTTTGCCTTCTGATTATGGCTTTAAGGAGAGTGCATTCCTATAGAGACTGAGATGAATGTAAATGTAAATTTTTATTTATACTTCAAGGCAATTTTGTGTCCTTAAAGTTCAGCTATTTGTGTTTTCTTCCTTATAGAAATTATGTATGAATGGCCCTGGTAAATTATTCCAATATGTATTCATCTTAGTCTATTTTAGTGCTTATTTCAAAAGCAAGTAAGAATAAGGTTGTTTTTTCTGGTGTTTATAAAATATACAACTTATTGTCTCTTTCAGGCAACTGAAAATCACTTTCAAGTTTAAACAATTATTTGAGATGCCTTACAGTACAGTCTGGTAAGATGCTGATTGTCCTCAGGGTCAGTTAAATTCTCTGGAGTGACCGAGTCCCCAGCAATCATACTATAGGTACAGGATCAGGGACAAAAATCTGTTTCCCAGTTGGATACAAGTTAACCTACCATCTTAATAAAAGGCGGGGGGAAGCCACCCCACACCTATTCCTGGAAGATTTAGTCTGCATGATGAAGAGACCTTGGAAACCCAGACTAACCTTTAACATTTTGTTTTCAAGAGAGAAACAGGCAGAACACTGCCACGATATTTAGAAAAAGTGCTTTGTTCAGACTGAAATATGAAGAAGCTGCAGGCATCTCAGGCAAGAACGGTCTGGACATTCAGAATCTAAGGGAAAATATGAATCCATTAATCTGATTGAAATGCTCTGATGTTGCCTTTGAACAGAGATGCAGATATTGTCACATTTCTTTAGAATCAGCACAGTTTGAGGTCTTGTGGAGCTGCTGATTTTACAAGATAAGGGGTGAGGCACATTAGCTCCTTTGGGAGTAAGAGGAAGCTTTGGAACTGTAGCATAAAAAAATTGCAAAGTTTAGGTATGGTAAAGACATTTTCATTTGAAAGCCAGCCATAGTTCAGTAAAAGACTCATGCTGAACCTGAAATTTTGTCTGTTCTATGTGTCACTCCATTAAAGTTTATGTGAGCATGGAGGCTAAGCCTGTCTAAAATGATTTATTAGATGGAAGTCAAGAGCACTGAAGATTAGAAAGACCAGAATTCATGAGAATAGTGAAACCTAGTACTATTGAATTTGGCTGTTTCTTCTAGGAACAATACAGAACTAATCTCAGGAAACTCTAAAATGCATGCAGGAGGAGAAATACTCTGCTAGCTTCTACTTGCTGTTGCTTTCACCTGGATGCTAATATTAAATATGTTATTAAAAAGTAAAACAAGGCTTAGGCCAAGCCCTGGGCTGGCAAGGTATACAGAAGTGATATATGAATCAGTCATAGTTATGGTGTAAGGAAGAGAACATGCTCCAAAGGGCACTTTCTCCTTTCTTTTCACTGCTTTCTTAAAGGCAGGGCTCTGGAGTGGGGGTTATAGGATCTTTAATCCAGCTGTTGTGTTGTGCTAAATGCTATAATGTGTTAAATGCAACTTTTCCATCTTTTTGTTCTGTCGTCTTTGAAAGCTAATGCAAGAATCAAGAGGAAACAGCTGTGTGTTAATTCAGGGTCCTGGTCTTATGGTTATCCAAACAGGCAAGCCAGTGAGAGCTTATTAAGACTCCGATATAATTTGGGTTTACTTTCTAAATGAGTTAGGTGTGCAGTACCCTCAGTCTCCTGGTGTAGCTTACAATAGCTTACAAAATTTCCCCACTGTAAGTGCTGTAACAGCAACACTGCTAGAAACAGGCCATTCTGTATGTGCTATGACCTTAGTGTGGTTGAATGAAGTGATGTGGAGATGAAGAAATGTGAGAAAATAGGGAATGTATTTCTCCTTTTGTAAAGGACTTTCGTGTGTTTTCAGTATTCTAGGTTAAGGATGACAGTAAACAGAGAGTATCTAGAAAAGTCTCGATGAGAGACTATGAAGCATACATCTTCTCTGTAATGTGATACAACATCCCTAAGGATAAAATGCCAGCTTCCTTTTCATGGATGGAACAGCTGTTAAATTTTTGCAGTATCCAAAAATCAATGTTATCTCTTGATATCCAAGGCATAAACTCCATACTTTGACTGTGCCATTCCCTCTTTCACCTGATTCAAATTAATGTGTATGGAAAAAAAGCAGACAGCATGGCCACCGTGCAAGGGCATTGAAGTTCAGCAGATACTTCCTCTAGGAGACCTGGGGCTTTGGTGCCATGCAGCGTGCGTGTGTCTAGGGACCAAAATTCTCAAACAGAAGTGATTCTCTTGTGGGCGTGATCAATTACTCTTTTTCTTATGCCATTTTAGTTTGGATAGTAATCTGTACTGCAAACAGTAAAACTAAAAATGTAGCTGTGTAAATGTTTCTCATTTGTTTAGAATTACGCGCCTCTCCTCCAGCATCCTTTGGAAGCAGGTGGCTGCCGTACCCCCGAGGCAGTGCTGGAAGACTTGGAACTGATAAGGAAAAGGCAGCTCGCAGTTACTTATAAAGGCCAGCTTGGCTGCTGTCAGTATGGCTTCATCTGGGACTTTCTGGAGCCTGCTTCTATAAATATATAACAATTCAATTGTGTAATTGCCATTACCAATGTGAATTCAATTTGTCTATATTTTTATACCATAGCATTAGGACTTAGAATCTTGAACTGGTATAGATTCTTTTAATGAATACCGATCTCTCCAGATCTCCAGAAATTAAGTCATCAGAAGCAGATGGGATATGGAATAAAGTGAAAAATGGAAGTCATTTTCAGGAAACTTGTTTTGCTTTTAATCCAATGTTGTTTGTGCTGAATAATTTGGTTTGATCACCTGATCCACTAAAATAAAATTAGAGTTCTGATTCCAAGAACTTTTCAGTGGACTATTTGCGCTTGTTAAAAGTAGCAGGGTGTTGTAACTGAAAATAAACTGCTATTGAGGATGGGATGGGATGGAAAAATCATTGCATACTACCTGGCCATGTATTTGTTCCCCTGAACTGCAAGAATCACTCCAAAACCTGGAAAGGGAGCCTACTCTTGCTCAATCCTTCTCTTTGTGCCAAGAGGATCAGATTAGAAAGGTATGGTCCAAAATGATGATGCGGTGGTCACTTTGAGCCAGACAGACACTACTGCCTTATTTTTGGTGAGCAGTGATTGGAATCCCAATATCAAAGCATTTAAAGGATAGGTTGGCTTCCAACTCACCTGATGCAAAATGTTCTGTAAAGTACCTTGGGCCACAGGGCCACCGTAAATACTTACCATTATTAATACTTGTTAGTAGCTTATATAAGGTGTCTCTTGCATTTCCTTTAATTCATATAGACTTGTTGTTGTGTGTTTTGTTGACAGCTTTGCATGTGTGCTTCACTGGCAGGGACAGGCCAGGAAATACTACTCTTACACTGACCTGTGTGTACAGGAATAGCTAAACGGCACATCTTCAGATGGATGCACCAAGGGAGGGACTGTGAGGAAAATGGCAGCGCGCATCCATGCAATGTTGTATCGCATAGATTCTGCTACAGGCAAATTCCCTCTGAAAGACATTCCCTGGTACAAACCAACCTGAGGAAGGGGAACAGAAGGGAAGTGTATGGCCCAGACCCATTATTATGTGTTAGATGTTTAGACTAAGTAATGAGGGATATTTTCGACTCCGGAGATTGCAGCGCATCAGCTCTGCAGATGTCTTGTGGGATGGATAAGGAAAGGAGTCATCCCCACTGTATTTCTTATCACTACCTCGCCAGGCTGCTTGGATGCTTCAGCATTTGCCTGTGAGAGAAAGCTCTTCTGCAGACAAAAAATACTTGAAACAATAGAGAATTCTGACTAAGAGTTCTATACAAGGCTTACTCCTGTTCTGATTGATTTATGTGGCAGCCTGATCTAGTTTTGCAAGTACAAATCCAGACTTGTATTCAGTACAGTTAATCTCCATTTTTTCTTTTCAGGTGGACTTAGCAGAGTATATAACCATCTTCATATCTGTGCAGGATCATGTCCTTAGTCACTTCTCCATGTTGATATTGGCGTTGTTTCAAATATAATGAATACCTGAGTAAAACAACCCTGAAAAATATACGTGTGTATATATATGTTCAAGATTATATTTATTAGTTTGGCCATTGGCCAAATGCCTAAGTACAGTTGCTGTCTTAAATAAAGATGAATCTCTGATAATCAGTAGCTTTAGGCAGACTTTTTGCTTTAACAGCTTAGATCGGCCATGGTTCTTTGGTTCATCATATTCACATGATTGAATAACTACTGATTTTAATAGGACTGATAAGAAGAAGACGACTTCTTAGAATCAGGGTATTAAACAGACTTAGTTAAGTGGCACATTCTGTACACCTAAAAAAAAAAAGTTGCACTTAAGACTGAGAGGGTGGAAGGGTAATTCACTCCAATTTCAGCCCTCTGTTGGATTTAGAACAAATTAGAAGTAATGTCTTCTATTGGCTAGCAATGAATTTATTTTCTCTCTCCCACAGCCTTTTCTGTAATAGCGAGCAGGATCTTCTGGGTTTGGCTTTGATTCTTTAGAGTCCTAAGGTTTGTTGTAGTTTTAGGCTTAGTGCTGCAATAGCGCTCAGTAGATGGTGTGGCCCTGTCTGAAACCGTGTTAGTTTGACTACAGTGTGATGCGTTGCAAGCGCCCTAGAATGCTTTTTCTTTTCAATCATCCTTAGTCAGGGGAAGAAAATAATGAAATGCTGTCTCCTCTCTCCTTTTCGGAACTTGACTGAGAAAGCTGCTTACATGTGCTGTTATCCCGTGACCCACAGTGCTGCTTTCAGTACCTCTCAGATGTACCGCATTATGGTTTTTTGGAGCTGATGTTGATCACCGTGATCTGTGCGGCTCAGCCTCATTGGAACTATAATTTGTTATAAACCAAATACTCTGAAAATAATTTTCTTCATTTACTGCACCTGCCAAGGGAGAGCTCCTGCAACTTTTAATGATGCAGGTAATCCTATTGCTGCCCACACAAATACTCCATTACAGAAAGGCTGCAGAACCATAACTAGAACTTGCTGAAAAATTTTCCAGGAAGCTTTTGGCCCCCCCTCCACATCAACATTTGAATATTTTGTAGGAACATAGAGGCCTTTTGGGCCAAGGTTAGATATTCTCTGGAACAGGAGAGAGATCAGTGCTCAGAATTGCCAGTAGCACATATTAAAGCATACTCACAGGGACATGGAGATGCAGCTTCAGATGTTTTCTTCAGAAAAAACCCCTGGCATTGGGCTACTGCCAATTCTGAGAAAGTCTGTTCACCTTTCCGCTCCCCAACCCCCAACTGAAAGGTTTTGTTTTCATTCTACCACAGAGCAAAGCATCAAGCTCTTTTTATAGACAAAATTCTGGTTTCCAGTGAGATCAAACTATACCTTTTTCCTGATCTCAATATACTCTTTTCTCAGGTGACAAGATGTCAGTAGGTCCTTAAAATACTACAGTATTTGAAGCAGTATTTGAAAGCCCTAAGAAAATGCCATCAGCTTTGTTCTACATTCACAAAGTCTGAATCCTGGTCATGATGGGAAGCTAAATAGAGACTCTGATTTTCATTTCTACACTTTAATACTATGTTCATTTGTATCTGTTAGGTATGCTCCTGCTATAGCTGATTTGAATTCTAAACAGTGTTAGATATTTATTTTTGTAAAGCTGTGCCATTCATCTTTAATATAATCATGTAATTTACTCTATTAATGCCAGCTGCTACATTTGGCACAGGTCACCTGGAGTGCTTGGAACACTATATTAATTTTTCCTTGAACTTATTAACTAATTCTAAAAATCCATAGAAGTCAGAGCACTCCACCTCCACAGTCAGGAAAGGTTTATTTTTGTCCACGTTCCTGAATGCCTTCTTAGTTTGACAGAAAAAAGAATCCAGTGGGAGATGGACTGCCATTTTGCTGGGACATATTTATTTATTTATTTATTTATTTTCTCCAGCATTGTCCTTGGAAATCCCAGGGTGACCCCAGGTAACAATTTTCAGAGGGAATTATGCACAGTGTGGAGGATTTATCTCACCTAATGTCCACCTGAGAACACTGGATCTAATTGGCTCATGGAAGCTTGGAAGCTAAACTTACGTCTTATACGTATGTAATCAGTGTCAATTGCAACTGATCTTGACAGCACTGTCTTTTTAATCCTTCTCTCTATGTGGCTTTATGATCCATGGTTGGTATCCAGCTCTTGATCTCGGAGCCTTCTCATGACAGCCCCTTCATCTGTGCCCTGTCATACAGAATTGCATGGTTATGGGGACATCTCTGCATCATGATTTTCTGGAAGTGGTCACTTAGATTTTGCAAAACAAACCAGCTGCTACCTTGAAAAGGACGCTTTTCAGCTGGTTGGTGCCTGCCGCTTCTTGTCCCTCTTGTATATGAAATCTTCTAGGATGGTTGTTCACTGCTGAGGTAAGAGTTTGAAATGTTTTGTGTTTCCATTCTTTGGCAAACTTGCCTTAACACCCCTCACGTACCCCTGGTCTCAGAGAAAGCAGGGGCAAGGTTTGTAGTTGCATAGAGGTTTGTACAAGTTAGGGCTAGGGTTTGTACAAGTCTCTGAGGCAGCAGAAGAGGAAAAAAAATGGAACAGGAGTGATGGCCTCAGGAAACAAAACAGCTGGAACACGGTGTAGAGCAACATGATTTTTCTGGAACTGTAATTTTACAATTTTGTCAAGCCACAGTTAGTGGCATAGGTCCTGTCTCCTTCCAGCCCACTCTCCAATTATTTTTTCTTAATCCACAGGAGAATGCATTGTTTTAGTTGCTGTCCAAAACAAGTTCAACTAGAAAACTAAGATAAAACATGACACTTAAAAATGCAAATTTTAATAGGAGGCTGTATTTCAAATACTGAAAGAGCTTTTCCCTAGCTGAGGAATTTCCAGGAGGTACAGTAAATGCAGGCCTCTGGCAAGCATATTCAGACTAGATTACCACTCTGCTGTAAAAGCAAAGCTCCTGATCTCAGAAAAACTAATTTTCCCCTTGTAAAAGTGTTATGTATTTATTAAGACTAGACAATAATGTAAGACAGTTTTGACTAACTAGGCATATTACTGAAGTTGATAACATAATTAGGCCATGGGCTGTCAGAGGCTGATACAGTAGCTAAAGGGAAAATCGTTTCATTTCTCCATCTGGATCACAGAGCGAATTTGAAATCCTGTTGCTTCTTCTGATGAATCAAATTCACTATAGGTGCTCACCTAATGTGCAACTAGTTAGCAGAGTGCTTCGGAGGGTCATTTGACGTGTCCCACGAGAGCTCTCCCAAGGAACACTGTTCTAGCTCACAGCATATCTTATTGAACATTTTCTAAATGATCAGACTTCCACAAAAGGTTGAACAGAGTGTTCATGGTCCGTCAAGATCCCGTTTGATCTGCAGTGGTTCACCAGTTCAGGTCCATTCCCCATGGAGATTAACTTGAAATTGGTTTGTAGCTCTAGGAAAACTTAGCACAACTCAGTGTACTCTAAATTAGTAATCAACTAATATTGCTACTTCAAACGTACAAATCCTTCTTAATAGATTAAACCCCCTCCTATTTAGTTTTGGACATTAACAGCTGTCTTATCTCTAATGCGCTCCTGTGAGCAGATCCATAGCCAGAGGTTTGTGCTAATTAGAAAAGGATATTGTGTGTGTATGTGTATTAGTTTCAACTTTGTGTTTAACCTCCCCAGATTTTGCAGTGTTGATGTAAAAAAGGTGCTTTCTTTTAGCCTAACCCCTTGAAACTACTTATCCTAATATTTATCCTCATGTTATATTGCACACAAGCCCATTCCTTTAGCAAGTAATTAATGTGAGGCTGTGTCACCAAACCCTGAGGCCTGTCACTGTTGCAACTGATTGTTAATTTAAAGCATGTTTTATTCCTCGACTGATCTCTTTTGAAGAGAATCTCCCTGCCAGAGTTGTGTACTGCTTTGTTTTCAAACTAATCATCTACAGTCCAGATTTCCTTTGGGAGGGCAAAAACAAACAAACAAAAATGAAAAGCCAAAATAAAGAGCTGGAGCCAAACCCTTTCAAATTAATGAGTTAAAGACTTCAGACTTTTGTATTGTTAACTGATGTCAAGGCATTAAGCTGCCTCCCATACTTTCCTTTCCCCCTCCTTAGTTAAAGCCTCTTTTTTCTTTTTAGGATCAGTTTTTACATGTCTGATTTTTTCATCTTCACCAGAAATAATATGTTAAAGTTATTAAGCCAACAAGGACAGACTGAACAGGTTTTTAGGCTTTTTTTCACCTCCCAGTCCTGAATCAGAAAAAGGCAGTGAGCGTGAGATCATGCCCTTCTAAGGAAAGAGTAATCTTTTTTCCAGTTCTAACAAATTTCAAACACATTTGAACAGAAAAGATCACGTTTCTGTGCTGTAGGTAGATGGCTCCAGCATTATTCGTATGATTCTTTGTATATGTCTGTAGCAGCCCTTTAACAAGAGCAGTGAGCCAGCTCTGAAATACAATAGCACACAGGGCCAGCCTTTTATGTTTGTTTACTCATTTTTATGAGCCTTCCTCAGTTATTTGATTCACAGGGCTGAAGCATGCCAGAAGACAGCTCAAGAAATTCATCAGACTTTTAAAATGAGGGGCCTGCTCTGTTGACCTCGCAGCATCAGGATACTAGAGCTTTCTTACGGAACCTGAAATCTGTGGCTTTTCACTACATGACTGGTTAAAGACAGAAGATCTCAGCTGCTGTGTATACCAGCCTATCTCCATTGATTTTAGTAGGCCTCCATTAGAATAGATCTGTTGAAGATCTGTTCCAGAGAGCACAATTATCCTGTCTTGTACACTGTTGAGGATAAGAAAAATGAGGCAAGATGAGCCAATGAAAGGGACAGCCAGTTACAGCATGCTGGGTAGAAGCAGCAGCACACATCGCTGTAGTAAAAGAGTTCTTAGGGACTGACTGTATAAGAAGTCACAGAAAGAAATGGATAAGGTGAGGAGGCAGCTTTTGTGGTCTTTGCCTCGAACAGTGCTATATAGTATGGCAAACGACAATAAAGATTGTTTCAGGTTTCCCAGTTGCATATTCCTTGTGGAATATGAACTTTGCAAAGATCTCATCATACTGGATGCTGAATACTGCACAGGTGAGCAAGGAATGGTCTGTAAACAATAACTAGACAAAAGAAATTTAATTTATGGCTTAAAGGTTTTGCAAGTGAGGGTCACATGGAGGCCAGTGGGTGTCAAGCCTAATTCTGCTGATGATAGAAAAAAGATTTAACAGGGAGATAAATTAACCATTGGAACATTTGTTACCATTGCTTCATGTCTTGTATCATGATAGTCTTTCTGAAAAGCCAAACATAAATAAAAGTTAAAATCATAGAATCATAGAATCGTTTAGGTTGGAAAAGACCTTTAAGATCATCAAGTCCAACTGTTAACCTAACACTGCCAGTTATAAACCTTACTAATGGCTGTAGTCTTATTGCAACATTTATTTATCTGTAATTTTCTCACTTTCATTATGGAGACAATTTGACAGTTACAACCTGATTTAGCTGAAATAACCCTAGATTTGTGCCCACTTGTATAGATGTTTAATTAGAACTATTTATTTATAAATCACTCTTCTCCATGAACATGTACCCAGTAAAGTAAGTGTTGACTCTTCAAAAAGCCTTTTAAGCATTGAAAAGCTAAGCAAAAAGGATGCAGTTAATATATTTATCCTCTGGGTCTAGAACCTTCTGTTTCTATGTGTATGTACAGTTCCATGAACAAAGGGATAGAATCATCCAGGTGCCACTATACTAGAAGTAATTAATACTTAGAGGGTAAGCATGGTTTGTCCTCCCATAAATTGATTTAACTTTCATATGCTGATTGCCTTGAGTGGCTCACTTCAGCAACCTTGCAGAATTTGTGATGGTTTTGATTTATTCTACAACATCCTTATACATTTCTAATCCTTACAGCTTTCACACATATGGAATTAGTTACAGATTCAATGCCCCATTGATATCAGTGAAAATAATTAATTTTCTGATGTCTTTAAAAAGAGAGGAGATCAGAGTTTCAAGTACTTTCCCACTGCTAATTCTCATTTAAGTATCATTTCTACTGCAAAGGTAAACCTTTTGAGCTTAAATATATGACTGATATCTGAAAAGTAACAGAGGATAAATATGCATATTGTAGGCATAGTGAATGTCTCTACAAGTAAGGGCTAGGAGTTTTACTCTAGTTTACAAGGACTCATTAACATGAGGCCCTAAAATATGTAAAATTGAATGTTATGTTCCTACCAATTTTTTTTTTCTCATTTTAAGGACTTATAAATCCAGTCTTACTGTAGTAATGGCCTAATAGTATATCTGCCAATGTTGCTGGGGTCTTCTAGGCTATAACTCTAGGAGATATACTTTTTAGGATTATATAAGCACACACATACATAAACACACAGACGTATATATATTAGAAATGTTTTCAAAGAAAAAAGACCACAGGTTTGGAAAGCCAGTCCCTGTGGAGTTTTACACAGCCTAATTTCTGAGGGACTGCATCAGAGGACGTGGGGTTCCTTCTCAGGAAGGAGCCCTGTAGAAAATTACAGTTTTTATTCATCCTGTTGAACAAGTTAAAGAATTAGATTTTTAGTATATATCTGTATGGATTTTTTTAAAAAGAACTTACTGGTAGTTCCTGCCAAATCAGAAAACACGATCCCTTCTGTATTGATTTCTCTCTAAAGTATGTCTTAAACAAAAAGATCGTCTACCAGTTTTATTCCTTTCTCTATTAAAACATTTTCTACAAAGCAATGCATTAGTACAATCAAGCTGAACAAGCCAGCAGGTTGCCAGCTCTTTTGTACAATGGTGCTAAGTTAAACACGGTGCTGCCTGCAATGTTATTTACAATGCTTTCACCTTTGACTTGTGGCTCTGAATTTCAAGGAGGAAAACAGTGTGTCCTAACAGTTCTGATTTAGTTCCTGGGTCAGACTTGTGAAAGATAACTAGATCTATGGTGGGATTTGAAGGATAGTGAAATAAATAGTTCCTCTTAGAATACAAGGTCATTTATTCAAATAGATTTGAAATGATCCTAGGGTACATAGAGACTTAGATAAAATAACCTCGGAGGTGCTAGTAGTTATTGTTCAAGCTCAGTATGGGGTACAGAGGAATTAATAAAAAAAATTGAAAAAGGCAAATTTGATGCGTGTCTTTGAGATGATAGAAGGAAGAAAATTCAGGGGAATTTTAGAGTGGTCAGATTAATGGCAACTTCTTAAAACACACTAAAACTGATAGCCAAACAGAATATTTCTGAATTGTGTCAAAGCCAGCTTGGATTTAAGCTTGTCAAACCCAGGTATCATGTCTTGTGTGTAAGAAAGAAAAAGCAGGCACCGTATATCTTGACATATATCTTATACCTTGTAATTGGGGAGTTCTTTGTCTCTTGTGATGCCCTCTGAAGCAAGCCAGAGAGCCAGAGTACTGAGAGGCTCCTATAGAATCAATGCAAAATCTGCTAGATAGCTGTTTCCTATATGGCAATTATTGGTGGTTAACTGTCACAGTACCAGTGGGGCTTTCACAATGTGCTGCCTTATTTTCTGGGTTCATTTAATTTTTTTTTTTTTTTAATTGATGATTGAACTAGAGTATTGACTTACAAAATTGGTAGATGAGTTGATACTTTGAAACAAGTACTCCGGTACTCCAGAGTGTACTTTGGAGGTCTTGGTTGGCTTCAGAGTCATCTTCATAAAGGTTAGACAAGTATGGGAAGGCAGAGCAGAAATGTAGCATGTCCAGCTTTTTGAAGCACGACTGAAATGGCCAATAGAAATGGCTGTACTTCTATGCCCCTGCATACTTATATTCAGTCTGACTGACAACCTGAGAGATGACATCTTTGGTGTCATCTGGAAATGGCTAAAATGGAGAAATCTGTTCCTGTTTGTTATAGTCCCAATGTAGGCAGAAGAAGCGAGCAATGAGCAGGGCATATTTTCGTAGAACAGTTCTGTGCATCATTACAGACAAGTGCATATGCTTTTAAACAAAGACAGAAGAAACTCTGCTTATACGCTGAAATTTAGTATGCTGTATGTTTTGTACAACGCAGTTTTGCACTGAACTCTAGGTTTTTTTGGTTTTGATTTGGAATATAGGATATTCTCTCCTGCTAGTTCACAGATAGCCCACAGGCAGTAAAATTAGAAGTGGCCAACATACAAGAAAACATACTGTAATTAAAAGCTGTTCCCTCTTGATTTCTTCTGCTGATTTCAGTGAGAAAAACATTAAGAATAAACTCTTGAGCAAAGCTGATTTTTTACACTTTTTTTCCATCACTAAAGGTACAAAAATCTTAATTTGTCATTGACAGCAGTAGTAGAAACAGCTGTTCTTAATTGAAGAAAAAAATCTGATTTTTCTTCTAGAAGTCAGACAAAACCAAAGCCTGAATCTGCACACCTCTGAAACTTCATAGGTTTAGAGCTGGATCAGGCTGTGAACTTTGCATCTGGTCCATATCAATATAAGAAACCAATTGAAAAGAAAAAAAATCAAAGCTGGTTTAGAAGCGATGTGTATATTGGAACTCGTTTCATTCATACTCTTTGAAGATTATGCATTCCTCCCTATTCCAAGAGCCTAAGATTGTCCAACTTGCTCTCTGAGAAGTGAAGTTATCATAAACAGTCTTAAGTTGCAGGCTTTGCAGAGGCAGGTAGTTTTGTCATAAAGGGTAATAAAGGGTACAGGCAAATGTCTACGTATCACATCCTTCAACGGGCTGTCCTAATGAAATGTTCCCGAGGATCTCAGTCCGATTTTAATGATTTGCATTCTCTTGGCAACTCTTGGTACGTGGTCCCGTGGAAGCATTTGCAAGTACTGCAGCCTGGGTCCCTTGCAGTAAAGAGGCAGTGGAGATTGGCCAGTGTCTATTGGCCTTCAAGGGGTGGTCTTCCTCATTAAGAAAATGATGAAAGACTGGAAAGAGCTATGAAGGTCAAATCCTACACATTATATCTATATCTATATCTATATCTATATCTATATCTATATCTATATCTATATATCTATATCTATATCTATATCTATATCTATATATCTGTGTGTGCGTATTTTTTTTCCCTCCTGGAATAATAAGAAGCTGTCCTTTTAAATACCTGTCTGTTCATCAGAATACTGGGTATACAATCATTTGCCACTTACTGCTGTTAGATCCGTGCTATTGTTCATATGTACTTATTTATTAACGACTTTTTTTCAATAAGGTATAGATAAAGAAGCCATAGAGGTGGTAAGTGGGAGGCTACCAACGTACCTTTGCTAACCCCATGCTTGATTAAGGTGAGCTGGATTTCTGTAGGCTGAGACATTAGCCTACTTTATTCTGCCTATGCTTAGTGCATACCAAGTATAGCAGAACCCAGCTAGGGGGAAATACAAGCTGTAAGAAAGATGGGAGGAGGGGAGACAGGCTGTAAGAAAACCCTTACAACCAATTCCACGAGTCTTTGCATGCAGAGGAAGTAAAATGGAAGAGCTTATCCATATATGAGCAGCTAGAAGCAAAACCAACATAAACATTCCTGCACAACTAATCAATAAACTAATATGTCTTCATTAGCAAGGTAGCATTTTGTGTTATTGATATTAAAGATCTGCTTTTTGTGCTGGGTCTCACTGCAGTTGTTATTGATGAATAAAGCCCTGCGGGCTGAAATTGTTGCCTTTTAAAAAATTTAATCTTGATTGGATGGTTTTATTTTTCTTGCACTGCTTCTAGCCACATCTCCTATTAAGCCATAAAATACTGACTATGTATCCTTTCACAAGTCTCAGTTATGACTCATACTGGACACCGCATGTCTGAGACAGTAGCAAAACGATGAAGCTATATTGGGGTATGTGTATCACTTAGGGCTATTTTAAGAATGGATTTTGACTTGTGTCATTCATGGTTTAAATATGACTTGTTCAATAACATGTTCAGTTGTAATTAGATAATTTAATGTCTACTGACAGGTCTTTGTGACTGAGACCCAATTTTAGCTCTGCATACCAAGGAGCTTGCCAAGGAAAAGTAACCCCTTTTACTCAGTAAGGAAGGATAATGGATAACTTCTGGAATTAAGTGAAAAATTGAATCCAGCTTCCTGTGTGCACTTTAGGTCCCACACTGGGATTACAGAACTAGCTCTGAACTGCTTGACTGCTGACAATAAAGATTTTATGTGTGTCACATTGAATTTTCAAAAAAGTTCTCGAATCAAAAAGGTCATTTTTACATTGAGTCCAGGCTGTTTGTTTAGGAATTTAAGTGCTTTGCACTGGCTTGTCTTCTCTGTGGGACTCAAGTTTATGTAGCCATTTTGGAGAAAAATGGTAATATACCAGTTTAAGGAATGGGGAGAAAGAAAATAAGGTCATATGCAAACAGAATTTCAAAGTGTTAGCCTACTTTCCATCATTAAGAATTTATCCACTGCAGAACTCTTACTGGCCAAATGCTTGCTTGCCAATGAGTTCACTATAAGAGGAATTTTATAAACACAGGAATCATGGCATTTCATTATATTATTATATATTAATATCTATCTATATATCTGTGTATATATAAGCAGTGCATAATCAGTGTCTTTACCAATGAAGGTGCTTCTGCCCTTGGCATGAGACAGCATATAAAAGTAAAGATGCTTTTTCATGTATTCTACATTTTAAAATATTTATATGCTGTCTTCTGTGGTACATAACCTATTGCATTATAGGTCATCTTCTCTGTAGAGTGTTTCATTCTGAGAACTGCTTGACTGTGCCATGCAATCACAAGGAGCAGGCACATGAGACCCCTACAAAAAGGATATGGCATCATTTCTAATGTGTGCATATAAATGGATCATGCAAGACTTAAGACCTCCATGAATATCCACTTTGAAAAAATTTCAAAGTCTGTATTAAAAACTTCTTCATTTTAACATAGCATGCTCCCACAGAGACTTTCTGCAATGCTCCATTAATCAAGAAAAGCTTCATTAATCAAGATATAGTCTGAATTTTTGAAAACATATTTAAATTAAATACTTAGTGCTGCCAGACTATATTTTCTAATGTGTTCAGCTAAAACTGTGTGAAACTCAGTCAAGAGAAGATCAGTTGACCTTAATGCAGACTTCAAAATAGGGTGTCTTTAACTTTGACTTTTAGGTTCCTTTTGGTATGAGACAGATTTACAATCTTTCTATTTGTAAAGGATTTATATATTTTATATAAAACTCCCGTGTGTACTGATGGGAGAATATTTTCTTTGGAATTCCATTGTGTGAATTCCACAAGAAAATAACCGGGAAGCCCTGTGATGTGATATTGTTACCAGACTCTCACTTAACTACTCATTTGTCTTTTAACTTGGTCGTGGGAACAGTAATTTACTAATCTAATTCAATGCATTTGTTGCCATTAGAGATCAATCCTGCTTCAAGCAAAGTCAATAACAAAACTTTATTGATTTTACTGGGACCAGATCAGCCCCTTTACACAAGTAAGACCTTATATACTGTCATAATTTTTTGTATAATTGCTGAAATATTAACCGATGGTTTTGCCCAGCACAGATCCTGACGTACTTTGTAAAAGGAAATTCAGAAGGCAGCTGACTTCCCCAAAGAGCTGTAACATGTCAAACACACAGCCAGGATTTCCAGTCCGCTGAACCACAGTGCATAGGAGGGCTCCACTGTGAACATGTGGCATGAAGAGGTACGTTACCAAATATGTTATTAATATACTTGATAATTACTGCTTTCAGCTGTTGAAATGACTAATTTTTCCTTCCCAGGCATAGATAATGGCCGAGGTTTTCAGAAGAAATCAAATATATTGTAAAACAAGTATTTTGGGGAGGAAGTCTAATTTAGTACCGGAATGGTCACCCTCTTTGCCAAGAAGTAGGAACTATCTTGCAGTCTATCCTATTGAATGTACTGTACATCCAGACTGGAGTAAATACAATAAAAACATGAGGCACCGACACTTTGTTCATGGTGTCGATGTCATGTCCTTCTTGTATTATGGCTCTAGATCAGTTGTAGGATTTGGCAGCTAGCACAGAACTATTATAAAACCCATCAGTTATGTCTGTAAAAGCGCTCACAGTAATACATACAATAATTTGGGAGCTCTTAATCCTGAAGATTTAGACAGAAAGTCATGTGCAAAGATACACAAGAGTCAATAAGGAAGCTGCTGGAAGATGTTAATGGAAAATCAAATAGAGCAAGGAATATGGTGGATAGCCTGAATTAATGGGAGCTACCTAAACTGTTGTCTCAACACTATCAGGATTATCAGTACACAACAGGACTGTCAGTAAAACATTTTTTAAGATAGACTCTCCCTGTTGGGATTGCTGTGAGAGGAAAACCTGGCTATGGTAATTAAAAACTTCAAACAAAGAATATGCAAAATATAGAGAAAAGCATGTAGTCTGGGAATTGAGTCAATGAGAATGCATATGGAATGAGGCTTGTCTACAGTCTAGCAGCTTTTATGTGAACTGCCTCTGCTCTGTATAAATGACTGGGAAATGATTCATAAGCCATTCTGAGGTGTCTGATCAGGGCCGTACAGAACAAACAACAATGCACAACCTCTGTATCTTCAGACAACCCTAGGTTTAGTAAGCTATAAGGATTGTACCCCCAGAAGGTCTCATATGCTGTTTCAGTTTAATTAGGCTATAAAAAACCCCAAATCTGTTCTTGGCATTTATGAACATATAGTGTTGTGTGGCTTTTGTGTGAAGCAAATTCATTGCTTCACACTGTCTCTGTTTTTTTTTGTGTGTGTGCAGGTAAACTGTTTGAAATTACCTTTTATTTTATAGAAATTAGTTGAACCCAGTAAAATATCTCTTCTAAATACCATTTTAAATATAAAGGTCTTGCTTATGTGTGGCTAAGTGTTATGAGAGCTAATCTATTAAGAACAGAACCACTAATTTCTTTACTAGAGAATCCTACAGCTTTATCACATTGTGCTGTGTTAAAGTAATGATGCATCAAGCTCCCCATTAGTTAGTGAGCAAGAAACCCTTAGGGCAATTGAAATGAAACAACTTAATGTACAGAGTACCTGGCAAAAAATTACAAGGCTAGACAAGAAGAATGTTGCTACGCTGGAGGTCTGTAACCACAGTCTCCAGGAGCCATGAGTTCTTGCCATGCAAGAGCAGTTGTTAGGGATGGTTCTCCCTTGTAGCAAAAAGGTCTTCTGTCTGTTTAAGAATATGGGCTGTGTTACCTAAGCAGTATAATGCATTTCTAAATTTATATTTGAAAGTGTCTGCATAAGACAGCTTTATTAATATATTTCAGCATGGGTTATTGAAAAAATTCCTAAACCTCTTCATTAACCTTTGATGTGCAATCCCCTTGTTTCATAAGCAGAAAACAAAGAAGTTGTTTAATAAGCAAGTTGATTAATAATAAAAAAATAAACATCAAAATGTCAGGTGCATTCTGGAAAGATACCAGTACATTTAGACTGGTAGATTTAACAAAACTAGCGAAGAACCTGGATATCAAAGTTTGTTGGAAAATAATTTTTGTAAAGAACTTGAATAGGTCCTTTTGTTAGTTTATATTTGCTTGTTCAACACTTGGAACTGCCTGGCTTCCCAAAGAAATGGAAGTAAGTTTTCACAAGCCAATTTATGACTATAAAGATGAAACTTATTTTGTTTGCTGTCAATAAATAACTAACTTTATCTGTGAATCAGAAAACAAGTTACAATGAAATTAGATAATTTCTGTCTGTCTCTCCAGTTTCATTCCTAAATCATAATTAGCAAATGTGCCTGCTGTGGAATTTCCTTGTGAAATTTCACAGATGCCAGATTTTTAAGGAACAAAATTTGTGCTGCTAATTGATTGCATGAATCATTTTATGTGTGGCAGTGGGCAGGAGACAGAAATGGGACATTTTATGAGGAAACATAACACAGGAATGCAGACTTTTTCTACACTCAAATCACAGAGCAAGAAATAGAAAATAAATAAACAATATGAAAGAAAAATTAAGTGTGAGGGCTCTGCTACTATGCATCCTGTACTGGTCAAAACTGTGCTCAGGTCCTTTTTGTGGGTTTCCTAAATATTTTCATACTTTGCTTGAGATTGCATACTGAGATACGTCTTTTCATTAAAACATTATTTGTCTCCCACAGACCCTGTTAAGTATCTGTATGTTATCCTTCATTGCACTTAAAGTTATATTTGTAGAGCTCGTATTTGTAGAACTATATATGTGCTATACATCTATAGTAAAGAACACCTATATATGTAGAACAAGTAGGCATGTGAAAGAAAAACTGCAGGTTCAATTATTTTTGCTTGTCTTATTGCTTCAGCTTCTGAAGACAGAGAAGCTGACTGACTACTGAAAATTACTCAAGAGTGGTAGATTGAAGTGGCAATTACTCTTACACCCTTGACTGGAGTTCTCTCATGCTCCTTTATAGCAACTAGTACGTATCTTTCATCGTTGATTTGCAGCACGAAAATTCACGTGCTGAATCACCTTCAAGAGACGTCGTATTGTAATTTTGGAAGCGAAGCATTTCTGTGCTGACACATTAGTTATTTTAATGTTACATATTGAATTAAATTATTATTATCAATATTACTTTCTTACACTTCTATCACAGGCAACATTAATTCGTGTATTAATGTACATATTAATATGTACGCCTGAAATACGCTGTCAGATGTTGCCTAAGGTTATTTACCTCTTAAATCCTAGGGTTTGAAGTTCATAGAATCGTTCTCTCTTAGCAGCAAGTCACAAACTTTTGTCAATAGAAGTAGGACCTACCTGGTATGATATTCTCCTTCATGGGACCCTGAGTTTAAATTAAAAATGCCACTAAAATCAGAAGGAGCGAGCCTGTGAGTAGCAATGCATAGGGACAATATGTTTCAATTGTGCAGTCCTCTCATTAAGAGACCTTTTTAGCCAGTAATGAACTGTGGGGAGAAAAGTAGAGATCAGAAAGTCTCTAAAGTCAGGTGTTTGTATAATTACTGTTATTTTCACCAGGATCTGTGGTTTAAATACCAGAACAGTAACAGATGTGTTAGCATCTTTAAATTTTACAGCTTTGTTTATAATTTCACTTTGTTAAAATTTTAACACTTTGAAGTACATTGCACAAGTGCATGTGGCATAACTATTGCTAGAATTACTTAAAGGGGATTTAAAGAATTCTTTTCTTAGCCATTTCCTACAGGGAGCCTTTCAAATTCACTTTACTGACTCCAAACCATTTCAATTTCTACTTGTATAATTTTACAAGAAATATGACAAATGTAACTGTTTTCCCAATGTTTTATGTCCCTAATGAGGAGCAAAAGGTCAAGAACTTTGGGATTGAGGGGGAAGCCAATTACTCTTGCTGCCATGCTTTGGAATACTGTTTGCAACTTGCACTCATTTTCTACCAGCAGGATTACAGGACAGTTAATTTCCTTAGAAAGTTTACGAGGCTCAAAGGATTATTTTTTGTGTATATTTTTCTAATGTTTGTAGTCTTTGCTTGAAAGAGGCTTCGCAATATTTCCTGTGTATATGGGAATAGCATGTATCAAAAAAAAAAAAAAGCTTTTTAGAATATTTAGAACTTGAGGGTTAGATTATTTTTAAGGTCATTAGGTGTTTTAAGCTGCAGGTAGATGCCTGACAGATTTTCAAAAGCATTTATATGCCTACCTCAGTGCTAGAGCTGATATGCCTAGCCTACTGAGGTATTTGTTAAAGTCCTAATTGCCTATCTGCTTGTTAGGCACCTTAATTAAAAATCTGGTTCTGAATGTCATTAAGGGCTATGAAGGCAGGCAGTCATTGGAAAATAAAGAAAAGGTCAGAAAGAAAAACAGGTCAGTGCCATTAGCAAACTTGATAGATTCTTCTCATGTTTAGTTTTGCATAGCTGACTTGATGGCTGGGTACTGAGAGAGTTGTAGAATGGTTTGGGTTGGAGGGGGCCTTTAAAGATCACCTAGGCCACCCCCCTTGCCATGGATAGGGACGTCTGTCACTACATCAGGTTGCTGAAAGCCCCGTGGTATAAGAATAAAGGTGGGTAAGTGATTTCTTTTCCCATATAAGAATAGATTGAGTTTTGCCAGTGTAAGGAGAAAAGTGAGAAGGCGGGGATCTCTTTTGAAAATATTAGCCCTGGCTTCTGTTTAAGGCATGTTAGCTCTCACTGAGACAGTGGGCAAGCCTATGCAGTAGGTGAAGATCACTTAAGGTAGTTCAGTTTGTGATGACCCCAGAACTGCAAATGCTGGGCATGTGGGGCCAGGTAATCAATCTTTATGGCCAAACAGCCATGCACCCCATGGTGCTTTGTAGTGCCAAGAGGGAGACGGGGACAAGGACTGCTTCTCAGTCCAAGGCCAGCATTGCTGCCCCACGGGTACCACCGCCGTGGTGCAGGCTGGGCCTCAGCTGGGTTATTGCTCCTCACAGTGGGGATTCAGGATACCTCTTGCTGTTCATGTGCTGTATCATCCAGATGGAAGTCATGCTTCAGTTGCCAGTGGACTGCATTCATGGGCTTCTGTAATATGCTCCATTGCATGCTTTAAAACATGTCCTTATAGCCTAGGAGTCTGCAACTAACTTAGAGAGTTTTGAAGGTCATTTAGGGTCAAATATAATAAAGGGATTTAGCCACACAATGAGCAGCCCCATACCATTGCCTGTAACCTTCAGCTGGGGTCCGTCTCTGTGGGCAGTTGTGGAGACAGGGAAGACAAGGGAAGGATTTGATACTTAAACCTTTCTTTCCAAAATATAGCTAAAGACTGCAGAGGTCTGTCTAAGATCTGCAGCCCTGTACCCTGTATGGCCTGCAAAGGGATTGCCATTCACCTTTGGACTGAAGGTGAGGGCAGTGACTCCCTTTTATCTTTAATTTCCTTTAAAGGTAAAATACAGGCATGGTCCAAGAGGAGAGACAGGAGTGCATTCACCTGCTAAACATGAGACTGCAGATTTGTTCTTTTGGTTCCATGTATCTTGCATATTTTTTGTGGCTCACTGTGGTACAGATTCCTACAGGAGGTGGAGGGTACTCCCAGCTTAAGGGTAGTTTAGTGACTGGTCACCAGAGCATTCTGTGGTGAGGGGGATATCTGGGAGTCAAACCCACAGCTCTACTCAGACAAGGTTTCCCTTTTCTGGACTGAGTGCTTTTACCTGCTCAGTTGCAATATAAGATGTGGAGTCCAAATCTTGCTGTGAAAACACTTGACAGATTTGAGACTCTCTGTGAATATAAGCAGAAGATCAAAGATATCTGGATTCTGGTTGGTGTCAGTATACTGAGGAATTCAACGTAACTGTAAAAGACACCATTCTGTGCCAGGGAATAGATGAGGCCTGGAAGGATGAATGAACTTTGAATTAAATCCCTCTGCCAGTGGAGGCACTTAGTTGTGGAGACTTGTGATACATAAGCCCTATGAAACTGCTTATCAAACAATTTATTTCCAGTAGTTATTTAATAGGGATGTGGGACATTGTTTTTTTCTCTACTTTTTCATTAAGTGCATGCTCATTTTCGTGCACGTTCATAGACATTAGCTTTTCAGTTTCCTCGTTTGATACCCTCTCATATTAACCTGATATGCCAGGTGGCCAGTAAATACACATGGTTCCATCAGACTGGAACAGAGCTGCTTAATGCACTGCTAATTCTTCTCTTCTATTGCTCAGTTCTCTGCATTCTCCTATCACATGTCGTGATCAAAGTCCATAGCTTATCTGAAAATTAATGCACTTAAATGTCAAAGCCATCTGAGGATTTATGCAGTCCCTCTGTCCTTTGGGTTTTTTTTAATTTTCTCTCACTTGGGTGCCTCTGTGCCTAACTGAAATAGTACTAGTAGTCCTAGAAATGTCAGTTGGTGGTCCAGCTTTTAATATGCATGTTGGTTTATGTGCTCCCAATTTAAATATGTGATTGATATGAATCTATTCTAAATCTCCTGTGTTCCTTACTCGCCTAGCCTTTTTCCAACTTTAACAAAACGAAAAATAATTTAAAGTATTTGAAAACAAGCATTTAGAGAAATCACTAGGTGAATATGGCTATTTAAGTACCATACCAACCAATTCAGGCAAATAAGAGTGGTTTCTTTCTGAAATAGCCTAGTACTTTGGGTAGAAAACTTGTCTGCGGGGGAGACCATTACATGAGATGCATGCTGTGGTAGAATTAAGCAAACTTCAAGCCATGATTCACTGACAGAACAGAAAATTGTATCCTCTAAGATCTAGAGTTTATATATAAAGAAAGAACTAAGCTCTTTCTGATTAAAGACTGTGCAGGTATCCCTCTGTGACGTGACTAAGCTCAGTCATCAATGAACTTTATTCTTATGATCCAAAACCTTTGCAGATTTACTCTGGTGTAAATGAGCAGAAATTCCAGAGCAACTCTAGTTATATTTCAGTGTAATGAAGAGCATAAACCTCTGTAATGGCAGCACAATATGGCAGGGTTTTGACTGCCACTTGACTCCAAATGCTTTTTTACTTGACCTTCAAATAGCAGAGTCCCTTCCCAGCAGTGTTTGCATTGCTCTTACTGAGTTACAGTATTTTATTTTTGTATTTGATTGTAGAGATACTGCACTAAAGAGGCTTGGAGATAAATGGACCAATAAATGGTAACTGATTACTTGAGTGCAGTTTAACTAGCAGAGTCTGAGTAAAGCAGTGGAGCGATAGGAATGTTTTTGGTCGGGTGTTTTTTCGGTTTTACTGCCAGCGTGACAGATCAAAGTTTTGCCGTGAATGGGGGTGGGGAGAGAGATGGATGGATTTTTATTCTTTGTTTGGTTTCAATTTAATTGGACGGCTTAGGAGGATGCATTGTTTATTAGGCACAGACCACCATCAAACTAACAAATAAATACAAAACTCCTGGCAATTGTTTCTGAACATGTCAGGTTTCTGGGGGTTTTGAGGGTTTTTTTATATCTCTAAGAGCATAAGAGTATAATTCTGGTTTTGGTTTCTGCAGCCAAAAATTTGGAGTAGAGTTGCAGTGGCTTTTTTGTATATAGGATAAATTCCAGCTTTCCTTTGCAAAACATACCTAATGAGACCCTGAGTAGGAATGCTGTAAGATGAGGGCAATGCTGTTCCCCTTTCAACTACAACTACAGAGCCTCCAGGCTAGACACCGTCCACCTTAGACCCAAGCAGGAAAAATCTCATTTTGCCCTCACTTTTTCCCTCTGTCCACTGGCAGAGAGTTCTCCTGTAATTAACACTGCATATGGTCAGTCCTCACCTTTCCTCGCATAAGGTAGCAAGGAATTTTGGCTTTCCTGGTGTGGAAATACATATTTTTATATACGTGTAATACCGTATTTTCAAAATGTCTCACAAATACAGTATTAAAATTATGACCCAAATGTGTTATGTTTGCACCATTTCTTGCTATGTGGTTTTACAGTCTGTGTCCCAAAGGCGGGCCTAGTAATGACATCTCTTCTGTGGAAGATCTGTCATGCGACAGTTCACCCCATGATAAGAATGGCCAACTACTTTTGTTCTCTTTTACACCTGCAGTAGCCTGTGAGAACATACTGGAGTGTCTGGCAAATTGACTTATAAAATATGAAGGTGTTCAGTGTATTACTTACTATCTTCCGCAGGCTGCACTTGGCATTACGCTTTGGGTGTCTCATTCTAGTGACAGAGACAGTAAAAAGAACAGACAGTGGAGTACAACAGTCTCTAAATCTGTTGGGTGACATAATGAAAATGGGAAATGATGCAGTATAAACCTGACTTATTCTCAGTGAAGTCTTTGGATTGCGATTCTTCAACAGGATGATCTGGCGTTCTCCTGCTGTCATAATTTGGAC
Organism: Egretta garzetta; assembly: GCF_000687185.1. Classification (NCBI taxonomy): domain Eukaryota; kingdom Metazoa; phylum Chordata; class Aves; order Pelecaniformes; family Ardeidae; genus Egretta; species Egretta garzetta. The sequence continues at coordinate 2,466,850 of NW_009258754.1, read as the reverse complement.
TAGGCACTGGCTTGTAGTTTATGAGAGTTCTCTGTATGGCACTGGTGACTGATGAATTCCCAGGGCTCCTGGCACATGTTGTCGAGGGACTGTGTTTAATGATGAATGCCTTTGTTCTTTCCAAAATCCATCCCTGTTTCATGAAAAAAAAAAAAGAAGATAAAAGATTACTTCTGGAAATGGTGGTTCATAATCTGCTGCCACACTTAGAAATAATGCATCTTGCCAGAGTGATATGTCCAGACAAGAAACAAAACCTCTTATTTTATTTTCCCCCTTCTTGCAGACAAGAATTTAGTTCATTTTTCTTTCAAGTAAAAGCAGAGAATCAAGAAATAGTTGGATTGCGTTGGCTTGATCTAGCGTCCATTGGAGACTCTTTATTTGCATGTTTGGGTTTAGGCTTTCTGAGTAACCATCTGCCCTCACCCTCTGTTCTCCTAGCCCTTTGCCAGCTCTCTTCTGGTGGAGAAACAGCAATGCAGTTCAAATACTGTCTCATTTGAGTCTTTAAGTAAGGTAGACACGCATATACTGCCTCCTCTATTTCTAAGCCTACTGCCTGTGTTTGTGTCCGTTAGAAAATGAATATGTGAAGTTAACTAATCAGGTAAGTCCCCAAATGGCTTCTCTTCATGTTCCTCCATTTCTTAAATGAATTGTCTCATATTTGGAGAGTAGATCAAGCTGGTCATGCTGTTGTAATTGTCATCTTAAAAGAACATTTTTTTTTATGAGAGCTCATATAGCTAATAGCAAACTGAATATGCTTGGGGAACTGCCTGGCATGTTTCATCAGAATTTTCACTTGCCTTTCCTAGAAGTGTTATTCCAAATTTGTCTTGTCTTTTGTGGTTTTGGCTTCTAAATATCTTGTCAGCTCTGATGCTGAAAATCGCAAGTTTAGCGTTTTAGTTGGAGAGGAAGTAGGACTAGTTGAGTAGAAAAGAAGGTCATGGAAATGAAGAAAACCAATTCAAGTGGACACGGTGGGTGGCAAAACCTCAACAGGTGCAGGATATGTTACCCTAGGAAACAGCTTTGTGTTACAAGCTGTGCAATATAATGTGCTTCTTTCTGCTTTGACAACCTGTACCTTCAGCCTCATGCTTAATAAAGCACCTAGACCTATATTCTGCTCCCTGTTGTGTCTTGCTGCTTAATTATACAGTATATGCTTGATATTTGATCATATTTTTCTGCAGGAACAGTTTTGAAAATAATTACTCAACATGAGCACGGAATTATTTTAGGGTGGTTTGCAGTGACAATTTCCTGACTGACATTTCTGCAGAGGGAGAGGCACAGGGAGTTGTCAATTCATTAAGAAAGTTGTGTTTGGAGAGGTCGTGTGGATGGATGGAAGAGTGTTTTCCACCTACAAATTAGAGCTTTCTTTTTTAAAAAGAAGAGAAGAATGCCAGGGGAAAAAAAAAAGAGTTATAGGCTCAGGATCTTTTACTGAGCTATTATTATTAGACATGAAGAATGCCAGCTAACAAAGCCCGGATATCTGGGAAACAGGAGGACTGATGTATGCATTTTACTTCCTTTTTCTTGGTGCTGTTGCAGCTGTCACAAGGTCCAAAGAAGGCAGAGGCTGTTGTGTCTTCTGCGGCAGAGATGGATGCTCTCTGCAGATGGAAGCCCCGAGGCCTGGTGCTTCCATTCTCAGGGCAAGGATGTTGAGGGCTGCCCTGTTTTCTCAGACCTAGCACTCATTTTGTCTGCTGCCACTGTATTTTAATTTCCCTTGGTCCCTGTTTGCTGGTGCTGAAGTCCCGTTCTAAACATAGCCACTAGATTGTAGTGCCTCTGCTTTTCTTTCAGGTTTCTGGTTTTTTAAGGTAAGCAAGGCTTCAAAGAGAGTGATAGTGTCAACACTAAGGGCTGTGAGAGTGATTCCAAACTCAGTGCTTATTTCCCCTGAAGAAGCCATTTGGGCACCTGTAAATAGTACTAAAAAGCAATTAGAAAAAAGAGACCTCTTTTCTCTGAAAGCACCCCTGACTAATGTGATTGTTTTAATTTTAATATTTTGTCCTCATCAAAATGAAAAACACCAGAAGTGTTTTTTCCTCCAATTTTTGAGGCATTTTGTTTTTGAAACAGAAGATTAGGATTTCCCAAGAAATATATTTCTGGGGATTTTGTAAATGTAAGTTTTCAAGCATGTTTTGCCTTACTGCAGCATTCAGTAATGAAAATATTGATCTTATTAACTGTGCTAATTAGAGCTGAACAAAATACCTCCAGCAACAGCTAGTGAATATGCAATGCAATAACAATTCTGAAATTGCTTTGCCAGTGTTTACAGGAGATGAATATTGTCAGGGATAAGTTTGCTATCAGGACCATTGTGAGAAGACAGCATGGTAAATATTTGCACACTTTAAATTTTAAATTCATATTTTGGTATTAAAAGTTTCCCTTGTTAAATCAAATAATGTATTTTTGTTTTTCAACTAATCTGCTTAATAGGAGAAACAGAATTAAGCAGGTTTTGCTATGCAGGTTCAAATCAGAGTAATCTCCGTCCGCCATAGCCGGTGAGTAGTGTATTCACAAACTGCCTAGAGAAAGAAGTAAGCCTTGGATGGTTTGGAACTACCAAGTGGTGATATTTGTGAAGAATTGACTTGCTGTCTTCAGACAGTAGATCTGTGTACAGCATATGATGTTAAATGTTGAGCATGCACTGGTTTTATGGGAGATATGCTTTAATGTGTATTAAAATAGTGGGTTTAGTACACAGGGAAAGATGATTCTATAAAATGCTTTATGAAAAGGCTGAAGATTCAATTTACTACTAGCGTGAGATTCCACTAAGCTTCAAAGTAGTAAGTCACATTTGCTTTTGAGTAACAGCTGTGCAATACACTTGTGTTTTAACAGGTGGCAAAAATGTCAAAGGGAGATTCTAGGCCCATTCCTTTCAGACATGTCCAGCAAAGTAAGTATTGAGATTTCACTCTGAGCTATTAAATGTTTGTCTACCATCTTCTTTTACACTACAAGTCTGATTCGGGCAGGTGTTTCTGCAACAGAGCAAACAGCTACCACCTTTGTAATGAGCCGTTTCATTACTAAAATGTTGCGGCCATTTTAAGCAGTATACACAGTATTCATATGATTAATTCATTAGTGTATTAATTAGTTATATTTAGTTCTAATTATTTAGTTAATGTTTGTAGAGTGTTTTTCAAATGTAAAATGATAAGTACGTGTCAGGAATTTTCAGTAATACTCTGAATCCCTGAAGGTTTTTTGGTTTGCATATGTAGAAAAGAGTTGGGTTTAGACCTGCTTCTAACATATGGGGCCAGAATGAAAGATGTACCAAATTTATGATGCTGTAGTGGCCAAAAGCAGACAGAGTTAAATCCAAAGTCTGGCATGTGCTCTTTAAAATGAGGCATTTTGCCATGTTTTTGTTGGAGAAGCACTAACTGTTGGGTAACAAGAATGAAACTTCTTAATTAATAACATCAACTCTTGTGTGGGGTTTTTTTTTCAGAATAAGGAATTAGCTAATCTTTTTTTTTTTTTCCTTTTTTTCTTTTGTTTTTTTTTTAATGCTTAATTCCCTGGCCTGTGTTATACTGTGGATTTATGTTCTAGTATCTCAATTCTTCATGTACTTTCCAACCCCGGTTCTGCAACTCAAAAATGGAGTTCATTCATGATGGTTTCATTTTAGGCACTGATCCCACAAAGTGTCTGGCATATGGGAATGTTGCTGGGATGACTCACATGCATAAAATTAAGCTTGTGTTTGACTAATTGTAGTATCAGAGCTTTAGTCCCTAGTGGAAATGTTTTTTTTTTCTAGCAGGAGAGAGGGAGAGAGGGTGGCAGTCAGGGAACAGGGACAAATCCCTGTCCCGCAAGCATTTGTTCAAACTGACAGTTTTTCTTGCAAAATGGGAGACTTAAACTTCAATATTATTTTTGTCTTCCAGTATATCTATGATGATTCTAAAGAGAAAAAAACAAAACAAACCAACCCAAATCACAGTAAGGTAGGCTGGCTGGCTGAGATAGATCAAAAGCCTGTGTTCCCTAGTTAGTTGTCTCTCTCTTACAAGATTACTTCTGCCACGTTTAGAGCTAATGACAACAGCAAAAGCCACTATGAGACTCAGCTCTACTGTGCTGCTGCTTTTGGCTCTGAAAACAGTAAGTGCCATACTCCCAACTCTGCCCTCTGGATTCTCAAATTCTGTTTTCTTGGAATTTTATGTTCATACACCTTGTTTTCTTTATTATTGTAATACTCACAAGAGTAGTCCTGCTATACACAGTTATTACGTGTATAATAACCTGACCTGTATCTGAATATGTATCTCAGTACCACGCCAAGCTTATGTTAGTTTTTAGCTGCTCAGTAGCTTCCATATATTTCTTCCCTGTTCTCATGCAATGGTCAGGTGTGGCCTTGGATAAAGCCCAGTTAGTTGCTGCAGTGTTCTCCTGCTCATTCCTTAGAGGAATTTCTTATTTGCTTTGTATCCTGTGTCCTCTGTGATTGTCTTTGCTGGGTTCTTGGTTAGACAAAGCCATGAGCAAGCTGGGCTGGGTAGCCCTACGCTGAATGGTAGATTGGCCTACAAAGATCCCTCCTAACCTAGATTATTGTGTGGTTTTGGGTTTTTGTTAGAAACATGCTAGTTGCACAGAGCCTGTGAATATTGGCTTTGGGACTGTTTATATTTGCATACTTCAAATGCAAACCTACAGAATGATGCCTACATGGGACAGCAAGGAGCTTTGTTTACCAATTTCATTACTCAAAGTGGTGCTTTATCCTTTCTCCTCCCACCACTCAAAAGGCTTTTGAATTTCTCAGTTTAGCGCAGAAACTAAAGGTGACTCTGATCACTTTTCATGAAATGACCCTGTCAGTTTTGAAGTGATATTGATTTAAGTTTGTAGAGGGAGGGGGAACAGTACAATCTATCTGATGTGGCAGCCTCAATAGACTCACAGGGATATGATTATAATTATCATTGCCATTAAACACTAATTAGTACTGTTAATTAGTTAAGCACTAGAATAAGCTTGCCTTGTTCTGCTGTTGTGTTGTTTATTTATTTATTTAGAGAAAATAGGGAAGGTAAGTTAATCTTAGGAAAATTTAATTTGGTCCCCGTGACAAGAAGAATAGCTCTTGATCCTATTACTGCCTGTCTCTCTCTGTTTTACGAAACCCTACAACTTACCTTGAAGAGTATCTGGAGAAGAGCAGCAGCTCAGCTATGTATATCTATCCTCTGGAGGAAGATCCTTGCTCTCTTACAATAGCTGTGCTCAATAACATAATAGTGCATCTGTGCCTGTTCAAGCCAATGGAGGGTTTGCCTTTGACTTCAGCGGCAGCAGAAACAGGGCCCAAATGTCAGAAATATACTCGCCTGTCTCAGGAACAGAAGAAGTGACAGGTCTGGAATACGATTACATTTGCTGATTACTCTGCAGTGATTATGTTGAGGTTTTTTCTGTGTGTCGTGTCAAGAAGCACGCTCAGTGAAACAGTTCTCTTGGCTCTTGACGGGCGAGTTTGTAGAAATATTTAATTTCCCCTTATGGGGATTTGTGCTTCGCAATGGTAGTTGGCAAGAGAGGATAATGACTCATGGTGCCCTGAATTGCCAGAACTGGGGAAAACTGAAGTGGGTGACTTTGTTCCATAGCTGTGAGAAAGAAATTCTAGCTGATTCTCTTGCTTTCAGTCTGACAGTTTGGGGTCCCCAATTTTCAAAAATTCATACAAAATTCAGAGTTTCTTGAATTGCTATGTGAACCACTCCAAGTAATTTCAGAATGGTACGAGGATGAAAACATGAAAACCTCCTCCTGTGGGAACACACATGCTAGTCCAAAGGCAGGGTTACCTGGTGGAGGAGTGTCTTACTGCCCTGCATATATAGTCCTTGTTTGAAAGAGTTATTCAAAACAGGTAGGGGGAGGTCTGTAATGCCTCTACAAAATCAAGTCATGTAGCTTCAACTGTGAGTAGCCCTTCTCATCTGTCATTTTCTTCTGGAAAGAGAAGGAGCATAAGTGTCTTTGCTGCATAAAGGGTTTAGACTGTTGTGCCTCTGAACCAGGATTATCTCTCGTCTTTTGTAGTACTTCATCTCAAATGTGGGCATGCTATGGGTGTCTGGAGCCACTGCCATGCAAATACTGGTGACCAAGAGTGGAAAAAACGAGTGATAGTGTCTGACATACTGTAGCAGCTAAATGACTGTAGAAGGGGAAGAAATATGTGCTAATGAGGGGGAAATTGTGTGTCTTTGTGTAAATAAAGTGTCAAATATCATTGGGTATATAACTGCGGTGGGTTGACCCTGTCTGGATGCCAGGTGCCCACCAAAGCCACTCTATCACTCCCCTCCTCAGCTGGACAGGGGAGAGAAAATATAAAGAAAAGCTCATGGGTTGAGATAAAGACAGGGAGAGATCACTCAGCAATTACTGTCACAGGCAAAACAGACTTGACTTGGGAAATAAAATTAATTTAATTTATTACCAATTGAATCAGAGTAGGATAATAAGAAATAAAAACTAAATCTTAAAAACACCTTGTCTCCACCCCTCCCTTCTTCCCAGGCTTCTTCACTCATGATTTTCTCTACCTCCTCCGCCTGAGCAGCACAGGAGGACGAGGAATGGCATTGGGGTCAGTCCATCACATGCTGTCTCTGCTGCTCCTTCCTCCTCAGGGGGAGGACTCCTCACACTCTGCCCCTGCTCCAGCCTGGGGTCCCTCCCATGGTAGACAGTCCTCCACAAACTGCTCCAGCATGGGTCCTTCCTATGGGCTACCGTTCTTCTCAAACTGCTCCTGTGTGGGTTCCCCACGGGATCACCAGCCCTGCCAGCAAAACTGCTCCAGCCTGGGCTCCTCTCTCCATGGGGCCACAGGTCCTGCCAGGAGCCTGCTCCAGTGCTGGCTTCCCACGGGGTCACAGCCTCCTTCGGGCATGCCCCTGCTCTGGTGTGGGTTCCTTCCCAGGCTGCAGGTGGAGATCTGCTCCCCCATGGGCCTCCCTGGGCTGCAGGGGCACAGCCTGCCCCACCATGGGCTGCACCAGGGGCTGCACCAGGGGCTGCAGGGGAATCTCTGCTCTGGAATCTGCAGCACCTCCTCCTCCTCCTCCTTCTGCACTGACCTTGGCACCTGCAGGGCTGCTGTTCTCGCATATTCTCACTCCTTTCCCTCTGGCTGCAGTTTTCATGGTGCAGGTTTTTCTCCCCCTTCTTAAATACGTCATATCCCTGAGGTGCTACCACCGTTGTTGATGGGCTCGGCCTTGGCCAGTGCCGGGTCCGTCTTGGAGCCGGCTGGCATTGGCTTTATCCGACATCGGGGAAGCTTCTAACAGCTTCCA
>NW_009258754.1:2455040-2459412 GCF_000687185.1 Egretta garzetta | reverse complement strand
CCCGGTATGCAAGTACAATACAATAATTTCCAGAGTTTCTCTTTTAAAATCTTTTTTGAAGTTCCCTTTCCCATTTTAATTACTTAAATTTGTTATTTGAACTTTATTTTTTCTCATTTGTACTGTAAACACTTTTTATCCACTCAAGGTTTTCTTTCTTTTTCCAGGTCACTTGATCCTGAAAAATGCTCAGAATCCATCCTCATCCTCTGTTTTTAATTATGTTATCCATTTGTTCGTGTAAGTTTACTTTTGGCCCCCCTTGTTTGGTTTTGTTTTTTTTTTTAAATTCATACAGGTTTTCCTGAGTTTCCAGACATGCAGACCCAGCTTTTGAGTATGTCCACTTCTTTTACTTTACAAAATGGAAGTTCCCTGTCCTTCTGGTCATGTTGCAATCAGACTTATAGCAAGCATCTAACAATCTAGATAGTAAGGGTTTCGATAAGCTGCTGTATAGCATTGAGTAATTGATTATCAGAACAGGCACATGATGAATCATTAGCTATACCTGGAGAATTCTATACAATAGAGGATATTTGTTTTTCAGTCTGGTGGGGAGAGCCCATGAGATACACTCAAATATCATATACTTGTATCTGTCTTGCAGAATCCAGGCGGGATCTGATCCAAACCCTGGAGACCTGAAATCTTGAGTACAAATTTCTGCTTCTGGACTCGACTGAAAGCTTTTGTGAGAATCATCTCCCTTTTTGAAGAAGAAATCTGCTGAATGCCATACCTCACCATTTTTACTGGAACAGCAAAAATTGCTTTGTTTTATTTTTGCTGTTGTCATAAAAGCACACGTGACAGCAGAGTCACAAATTAAGAAAGTAATTAGAAACTAAATATAAAATAGGCACTAGCAGGTTTCGCCCTTTGAGAAAGCTTGAGCTGGATGTGACAGATCCTGGTCGTGTTGCTCCGTGTGCCGTTGGTGCTGTTGTTATGGGTGTGGTGTAAGAGGCAAAATACAATGGTATGCCTAAGCGCCATTTGGGCTGTAACTCTGAAGGACGATGCGATGAGGTGAAGGTAGAGCATTAGCTGTGTATGTCAGTGGTCTTGCTTTGATTGCTTTGTGTCATCATCATCCTAAGATTACATGAGAAGCAACATTTTTGGGGTGAGTCGTGTTAATGTATTTTACAGTGTGATTGATTTAGCAGAATGTACTGAAATGCAATCTGACCTGCAACAGCCAAAACTGAAACTGGAGAAGGGCATTTCATTTCCGGCAGATAAAAGCGGTGATTTCCAAGACTTCCTGCGTTCCTGTGCCTTGATTTTATAACATTTTGTTGATGTGACTGTGGGTTATGATTTGCAATAGCAAAATAAAGAGGTCTTGTAATGGCAAAATCATTAAGGGATAATTTTAGTTCCCACTGAAGCCTTTGACAAATGTCCTCTTGATGCTAGTGGGAACGTTAGTGAAGTGTATACCCCTAATTTGAAGCATTTAAATTATGAACAAAGGCCCGTCTGAGTATTCTTTAAAGTAAAGAACTTTCAATAATGAATAGTCATTTCCGTTTCTGCCCCTGTTGTCATCAGCTCTGTTGGTGGGAGGGGATTATAACCTCTCTCCAGTAACCAAGGCCAGGCTCACGCACCTTTCTCCTGGCCCTGCAGAACACAGGCTTGCTACCGTCAAGGTTGCCAGATGGAGTCTGTGCTTTCAGGTGAGGACTCTGTGGTACCTCACTATTTACAACTGGAAGTTAGCTGCGGAGGAAAACAGTTGTGGAATTTTTCCTGAGAAAAGAATAGGGAGTTTTGAAAGGGAGGAGGCTTTTGCAAATGCTGGCTGATTGAGTCAGAAATCTGGCTAGCTGCTCGGGCTTGCTGATGTACCCATTCCTTGTTTTTAATCCTGTGATATGAAATGAATCACTAATGAGCTCAGAGGAGAGCTGTAGCCTCCATAAACAAAGATAGCACTTCTGCCCTCATTTTTATATCAGTATGTGAAATAGCCTCACCTTTCTTTGTCCTTTCCTGTTTCTCCATATTTTTATTTCTTTCCTGTAATCCAGTTCCCTTATGCATCTTTTCATGCATCCTGCTCATAGAAAACTCATCAGGCTTACAAGATATGAAAATTATAATATCTTCTAGCAGTTTTATAATTTTTTCTGCTGTAATGGATAGCTACATGCAAACCAATGAGAAACATAAGGATATTGAAACCACCTTTGTGTAATGAGCGAGTAAATCATGAAGCTGGGAGTTTCTAAGGAGCCTAAAGGACTCCTTCAGAAATTAGGACATTACTTCCTAATACAAGTTAACCAGTGAAAAAAACCCCAAACAAAACAATAAGTCAAAAGTCAGCCTTTATTGGGGGAGCCCTTGGAAAACCTTATTTTCCCGTTCACTTTTTTGTCTTCAAATTCCTCTTAGTGCCTCATGTTCTGCTTTTTGGCATATTTAGAAGCGTCCTGTTCCAAGCAGTTTTGCAGCAGCAACACGATTCAGAAATGAGGGCATGGCAGGGTTCCTCCCGTGGGAGGGTCCACTCAGCCCATGGCTGACATACATGTTGAAGCATAGACTACCTCAGAAAAATGAGTGTGGCTGCAACGGATGAGAATGTGAGTCCTTTTTTATATATAAGGACCTGGGGAGTAGAGTACTTACCTCACAAGTTTGGGGGAAATGAAAATAAAAAGAAAGAAAAAAGAAAACCCCCTTACTCCCCTAGCTTGAGCGTTAAAACCATGTCTCCTTCCTTGGAGAATGCCCACAGAGCTCCCTGACCGGACGGGAAAGAGAGCGAGGGTGGCTCCCATCTTTGTGGTCCAAGTCACTGGCTTTAAGAAAAAACCAAAAAACAAAAAAGTGAGTGTGTTTTGACACCAAAAGAGGGCTCCAAGGTGTGGACAGAGTGGTTTTCCTCACTGCTTTCAACAGGCTAATATGGGAAAAAGGTTAGAAATATTCTGGTACCCAGTGTGCCGTACCTGATAGCTTACTGCTTAGCATGTAATTCCTGCAGGTCACTCCTGAGCTGCGAGGCTTCCAGCCAGCTGCAGGGCTCCTTGTCCATGGGCAGGGAAGTCTGTACTAGCTCTGACCTTTTTGTCCTCTTGCTTTCTTTAAGACTCTTCGAAAATTCTGAATATAGTCCCTACCTGTAAAAAGAGATTGAAATACTTTTGTTGTCTTTTTATTTGGATAGTAGCAATAAAATCCCTAGCTGAAGGAGTTAAAAACATTGCCTAGATGTAAATGAGAAGCAAACTGAAAACATCACCAGCACCAAAGTCAAATAAATGTGTATATTTTGTTAATATACTGCCAGTACTTTGAATTAAACCACTAAAGAGCATTATTGTGCTCTGGATGGTGAGCTGAACGAGATGTGAAACCACACGGAAACTTAAGATGAACAGAAAACAGTTTGTGGATTGTCACTTTTCTCTGAGAGAAATATCTTCTTGTTTCTTTTTGGCTATGATAACTAACCTTAAGTCCCCCCAGAGAACTGTATGATGATGAGCTATGGCACCTGCAAGCTAAGTGTTTCTGCCCTCTTTATCTCTCTTATGAGAAATGAGACTTCAGTTCTTGAGGAAATAGAACAGAGTGAAAAAGGCCAGCCTCTGAGGGAATATTGTCAGGGTATTAGAGCAAACAACGCCTGTATCCTTTAACCGATGACACAAACTGGTTCATCCACATCTAAAAGGATGCGAAAGAGAAAAACAGAGCTTATAGCTTATATATCTTCATTGAACAAAACCTGTATTCTGGCCCTTGCAGCTGTTTGAATGATTCAGACATATAGAGGCCTCGTGAAATTCACTTCACTTACTACTTTTGGTAAACATAATGGTTATGGTTTGAAGCTGTCTGGGACTGTACTCTAAATTGTACATTTAAGTATGAGAGAAGGAGGCATGAAGGCAAGTTGGTTTGTGGATTCTGCATGCCTCTACTGAGACAAGGAAGATGAAGTGTGATTCTCATTTTAAATTGGCTCTGTACTGGCACTTTTGTTCCAGGTGAATTTGAATGAGACTTTCACAGAGCTCCTTTTCTAAATAAGCTGGCAGGCATTTAGTTCAGATTAGAGGTGGGTCTGCACTGGAACACTCTGCCACCCCCCACCCTCTTCATTTTGCCCCATGTAGACCACCTTGGCCCAAGCTCTGGTTTCTGTTCTTACTGCTCCTGGCATTGCTGGGGCTGACAGCCAGGCAGAAGGAGAGGGTTATCTTTTGTTAGATTTTTTTCTCTGGAACATCTGTTAACAATATACCTTTATTTAAAAGTAAAAACTAGGTAGCTATAGGCAATTTAAGACCATATCTCTGTGGAAAAAGCAGCTTTGGGGGGGGGGGGAACCCGACACGACGTTTTG
>NW_009258754.1:2434877-2454990 GCF_000687185.1 Egretta garzetta | reverse complement strand
TTGGGGGGGGGGGGGGAACCTAGATAGCCTTATTCGTCTGCTCTGTGTCTCTGAAAAGAAGAGTCTGCCTGGTCTGAAAACTGTTTGGAATAAGGATTTCCATTGCTCGGAAATAATCAACATTGTAAATTGAAGTAACAGAAGTAGAGAGGGTACTAGTTGCTTACCTCAGGAGTTAATGCATTACTAGCATGGGCACAGACTAGCTGTCAGGGTTTCAGTCATGTGATCTAGAATATTGACATTTCTCAAACAAAGCACCCTCTTTGTTGTTTGAATTCAGGATATATAAAAGCAGAGAAAATAAGAGAAGTTTTGAGATTGTCCTGAGGTAACTCCAGCGATGTCATATCTTGCAAATACTTCTCAAGCCATTTTCAAGATTTCTGATGAAAGAAACACTGCAACTTCCTTGGCAATTTATTCCAGCATTTAACTTTTCATACAGTCAAAGGTTTTCTCATTTCTTGCAGCAATTCAAGCCCATTTTTGCTCATCCCATCTACCACAGATAAGCAGTATCCTCTTTACAATATCTTATGTTTTGAAGAACATGGTCATGTCCTCTGGGCTTCTCTTCTGCAACTTAAAAAACCTCAATCCTTTTCTCATAGGTCATGCTTTTAAGACCCCTAGTAATTTTTGTTTGTCTCTCTGGGAATGTCTTTAGCTGGTCCATCTAATGAAGCAGTTTCCAAATCTTGACCCACTACTCCCAGCTGAGGAGTTATTAATGTCCCATTTTAAAGCTTTTCTTCATATGTCTTAAATGCAAATGTCCAATCATGCATGAGAGTCACTTGCTTTTTAGTAGAATGATTTGCCTTTACATAGGTCTCATACTGGTCTTCAGCAGTTGGAGAACTTATTTTCTTCTTAAATGTGAACTGTCATTACTTATCACTCCACACATTTGGTGATCCCTTGTGAATGCTTTTGGAAATATACTTTTAATCTTCAGGTTTCGATGTTGACGACTTCTGTAACATGATGTGGGATGAAAAAAACCTTTTTAACCATGTTTCTCACTTTTTAAAGTTTCACCTAATGCTATTCTATAATGATATAGGCAATGCACCCATTCCCCCAGAATCTTTTCTATACCATTGTTTATTTTTCTTCACTTCTTTCAGGTCTTCCTGAGTCTTCTCATGTCCAAAGAAAGCACTCCTGTTCTCATCAGTCTCTCATCATGTTTGAAGCTTTCTCTTTGATTATTTTCATTTTTCTTCTTTGAACCCAGTACTTTTTCAGTGTCCTTTAAAACTAGGCTTACTGCCACTACAGGGGTGTCTCCAGATGTAACCAAAGCATAGATTAGTATTAAAATGAATCATGGGTCTGGTAATATGGGCTGAAGAAGTTTTTATATTCATCCTTGTAGAGTATGATGCGTACTGGAATTCTGGTGTTAGCCACAAACACAGTCACCATACTTTGAGTAGGTTTTTTTGTTAATTTATTTATATTTAATCCTCTTCTGTCTCTTTTCCAGCATTCACCCTTGAAATGAATAGGTGAGCATTATGAGCTTTCTAAATTTTTAATTGGGTCTTATAGACTAGATAAGTGTGTTTTTCAATTATTTAAAAACCCAAACTTTTTTCTTGACTTCTGGTGCGACAATTGTAAAGAAAGTGTTACTCAGGCAGTAATATGTAGACTGAAATATATGGCCAAGTACTTTAAGTTTTTAATAATGCCTCTAGTCTGGACTGGGCTTTATCAGTCCATAGCTGGAGAGAACTCATGTTGAACAGATCTGCCTGTATCCGTGGTAAAGGAGCTGGTTACTTCTATCACCCTAAGCCTTACTTTGAAATCTCTGTAGGTCAAGATGTGAATACACAAGGGGAGATGCCTCTGACTAACATAGCGTTGGGCATGATTCCCTGCTATGCAGCATCCTGTTATTTGGTCCATCTGTTAATATTGTAGTACAGTTTCTTTTAGAGCTGTGCAGAACCCTTCAGTCTGTGTGGATGCAATACCCTGATTGCAGAAGTTGGCCAAAGGACCACAATTTCTTTGTTTTGAGTGCTGAGTTGACATTTCCAAAGAAGATGAGAAAAATAATTTCTGTTGAAGTATTCCGGTTATTTTCTTTATGTAAGAGAGCTCAGTGTTTTAACATGGAATTATTCTGTAGATCCACTGAAACTTTTTAATTGAAATTGTTGCATGTTTTTTCTTCGCACTTCCAGGGCGGACATTCTGTTTCCCAAACATCTCCACTTCTTACAAAACAGGCAGGTCATTTTACTTCTGTGTCTGAACTTGTGTCTTCAGATAGCTTTTGATAGATGCTACATATTCTTTATATTTCTCCTGTGGTGTACAGCTTCACCAGAAGCTTTACTGTCTTACATCTTGCTGTGTTCATTACAGTATGATGCATGAAGAGCTTTCTTGTTTGGGAAGAGAATTAGAGGGCAGCAGCCAACTCCTTGCCACTTCCAGATTTGCACAAAGGAAGAAGGACCTGTGAGGCTGCTGCCCTTCTTTGCCCTGTTTGGAGTAGATGACAGTCAAAGCAAGTGCTCAGTCAAATGACAAACTAAGTCACTTACATATCACAGTGCAGATTTCCCCTTGTTTTAGGGCTTGTGTTACACATTGTGAGCTGGATGCTGATTTTTATTAAGTGCTCAGACTTATATTGCTCACTTCCTCTGATTTCATTAGACAGCTCTAAGACTATAATTTCCACTGGCCCTCTTGTTCAGACACATGCATTTACCTGTCATTGGGGTATAGCTTGCTAGTATTGCAAATTTTGACTTATTAAAGTTCATGTTGCCACAGAAACACTTTTACTTTCAAAATTATTTATATTTCCTTTGGGGCAACTGACTTTTCTGTAGTTTTCATCATGCCTCTTATTTCATTTTTAAATGAATTTCATAGCTAGGTACAGTACCCTACTGCGCACAATTATTGCACCAATATAAAATCTAAACATCACAAAAGCATTTCCAAAATCAAGGCAGTTACTGGTACCATCACAAGAAAATCAACAGAAAAGCCCTCTTTTTTCCCTTAAAGGGGGTCATTTACCTGACATTTAAAATATTGGCTTTAATATTTCTTTCTACCTCATTAGAGAGTTAAATAATCCATGAGACAGTGTGTATTAAAAATAAATTCAAAACATTAGAATATTGCTTTTAAAAAAGCCTCACAAATCTACCTTGTACCCGAAACCAATACCTCATCTGTTGGTTAACAGCCAAATTAATGGAATATTCATCTGCAGTCTCATGGAGCTATGTCTTACAGTCTAATTAAGGGTAAAAATCAGGACAACCAGAGTTGTCTTTTGTAAATTAAAAGTCTTCTTTTATGTGCTGCAGAGGTGTCAGTACTATTCTAAGGACTAATTAGACATTTTACAACATCCTGGTACCAGGGAGGAAGTGGTATTGTATGTAGTTTAAAGACTATTAAGTGTCTTTAGCACATTGGGGTTAGATTTTTAAGGATGCTTACCTGCTGTTGCAAGAGGAAGTACTTTATTGTCTCGTAAGAAGAAATTTGGCTTTTTGAAGAATTAAATGCTTGTCTGTAATGGCAAGCTACCACTTCAGAAAGCCACTAAAAGGAATGAGCAGGCTGTAGTAAATGCAGTGGACTCCGTTTGTTCATGTCCATTTACAAATCTCAGCCACACAGTATAAATTTAAGCTCACCCATAGTCTGTAGATGGCATTTCTTATCAGTACTCTATGAAATACATTCAAGAATTTCGGTGGCTCATCTCCCCTCCTCCAGCATACACCCAGGTAACTCTTCTTTGTTTTCCTTAACAAATGTAATTAACAGAAAGACTGCTCCAGTGCTGCATGCCTTTTCCCAATAAAATTACATTATCCCATTCATGCATAGACTATGCTACATTTCATTTAAGATCTCACAATTTACAAACTAGACATGTGCTTGGATTGTACGATAAGAAAGGTGGGGACAAAATTGTTTTCATACTTTATTTTTTAATTACATTGTTGTCACTCAGAACTTGCTTGTAATCACAACCTTGCCTGATGCTTCATTTTTTCCTCCTGTATTCTACCTGGTTTTATGTGCGTTCACATCTTGAGTGTGAAAGTCCTTGAGTTTTTTTCTTGTTAATACTTTAAATGCCTAACTAGAAAAAGAAAAAAAAACCACCACCCCAAACAACAAATACAAATATGCATAGACTCACTTTTTCTTTATCTTTAATGATAGAAAAATTCTGACAAAAATTATGTTAAATGTAGTACATACTGTGCTTGTAAAAAATAAGCATCGGCCTTCGTGAGCAGAATTTTTCGTTAGATCATAGATTTATCAGAAGCTTTTAGCATTTATGAGTAGATCTTTAGATGAGGCGTTATGAAGATGTTAATCAGTGTCAGCTCTAAAGATTCATTTTCAAAATTTCCTTTAGTATGTGAAGTTGTTGCAAAAATGTATCTTGTGATTAACTGTCTAAACTGAAACAAAAAGCGAGTTCTGTCTGACTAGTGAGAGAGCAATGAATGTTTAATAGACTAACAACTGTTTTAAAAAAATCCAACACCCAAACGTAATGGGCACTTTTGAAACTAAATTTTCAGCATGGTGTTTAGGGATTTAACCATGCAGCACACATTAGTGTTAATGGGAAATTGTCCAGTCAAATCTCTACACATTACACCGCAAATGGACTCCGTAGTGTTTAAAGCTTGCCTGTTAACACTCATTATGAAACTGCACTCAGGAAGGCAGATGAAGAAATATGGTACCTGAACATCTATCCCACAGCAATATAGTCTTCCATTCCCACCCAGTGGTTTTTTAGGGTCTTATTTATTTATTTATTTATTACAGAAATTCTGCAAGAAGACTGTATCTGGATCATCTTGGTTATGGAAAGGCATTTTCCCAGATTGAAAAATAACTGGGTTTCCTGGGGGCCCAGTTGAATTCCTGTTGATGTGGAAACAATAGAGGGGTAATAAATACATGAATAAGCTTTTTCTTTTTCTTTCCTTCTTTCTTTTCTTTTTTAATAGCCTTCATGCCAATCCCATCTATCCTTATGCTGATTCTGGACCTGATTCAGCTTCAGCAGAACTTAGAGGTGAGTGAGTGTAATGTAATGGAGAAAGCCACACATAAATTTACCAGTAGTTGTTTGAGTTTTTTTTAATTAGAAAATGCTGATTTGGAAAACTGGTTTTGTGCTGAGAACACATAAGTTTAGATAAAATTTTCATTACCCACTGCTCAATTTTTCAGTCATTGATCTTCCACAGATAGCCATATCTAAGTTCAAGGTCTGGTGTCTCAACATTTATTTATACATAATAGAAGAATTTCAATAGGAAATTTTGGAAGTTGGCTACCTCAACACAGCTGTCATGCTGCTAATGAAGACAGGGAATCTGGAACATGGGCAAATGTCCAAAAGCAGGAACCTGAAGCTGCTATGTCACATGCTTACTGGCTGTTCCAGCCATCTAGCTATGTGAAGAAAAGGACTTCATGATATCTGTGAAAACAAGGAAAGATCTTGGTTTCATTCCAGGTGAGTGCCAACATTTCTGAAATGTCAAACTTACTTTTGGTAGCTATACTCCTTACAATGAGAATGTGGGGAACCAAGAACTGGGACCAGGTCTGTAGGGAGAATGATGAATAAAGGTGTGAGATCCAACAGTATTTTTCAGAAGATATTAGTCATGGAGGAAGTGCATCTCAATCTGGGATTTGTAATTTTGTTCAAGCTTTTGTGCTTTATTTTGTTTTGCTGTTCTGGATCTTGCATCTTTAGGAAAAAATTGAAATGAGATGGAGTAGACTGCCACGGAGTGACTCAGCAGAAAAGCATAATTGTAGTGGAAATGGATGAAATATATAGCTACAATCCAAATCTATTTGGGTTAATATCTCTCCTTTTGAGAGTTATGATCCTTGGAACGCAATTTCTTATGGTTTCTACCATGTTTCTGAGAACTTGTGCAAGGAAAACGGAACTCTGGTTAATCCCCTGTTCTTTGGGGAGCTAACACAGGATTTTGTATCTTTAACGATGATATAGTCACATCATAAAAATTCCTTTTTATTTTTCCAGTTCACCATGGGCATTTTATTTTACTGGCACAGAGTGTGTGCTCCAGAGTAAATACTGCCTTGTAGTTTTTCACAACTGAAATCTCTTAAAATTGGCACACAAATAAATAACACACGCTCAAGGTGCCCATTAGTTATTTCTACAATTAGTGGAAAAAATGCCACAGCTCATTCTAAGGAGTTATTAGGGGCATTTCTGTAGGAATGTAATCAAGTCTTTGCTCTGTATAGTTAGCCAAAGCTTGCAGAGCTAACTTTAAAACTCCTTTAGAGACAAGTAAAACTAGCTTTGAAAGACTTACCATGAAAATGCTGTTGATCCCCTAATGTGGTTGAGGCTCTGGTCTATGGTATTTAATTTTGTCTCTTTACAATACTTTTAAAAATGATTTTGAAAGTTATGTACATGAGTTTCCCTTAAGTTGCTGAAGTGGCTCGTGGTAATGTTTTATTCTTTCTGCGTCTTTCTCTGTGATGTAAGCAGCAGCAAACTCTTTCTGAGGAGCAAGCGTTTATTTAGTGCTCTTCTCTGCACCTGTTCTTACTACACACTACAGCATCACTCCCCCAAAACCATGATTACTCTCTGCCTTCACTTCATTTCAGGTTCTTTAACTTCCATGCTTTGTCCCATGCCTGTCTTCTGTCCTGACTGCAGCTCATGGCACTGCCTCTCAGCTGCCTAGCCTGCGATCTGCTCGCCTGCAACCAAGGCAGCATATATTCAGCGTAGGGCCCTGTTTGAATAACTTTGCAGAGAGTTCCTTAGAGCTACGTTACTAGCTGTAGTGTCTCAGTGCCACTTGTCTTGCAGTCTTTTTGCTTTACTTGTCAGCCATCACCTTAGCTCTGCTCCTCCCACGCCAAGTATAATTGTAGGATCCTTGTGGCCACTGCTCTCACCTTGATATTGCATCCTTTGCTTTTCTAATGCCTCCTCCAAATCCTGCTCCACCTAACTTCCTTTCATCTTCTGCAATTTTTTTTTTCTGTTTTCCTACCTAACTCAGGATTCCCCGCTCTGCTTCTCTGGAGCGCTGCTGTCTTTAAGGACCCTTGGGTAAGGGATCAGCTACTGCCTAGGATCTCCATGTGTCTGCAGCGTGAGCCAGGAGGTGCTGATCTACCAAAAAGGGAAGGTTGGATGCAAGACTCTAAGAGCCTCTGGCAAGCCAGGAGGCTCCTCTTGTTCCTTCTGTAGGGCATCAATGTGATGCCCCATTGCCAAGAACTGATGCCTCCTCCTTTGGTAGAAAAGTGTCTTATGCAATGACAGGTGTGAGCCTGGTCATTCCCCAGGCTCTTGCTTTCTTGTCAAGAGCTGCACACCCTACCGTCGTTCCACTGCAGCCAGAACTGCAATGAGTTGCTTGGAAGTAGACAGCCTGAACGCCTCAAGCTGAGGCAGGGTGACAAGCTCGGCACAGCTCAGTCAGTTCTAGCTGGCCAGAATATGTTTCCAGAATACTGGAAACCATTTAAAGCTGCTAAGATGGTATAAAATCTAAACTGACTAGACAGCTACAAACACTCTGATCTCTGATTAAAAGAACCCAGACCTCTAAGCAGGGAGGCTTGCTGAATTAAGATAAGTATGGTAGTTAGTCACTGCTTATCGCACATGATCTTGATGCATCAGCTCTTTGTCTTAACCACATGCAGCTTGTGGGAGAACTGCTTTTCCATCTGTACTCTGTTATCGTCATTTCCAATGTAATGTTCAATCGTCTTGAACTGTTACCACAATTGCAGCCTCATCTGGGCTAAAGGTCCCATGGACTGTAGTAGCTGTTTTGTTTGACCCTTCTGTTGAATGCTCTGAATTCCGCTGGTGCACAACGGAGTAACTGTGCTCAGAGGAGTGGAATGCTCTGCATTTACACCAGCGTAGGGGTGTGGGTCCTTGGTGCGTCTTTACCGCTGCCCGAGCAGAATGGCAGCCTCCTGATAAAACAGACGGATAATTGAAATAATTGCTTAGGGAAATTCCTCCCTCTGCCCCATGTAGGCACTCAGTGTCTTTGTTTAAATAATACATATTTCACATTTCAATCATAGAAAATAGTCAATTGAAAAGGGTTGTATTTCTTCCAAATTTGTGTTCTTGTCTGCTGGTGGGCTTCAACTGTCCATAGCCATAGCACAACTTCTTATCACCTTACAGTTCTGAATTATGATTTTTTTTTTTTACTACTATTAATTTGACAGCCCATTGGAACACTATTTGAAAATATCCAGACATTTTTAATAAAATATTTTTGGTCATAAATGCTATGGGGATACTTGGCACATTATATCCTGCTTTTAGAAGACAAATTTGCATTTTTACAGGAGCAGCTAGTATGACAGAATAATTTAGGTGCAAGAGAATTTTGGGTGAAATCCAGTTGCTACAGCAAAGGTACTATTAATAATGTGCTTAAATCAATACCATTTATCTTTAACTTCCTAAGCACAACTAGTTTACAGATCTTGGGAAGAAACAGCGGTAATAGGAAAGCAGTGGAAAGTCTGCTGTTTTCTCTCTTTGTCTGTCCTTATTAGCTCCAATAAGAATACTGCACATTAATTTCTTGTTCACGGAGTGGCTAACAGACCTTTTTTTATTGTTAGCTTTTAAATTTGTCACATAACACTTCTTTCTCCCCCCCTCTTTCACCAGCCCTTCAATATAACATTCCAGGTGTTCTCCTTCACTATGTTTCAGCCTTGGATTTATTTTTTTTCTTGTCATTCAGCACTCCCAGCACTGTGGCAGACCCGTACTGTGGAAGTAACTGTTCCCAAATCATGGGTCAAGCCAGGTTTTGGTAGAAAGCGTGATTTGGAAATCAAGACTTAGAAAGTGATTGCAGGTATCAAAAAGAGGGTAAGTTAAAACCATAGCAGACGGTAAGTTAAAACCACAACACTGCTGCCCTTACCATCTCCTCTCACTGGAGCCTGTGGGAGACCTTCCTAAACTGCTTTCTGCACAGGGAAGAAAAGAAATGTTGTATTTCAATCTCAGCAGCATATGCATTTTTGTTCCTCAAAATATGATTTCAAAGCCTGCTTTTAGCATAATATACCAGCACCATTAGGAGCTGGCATTATATGTTGATGAAAATGTTACCTTCTTTCAATGGTAGGTAGTAAGTATTGTCATTTTGGTCTACTCTAATGTCATTTACTTCAGCAGGGTTACCCTGTGCTTGAGATGGCATGGTACTGCAATAACACTCCTTCTGGGTTTCCAAGCAAAAGAACCAATGGAGATGTGTGAAACTCAAAATCTATCCTTCTCTATTTTCAGATATACTGGCCAGGCAGACTTCTAAGGAAGAGAATTCCTATCTGTGCATCATTTATCTACTCTTTCCTGTACCATCTATGCTTACCTGCAGGCTGCAAAATCATTACCTATTGTATCTATTACAGTAACACCAACAGGCCCTGACCGATCTTGGCTATTGTTATACCATCACAGAATGCAAGAGTTGGTGGCCCAAAGCATGACAATTTAAATCGACAAGACAGAAATAGGGAGAGTGAAAAGTTAACCAGCTCAAAGACACGTGGTGAGTCGGTGGTATAGCCAGGAGAGGGCTGCAGTTAATGTACTGTTACATGCCTGTTATATGCTGTACCTTGGAAACCTCTTTCTGTTCTCACTTTGAGAAATCTTCACTGTGCACTTAAGTAGTGTAGGGATCTTCAGTATGCCTCTTTGCTGTTGCCAAACCCAATAGTGGAAAAGCATGGTGAAGTGCATTTAATGAGTTATTCATTTCAGCAGTGGAGTACAACTCTTCCATATTTTGCTTAGTCTAAAATTTATATGGAAGGAATGAAAGTCATGAGCAGAGCTGGCCAGAATCTTCCAGGGTTTTTTTTACAGTCAGAAAAATACATGTATTACTAAACCAAAACTTTCTGCCCCGTGTAGTACTGTTATTTAAGTTGTGCTAGAATCTACAATGCATGAGGTTTATTTTGCTCCCTTCAAGGCAAATGGAACATACGGGAAAACAACTTCTTATCCCCCTAAACTCACCAGCCAGAAACTCTTCCTGCATTGCTGTTTGGTGGGAGACATCAGTGTCCATTCCGCATATCCATTCCTCTTAGTCTATCACATTGCCCTTGACAAACCACCTTTAAATTTGAAAGGAATAAAAAGTGGTTTTAATCATCTGACTTTTGTAGATGATGTTCCTTGTTCGGCTCCTAGTAGAAGAGCAAAGCCTGAGTAGTGTTGTTGGTAGACATACCACAGGATCAGCAAACTCAGGAACTGAACAGAGAGCTGATATCAGAGTCCTGAAGTGGTTGTCTGAGCAGCTACTTTGTCTCCTCAATCAGTTGTCATTCTAGGAAAATATTTACGGTTTGCATTGGGTGATGATTTAGTGACATATGAGCTTGGACAGCAGTGTATCCCCTTACCAGACCATAAGACCTCTGACTGATGGCCCTACATAGGATTCAGGAAGTTCTCCCAGTCTTTGATGTCAAACATTGGTTTTGTGATGTTGTTCCAAGCAATTGCCTTTCCTTTCTTGGGGAGTGGCCATAGGGGATATGTGGTTTATGCTGCAGTAACATTACTGAAACTGCAGTGCAAAGGAACATGCGTGCGAGCAATTCAGCTGGGCTGGGACTATCTGCAAAGTGTGCCATAGTAACCACTAAAGGCATGTTTGGGTCATTCGAGAAGGCCAATTTAAAGGAGACGTCCTTTGCTACAGCCTTTATGGAAATCTGCAGGAAGCAAGAAGTCAGAGGATTATGGGTGAAACTAGTCTCTTTGTAAATGCTGTAAACAAAGAACAGTGCGTAAGGAGTCTCTGGGGAGTGCTTCAGTCATGGCCAACCTGCATAGATGATGATGAGAAGAAACCACTAATTGTCTAGGTAGGACAGGTCAGCTCCCACGTTACCATGCAACATTTAGTTCCAGGGTTGGACATGAGAGGTTCATATTAGAAGCCGTATCACAGCATTGTTCATTGGCATCCCGTCTTTCATTCAAAATTGAAAACAGAGTACATGCAGTGTTTTCTCTTTCTGGAAAGCCAGCGCCCTTACAAGCCAGTAGCTGGTGCAGTTGCTTTGTGTGCTGAGAAAGCTGACTGAACCTTTTCTTTAAGAGGTAGTGAAATAATGACAGCTCTTGATTTCCTATTTTGTACACTGAACTCTGTACTTGCCATGATCTTGGATTATGCAGCCCCCCATGGATTTGGAAGATTGTGAAGTACCTCATTTTAAGCATTTTGATTTCTTGCAAATGCAAGAAGAAGGATGGAAAGAAGGTCTGCTGTTGATTTTTGGTAAATGTAGGAGGGCTTCTGATGTAATCTTGGAAATATTCACGTGCCCAGATAATCACCAGAAACATGTTTGGCCATGGTTTTTCCTCCATGGTGCTTACTATTGCTTGTTCTTTTTCTCTTGATGTCTTTTGCTATTTGCTCTTTCTCTTGTTTAGCTGCTAACGTTGCCTTCTTACATGATATGACTTGTTGTGTTGCTTCCTCTCTGACATGCAACAGCTTCTTAAGTCACAAACGATACATTACTGCCATCATAGCAAAGACATTGCTGGTGATATCACACTGTTTGTGTTAGCATATGTAAGTCAGAGCTTTTAAAGGATTCACCCCTGAAAAACTTCAGTCTCTAACAAATGAAGTTTTGAAAGGACTAAGATGCCTGACAGACCGATACTGATATTATACTGTCTTGCTTCTTTAGGAGTCACTCTGAAGGGTAACACTATCTCTTGAGCTTTTGACCTCCACACGTAAAAGTTGCTTTACTTTTGGCTTGTTTTCCAGGCTTGGCTAAGATACCTGATTCAGTCAGCATTGTCCTTAAAACCAACAGGGTTCCAGATCATTCAAGGCCAAGTGCCAGGTCCTGCACTTTGGTCACAACAACCCCATGCAGCGCTACAGGCTTGGGGAAGAGTGGCTGGAAAGCTGCCTGGCGGAAAAGGACCTGGGGGTACTGGTTGACAGCCGGCTGAATATGAGCCAGCAGTGTGCCCAGGTGGCCAAGAAGGCCAATGGCATCCTGGCCTGTATCAGGAATAATGTGACCAGCAGGACAAGGGAAGTCATCGTGCCCCTGTACTCGGTGCTGGTGAGGCCGCACCTCGAATACTGTGTTCAGTTTTGGGCCCCTCACTACAAGAAGGATGTTGCATTGCTGGAGCATGTCCAGAGGAGAGCAACCAAGCTGGTGAGGGGGCTGGAGCACAAGTCATACGAGGAACGGCTGAGGGAACTGGGATTGTTTAGTCTGGAGAAGAGGAGGCTGAGGGGAGACCTGATCGCCCTCTACAGCTACCTGAAAGGAGGCTGTAGTGAGGAGGGGGTCGGCCTCTTCTCCCTGGTAACAGATGATAGGACGAGGGGGAATGGTTTGAAGCTGCGCCAGGGCAGGTTTAGGTTAGATATTAGGAAAAACTTCTTCACTGAAAGGGTTGTCAGGCTCTGGAATGGGCTGCCCAGGGAGGTGGTAGAGTCCCCATCCTTGGAGGTATTTAAAAGAAGGGTAGATGAGGTGCTTAGGGACATGGTTTAGTGGTGGGATGGCAGGGTTAGGTTAAAGGTTGGACTCAATGATCTTAAAGGTCTTTTCCAACCAAAGTGATTCTATGATTCTATGATCATGTATTGTGCACTTTGCATGCAGAGATCATAGGGCAGTCCCGTTGTTTCTCCCTCGGGCCGCTGGTAAGGTCCCAGTGTGCAGCCATGTAACACTCGCACTACTTTAGAGTTCAATGGAAAATAGCAATTGAAGAAGGTGAGCTGATCCATTTTCAGAGACAAAGGCTGATCTGCTCTGACAGTAAAGATGTGTTTTCTGCAATTACTATCTGCAAACCTCTTTTGTGGAGGAAATGGGAATTGATTTGAAAGAATCCCTGGCATTGTAATGCTATCAAAGCGAAATTGCTTATTATCAATTTGCCATTCATTCTGAAAGTCTTTAAACCAGTTAGAATTATTTTAATTCAGCACAATCATTGCTTCCAAATTACAGACATGTAATCTTGTTTCAGTAACTCATCAGTGGCTGTCTTTTAATTTTCGTATATAGTTCTATATAAATATTCTTTTTCTCAAAGTGATTTAATATTCATGAAAAGTATCAGAAGTTACAAACATTGATATCATTTAAAGAATAAATAAATGCAAAAGTTTACTTTAAGGTACCTCATCTGTGTCCTTCAAATATCATGAAAAGAACCATCTCCGAGATGGAGGAAGCGTAGCCTTTGTGTCCACTCAAAGCTCCTGATGTTGCCATTTGCAGAAGGTGTCCACAAAACAAAACAACTTGTCTCTAGGAGCCGGACTGAAACCAGCAAGTCAGTGCACATACGTCATTAAGTTGTGATGTAGTTGTAATGTAACAGCCTTGTCACCTTCTTCTGTTTGGAGTGTAGCTCAAGCAGATGCTTTTCCTCTCCTTTATTAATGCTGTGTTGTTCTGCCCTCAGCTTGATGAACAATATTTTTCCTCCTTGTTTTTTCTCTTTTATTGCCATGATAAAGATGGATTTACAAGGCTCATTGCATTGGCACTGAAGTATGAAAACTTCCACCTTTTGCGTTCAGTCCAGACCTGACTGTAAGTAAAAATATTTTCATTTTAAATGAGAAGGCTTGGTGTTCTCAGCCTCGCTTTGGCTCTTGTGGAGCCCATCCACTTTGCCACACCTGAGGAAAACTGTAATGGGAGATGGAGATTAGTGATGGAATTGGTTTTGTGGGATGAATTCAAAACAGTATTCTCTCTTAACTTCATGTGCCAGTGGGTGTTCATTTGGGATTTTGTAGTTTGGTTTGTAATCTGATGACACAGGGAACTTCCCCTCTCACTTCCATGGAAGTAGTCACTCCTTACAAGCAGATTATGTGATTTGATTCCTTCTGTTGTGGTTGCTGTTGGGTTTTTTTGTTCTTTCTCTGAGTAAACAAAGCAATCTAGCCTTGATCTCAGATACATCTGATATATTTAGTGCAGCAGAGAATGCTGCCAATAATGCACACTAAAAGCTAAATAATCCTGTAGATAATAAACCCTGTCTCTCTTTTCAAGATTTGAATTAGACCTTTATAGCTCCAATATCTTTTGCTCAGTCTCAGACACCTGCCTGGGAATGCTCTTCAGAACAGTGTATCTCTAGTTACAAAGCCTAGATCCCATGAAAGAGGTGTCTAATATACCACAATCCAGCCCAAAGGTTCTTTCTTTCAGAAACCTGCAGATGGGCTTTAAACAAGTTACATCTTTGGACTGGGAGAACATTTTAGGACACCTGTCATCTGCTATGTCCTCCTGCCATCAAAACCTTCCAAGTTCTTATACTTCTGTTTAATGCCTGCGTATATAAAAAGCTTTTGACTTTGGCTGATTAAATCTTCTGCACTAATACAAAGCAGATTTTAAACATGTGAATATACAATTGTAACAAAGTTGCTGATTTTTATTTTAATTAAAAATGCTTCTGAAAAAAAACACATTAAGAAGTTAGATGATGTTTATATGCCACCTCCTCCTTTTTCCCTTTTCTTAGTAGCAATGAATATGACACTTATTTTAAAGAATACAAGACTGAATGGTAAATCCTGCTAATTCAGGGGCCTCCTTGTCTCTCAGTCCCTGGTCCTCTCTTTTCTTTCCCTCCTCCTCTTCCATCTTTTACTATTCTCAGTGTCTTTCAGGTTAATTTGTACTCTCAGGACCTAATGGAATAAGCTGCTGGCTGCAACAGCTTGTGTTAAGCAGCAAAGATGATGTGGGAACAGTTACTGAGGGCTAGCTTGGAAGCAGCCTTGCTTTCTTCGCTTTATGATGACTGCCACTGGGGCAGTTGCTTCGAGGCTCATTCCAGTTTTCTGCTAGCAGCCACTCAGCAAGTGAAATGGAGATGCTATCACTTAGAATGCACACTGACCAAAATCTGAGAAAGCCTTGCTTTCTATTCACAATATTGCTAAAATCCTAGCATACGCATTTATTGTCTCCCTCCTCTCTTCTCTCTCCTGCCATTTACGTTTTGTTGTTATATGCCATTCTGCACCAAAAAGTGTTAAAATCAGGCTAATCTTATCTGATCTGCTCTAAAAAAGGGGAAAAGGGATTAGGGATGGAGATTTATCCTCAGCCTCTATTAATTTCTCAGGCTGTTTACTTGAATTCTCCTCTCCCTCTCTCTCTTCATTTGTTTTTTAACAACTTTTTCTTCCTCTTTTCCTCGCTCTGGGTGAGGGCAGGATGGAGGAGGGACGTGCTGAACACGAGCTGCTGGTGGAACCCCGTGGAGCGGGTTGCTGCCAGGGGCAGGAAATGGAACACATGCCTTCCACCAAGGCAAATTTCTTTTTCTAATCAGATCAGCAGTCATGCAGGGAGAAGTGGCACTGACAAAATGTCAAGAAATCAATCCTCCCATGTGCACGGGTTCCAACTGCAACTATGGATGGATTTCTGACAGAGAGGAAATGGCCATGGCCAAAATTGTGTTGTACATCATGATTACAGCTGTAAGGAACAGTTCATTTAACCCAAATGGTGGCGAGCCTTTAGACTGTAAATACCTGACCCAAGCTTCCTAATGGAAAGTTAAAGTGAATGTAATTATCAACTTCAGCTTGTTGTGTTCCTTGTCATGCTATATTACTGCTCTGAGGAATACCTATTCTGCAAGGCTTTGGCTCAAAGGCTGTAAGTTTTAAATAAATCAGCTGTACTCATTTATAAGTTTTCACGTTATTACTTTATCAACTAAATACATATATATTTTCGCCAAGTTTGAAGTAATGGTTTCCCCCTTTTTTTAACTATAATTTTCATCTTGGGGCTTAGCAATAGAGTGCACTGTTTGTACGTTCTAGTGGAAAGAGAAAAGCAGAGATGCCCTTGCGGCTGTCTTTGGTATGCGTTGCATGCAGTTCTGGCTGCTGCCATGCTGCAGCACTATAATCTTTTTCCTTCTGCACAGAACATAAACCACCCTATTTCCTGGATTGCACAGTTTAGATATTTTACGTAGAAGATGAAAGCCACTGGAATTTGTCCTAGATTGGATCTCTGAAATGAAAAGGACTGGGAGTATGTTTCTATCCCTTCAGGCCATAAAAATTCTGGGATAAGATTTTCATAGCAAAAGCACCACAATATCATAGTTCTGTAGACCCATAATGTAAGGCATAATTTCAGGTGCAAAGCTCAGAATAACTTAACAAAGAGCATAGAAACAATTAAAAAAAACAGTTAAGGAGTTATTTCTCTTTATAACTGTCATTTGATTAGCTTTGATACTTTAGCATTTAACTTCTATTAGCAAAATACTAATATTTCCATCACATAAGAGGTAGTTACAAGAAAACTCTCTAAGGAAGAAAATATGTTTTAAAAATATTACTTTGAAGTTTAGGAGTAAGTAATGATTAAAGATGGGAAGAGTTATGAAGTCTCTTCCATACAGAGAAGGAAGGGAATGATTAAGTCTGTTAAACAGGAGTGGTTGAAGTGGTATGACAGGATTGTGTATATGTCTATTTATGAAGAAATGCGGAGTGAGTATTACTGAGAATGCTTCTGATTTTCCTTAATATGTTCAAAATAGTGCCGTGTCAATGGAAAATGAAGTACGTCTTCTTAAATTAACTTTTGGAACTCTCTGCTGCAAGATACTGTTCAAGGCAGAACATAGTAATAGTTTGTAAAAGGCCAAATCATTTTTATTGGAGAGGCAAAGGGCTTGAGATCCATCTGTGACAAAGTATATGTTGATTATGACTGGATTTGTTGTTTGACGGACTATTTTATAATGGACTATTGTATTGTTACCTGTACCACCCTGAGATAAGCCATACTGCTGCTGTTGGAGAGAGGACACCATGCTGCCTGGTTCTAAGAAAGTTTCACAAATAGCTTCTTTTCCCGAGGTATGTAATGCATGTGTGTCAGGTGAAAACAGCTACTTGTATTGAGATTTCAGAACATCTTTGGAGGCTTTTAACATTGGCAAATATAACTTTTAGAATTTTCTTTCAGAAACAAGCAATTTTTTTTTCTATGAATGTTTTATGACTTAAGATATCACCATTTAGCATTTGTTATTTGGTACCCATAATCCTAATAGGTGCTAGCAAATATGGGGGTGAATAGCAAGTACAAAAGTTTGCATTTGTCTTCAGACCAAGCACAATCTTAATTAAATCTACAAAAGCATGGAAATTCTGGATTAAAGCTGAGGGTCCTTTCCAGTGCATCCTAATGCTTTGGACATAAAGAAAGGCTGCTGGAGCAGCTAGTTGTGTGTTTGACAGAAGGCATCCTATCCATGGGCTCTAATAGTTGGAGATCAATTTGATAGCTAATTAATTCCAGGGCTAGTGAAGGCTAACTCTGAACCTGATGTAGTTTGCTGATCGTATCAGTGCCGTAGCCATTGCAAATACGTCACGTTGAAAGCACATATTATTACCCTTTTTCTAAAATATATCCATGACAATTAACTGTCTACCTCTTTAATAGCTCTGTTTTGCATTACTGAGGAGAATGAACTCACTGTTGAGGAAGCAGGGGCACTGAAACAGTCATATGATGGTATGTTCTGATCTATTGAAACATAGTATGTACAGTGTACATAATTGTATTGATCTGCTGCTGATAAAAGCGATACATTCAAGTACACTGCTACGGGACTTTCAGTCCTGACTACCCCCTCGGTGCCCAGAGCGAATGACTCCATGAACTACTGCGGAGATGGCCTGAAGGAGAATCCTGACTTGGCGATGGAGGATCTTTTTCAGATGTGTGACCTTTAACATCAACTTACCTGTTACATCTTTTCTTCTAATGCTGTCAAGATTTTGGGGTCTGACACTTGCAAATATATGTTATCTAATATGTTTTTTTTAATATATAGTCAAGCCACGGACCTGATATCTGATGGCTTGGTGTATGCCTATTCGTTTAGGAATAGTTATTTTTATTATTTGCTTTCCTTCCTCTATCTCCAGGCAGAATAAATCTAAACTCAAATTTTAAAGAGGCGGGGGAGGCAGGGAAGAGAAAGAGAGGCTAGCAGTCAGCTCAGCATGCCAAGGTTTATCCCAAAGCAATTTTTACAGCTGCATTTTAAATGCATTTAAAAAAAAAAAAAAAAAAAGAAGGGTTTATAATAGAGATTTGAACTATCCCTTAACAATAGAAGAGCAGCTGGGTACTGCTAGAATATCAGAGGTTGCTGAGCATTGCAGTTTGAATGAAACTGTCTGCCCAACTTTAAAAGAAGATGTCAAGTGTAGACCCTCTCTCACTGAAAAAAAAAAAAAGCCTTATTGATTCATTAGGTGGTAACAGATACGAATCAATCCGAAAAGTATGTTCTCTAGCATTCAAGTTAGATAAACTTCAAGAGCTGCAATTGATCTGGAATCTGCTGAAAAACTTCGTGGCTATATAGCATTATAGACTGGTGATTTCTGCAAAAAGTAATGACATTCTATAGAGAGATTTTTGCCATGTTTTCTGTGAGAAACTGCATTTATACAGTACCCTGCTCCAAGGATGGGTGTTATAGCATACGGCACTGGTAAGAATCAGCAGAACTGGGAAGAATTCCCCAGTTTTTCGAGAAGGCATGAAAGAATTATATTAGTTCTGGTATAGGATTTGGCCTGTTGCATTTGCTCGCTTTCTCTGTACTTTTCTAAAAAGCGCTAGTTATCCTCAATTATATGCTGTCTTGCTTTGTGATGCTTTTGTAAGAAAAATAACAACTTCAATGAGCAGCTCACTTTATGAAATCTGTTAACTGTGCCTTAGCAAATGGTTCTTGGCTTATCCTTCATTCTGGGGAATGAAGTAGATAACCCTTACCTCCCAGCTGCCCACACTGACACCCCCTAATCCCCTGAGGAACCTGTCTGCATGGCTGGGTCTATCCAGAAAAGAATGATGGCCAATCCTGTGTATACTAAAGTGAAACATGTGCACTGCCTTGGACTCAAAGCTCAGCCTGCATGGCTGAGCCTGGTGAGAGTCACTTGCACAGCCAGCGCAGAGCTGAGCGGTGGCAGAACCAAAACCCTTTTGCAGCAGAACCGTTTTTCACAGTGCCCATTGGACGAGGCAGGCTGAAATGTCTTGGGAATTTCACAGGCTGGATATTATTGATAGCAATGTAAGGTCTGTATTGATTGCTGTGGTAGCATATTTATTGATTTATTAAGACAGGCACCTTAACATCCAGCACTGCAGAGCCAAATTTTTTAAGTATGGACTTTACCAGCCAAAAAGCAAAACAAACCCATCTCTGCACCATACTTGTATCCAATATTAAAAAATTGGTGTTTCTTAAAAATATAGTTTAAAATAAATATTTTAAAATAAATATACCAATAGTTAGAACTGGAGTGTAATCCACAAATACAGGTCAGTTTTCACATGCTCTGAATTATTCAAAATGAATTGCTCCCAGAAGTTTATTTTATGCAATAATGTCAGCAAAAAGTTGGCTATTTTTACCTTCAAAGAATCCAAATATATATATATATTGTGTTTTCAATGTGAGATTGCATAAAATTCATTTTATTTGTAATAGAAAATAGGTCAAGAATCATATGTGTCCAAGATAACCAGTTGTAGCAAAGCTCTTACTGTTCTGGTCTAAAAAAGAAAAAAAAACAGGCAGTCATTCTCTATGGTACTGTGACACAGAAGTGTTGAAAAATCTCCAGACAAGGTAAGGAGGTAAGAATGAGGCATGAAAAATAGACATAGCACATGTCATGGGGTGGATGTCACTCTTGCCTCTGACTGCAGAAGCACGGCTGCTGCAGGTGGAGTGAACGCGTGCATGAAACTCGTCCTGTCCTGAGAAGACCAGGCAGGTGAGGTGGAGTCTGTTGTTTCTTCTGAGGTCCTGTGGTTTGACCAAATTGATCCAACCAATGTCACAGCAGAACTATGTGAACTTTGGGGCCAGGGCTGCGGGACA
>NW_009258754.1:2426737-2434825 GCF_000687185.1 Egretta garzetta | reverse complement strand
GGGAGGGGGGGTAGCACAGAGCTATGCTATTTTTTAACTTATTCAACCTGGATATAAATATGGAAAAAACTCCATTTATATATTTATGATGTGTAATGAAAAGATAAACTGAGTCTGTTGTCACATAATCTTTTGTGAACTGTGATTATGCGCCAGTATGAAATAGGTTTGTCACAGGAGTTTCAAAGCTAGATTTTCAATTGCCCATGTATCTAATTGGATTTTTCAAACAGTTCTGTACACTAAGTAAACCAGGAGTAGGAAGGGGAAAACCCTTAAGTTATTTTTTGCATTGTATGCATTTGTGAATTTTGCTTTTGCCTTTGATGGCTTGCTTCTGGATGATGCAGTCCTGTATCTGACAAAATGCTGGTAGGCATATAGAATAAATATAATTATCATTTTAATGAGATGAATGCCTATGTGAAAAAGTTCTGCTTGGTAACATTGGAGGCAAGATGGTAGATTTGATAAACAGGTGTCCACCAAAGAATTTCTCAGTGTAATTGTTCCCAGCATAAAATACTTCATGTTTGGCTGAGTACCAGACAATATCAGCATGCCTGAGCCTATGGGTTTTATCCAAAGGGTCTCATCATGTTTGAGTCATTAAGGCAAATGTTTCTGACACAGGGTGCTCTTTTTGTTCCTCTGCCTGCTTATGGAATGATAGCAACCTGAGCACGATGTGAGCATGTGCTGGGCTCATCCCATTCCCACCTCTTTGGCATCCTATTTGAAAAATGATGTAAAGCCATTTTGCTGCCTCGGTAAAAGGCCGTACTTAGTGATACAAGACATTACATTTGGTTTTCATGTGATGAATACACAGTAAATGCCTATTAATTCCCAGTCTGAGGAAATTGTGCATTGATCTAAAATACATGGAAGAAACAATTCAAAATGTTGATTAGTGTATTTATATATTTGTACCTACAGCAGATAAATGAAAAACCAGTTAATGCTAATGTATACAGTGAAGGGGAAAGAAAATACTTCTGTGTGGACAGAGAGAACTAGAGGGGTTTCTTGAAAGTATTGCAAATCTTCTAAAAGGTATTATCTCCTCAATGACTTTTTTCATCCTTTGTTGTTCTTTGATTCCTTCCCTCCTCAGAAGATTTTTTTTGGGGAAATGAACAAATCAGATAATTAATAAGAGTTGGGAGGATTAAACGCTCTGATACCTCAAAGCAAGAGGAGCTTTCTCATTCTGTCTAATCTTTTCAGGATAGAAAATGTCTTCAAGCAAAGTTCATACCTCTGAGCACTTTCAAACCTTACTAGGAGCTGAACACACTCATATTGCTGACCCACATACAGATATTTGTTCTCAACTTCAGAATTTTCAACTTCTTACTAAGATTCCTCCTTCCGGTTAATTGAACAACAAAAAAAAAATCTATCTGCAGACTATTTTTTTTAAAATATATGATTATTTAAGGCATGGCAACAGCTCCAGCTGAATTATTATGAATGACTGATCCTGTCTTCAGGGGCTCTAATCCATGAAGTAGGTGTGGAAGATACCTAGAAAAATTCAGTTGGAACATTAGCTATAATTGTATAACTGTTTTGACTAAAATGTGCCCTAATGGCACTAGGCTATCAAATCAGTCTCTAAATAAAATAACAAACAATTCTTCTTAACTAAGCATAAGAGTGGATGTGGCAGGAGTGATGCATTTTACTCTTTTTTACAAAAGGAGTAGGATAGATGTTAGATATATGGCCATTCTCACACCCTGCACTGGGGTTGGTTTCAGTTTCCTTATATGCCATCGGTAAAGGAAGATGACATTTTCTTAGCCTTAAATAGAAACAACAACCGTTATGTTACATTGGACTTTATGAATGGATCTCTGAAAACTTACAAGCTTTTTGTGAGCATCCAAAGGAGTCTGTGCAGCAAGAACAGTTTGGAGCCTGTTCGGGGCTGCAGAACTGTTGCTACAGAACTCTTGGCAACTCCTTCCCTCAGGGTATGTCCTCAGTATGTTCTACATATGTCCCCTAAAGAGTTAATTTCCACACCCAAGATTAAGACCAAGCAATGAAAGAAAAATACAGTAAGAAGTGTCTGAGAGGAAAAAAAAAAGACTGCATTAAATCTCACCTTCCTCAAAGTCTAAGAAAATGAGCTTTGTTTCATGAAAATTTGAGATTATAATGAATAGAGGAGCACTTATTTGCCAGCTGAATGGCTGCTAAATATAGCCATTCCATCAGAAGTTTCTCAGATAGTGGATCTCTAGATAAATGAACAACCTGCCTCTGCCCTGAAGATGCCTTTATCTTCAAAATTCTATTCTTTAAAATATTCTTTTTATTCTTTAAAGTAACTGCTAACAGAGCTCACTGGCAGGCCAGGCCAGGCCAAATGAAAGTCCTCCTGGGATGGCTCTCTCAGCTTAGACTTCTCTTTACAGCAAATTTTTGTTCTAGTCATGCTGGTTTCATTCTTTTTCAGCCATGAATTGCTGTAGAATTGGAAAGAAAGGGCTTAGGACTTGAAATTACAAATGTTTGCTCCCTTCCCAAAGTCACCAAGTCTGGTATTAAAGATCAGAGCAAACTTTTGTAATGATTCATGAGATACTGCTACCCTCCTCCTCTCTCGAGCTCCCTAGTTGCCTGATTCCTTATACACATCAATGTGGTCTTTTATTGCTGTTTAATAATAAATGGTATTCTGTTTGCCTACCTGACACTTTTATTAACTTCACTTTTGTGTGTACGTGCACATGTTTCTCAAGGCATGATTTCACCCCAACACCCCCCAAATAAAAGTAGGGGGGAGAGAAAGCACAGCTTTATTTGAAGAGAATTTGTCCCTAATCTGTTGCAGCTGTAGGGGACCATTCAGCCAATTAAAGAGAACAGGCTTTGGCTCCTTCCCAAATGAGGTGGCCACATGTTACACTTGGATTGGCCACCTCAGGGGAACGGTGGGTCATAGGGGCATCTGGTTGTCATTTCCTCTCCGGTCAGCATGAGGCAAGCATACAGCAGCAAGGAGGGAAAAAAAAGCACATTTTCTTTATCTCATGTCTTCTCCTGCAGCATCAAAAGGTCCAGCAGCATCCAGTCAGAGTAGCAGAGTCTCCTACAATGGGATGCAGTCTGGGATTTGGGAATATGAAAGCTGTATGTTTGATTTGCTTAGTTTTGAGGTGTCATTAACTTATGCCTGTGTTTCTGCTACAATAGTATGAAGGGTCTATTAATGTAAAGGAATTATATTAGATTTATACTGGTTTAACTGACTTGAGAGTTTCTCTCAAAGGTAGGAAATGTGCCCCCTCTACAAGACAACAGCCCCTTCTACTACAAACAAAAAGGCCAAGAGCTGTTAGGTAATAGAGGTTTGATATAAATATAAGAAGACATTGCAATCTCCAGCGTCTCAAATGAGTGATGTAATCTTATGCTCAGCAAATAGTGTATATCATGAATTATGGACAATTTTAGTAGCTGATCTGTAGCTTAATTGACTCCCAAACTGCACACACAGCTAGGGATGAAGGGAAATACAGGCTGCCAGAGCCATCACAGTGAGGTTGTCTTCAAAAAATCAGAAACATCTGGTTTCAACTAAACTCAGGCACTAATAAACTACTACTCATCATGAAGGGGGAAATGCTTCAATGAACTAGCCAGGTCAGTGAACTCATTTTCCTCTGAATGTGGCTGGCCCCAGTTTTCAAGCTGTTATGGTTAACATAGGCCGGCTATTTAGCTTAGTTAATGAAGTAGCGTCAATGGTGAAAAGCTTTTCTTGATCTGAAACTTTCATCTTTTCAGTACAATGAATTTAGAGTTGTAATATTTCCATTCCAGGGCAGTGAGCATCACAGCAGTTAAGGATTCACGAACAAGTTTCTGCATGGCAGCTAAGATGATAAATGTGTTTTCTTGGCCAGGGTGAGTGAGGCTATTGCTGTTAAGGGGCTGCGAGGCCCACTCAAAATTGTTTGAGAGAAGGCAAATGCAGATGGAGCAGCTGATGAACCATGGCAACCTCCTTGTAGGCCTCAGTCTTGATCAGAGGCTAGAGAGGAAGCAGTGGGTGGTTCCCCGCATGGTGGGATACAGCAGAATGTGCCATGGCGTAGGGGCATGGACCAGTATGAGGTCTGGAAAAAGCTGTGTGGAGAGAATTCAAAATTGGGGGACTGAAAAAGTCTCAACAGGTCAGTCTATAAAGCAATTCAGGAAACTTGGAAAATTAGGATGGAAATTTTGAAGCTGGCCATGAGTGATTATACCAGCTGCTTATTGTCATTTGCATAGAGACCATTTAACTTCATTTTAAAATAGGATAACTGCTGTATTTTGGGTCAAATGAGATTCTTTTTAAAAATTCAAGGAGATACCCTCAACTATGCTGTGTTGCAGTCGTCAGAGTGGAATGTCAAAACACTTGCAACGACTTGATGTCCTTTTTAAAATCTGAAGCTCTGTCTACAGCACTGTAAATAGGGTCTTAGAAAATGCAATTATCATCTCCTCTTTTATATATTTAATTCTCCAGTTACTGCATTTTGTTAGCAAAGTTAGAGGCCATTTTATAATTGTAGTTAAATACACTTAGTATAGTTTTCTTTGGGAGCTGAGACAAACTTGTAGAACTCAGTATGTAGGTGCCATCCTTTCTGATACCTGAAAAAGAAACCTGTCTTAATATTAATTTGGATCTAGAAAATGTAAAGGGATTCTGTGGAGATCTCATTATTTACATCCAGAGTGGATTTGGTCCTAGGCAGGTGATCAAAGATGGTAACTTTGCACCATACACTCCAGTATAATTTCATCTTTAACCAGCCTTTGAGTCCTTGGAAATTGGTGACATGGCTGAGAAGCTAGTAACCTGTACCTACCCAGTCTGGCAGTGTAACCTTGATAAAAAACAAGATGGAATTTCACACAGAACTATGGAACAGGAGTTCATTGATCCTATTTAATTTCATAAAGGGTAAAAAAAAAAGAAAAACAATGCAAAACCCTAAAGCTTCCTGAGTAACTATTAGAAGAAGTGGCAAACTCAACATAAGCATTTTATTTCATTTTTTCCCTGCACATGCTTTTGATCTAGAGAGGGGATGGAAGTTAGCCCCCCGTATTTCTAAAACATAGTAATTTATGAATGCACTATTTGTCTAGAATAGATGGTATAATAAAAACCAGTGACAAAATACTGATCCTTTGCAGATCAGATTCAGATTTTTCTTGCACAGTTCTACAATTTTCCTACTGTATTATGTGGTTAGCAATGCCACTTCCAATGAATTCTCAAATTAGAAAATGAGAAAGGACTGGAGTTCAAACTCTTTCTGCTTTAAGATACGGATTTCTGAATCTTTAAATTTTAGGATGATTTATTAGATGCCTTTAATCCATTTGCATTTAACAATACTGTCAAAATAAATGGCAGATAATAAATAATTGTAGAGCATGTGTTTTAATTTTCCAAATGGTGCATTTGTTGTATCTCAAACACTGTTCCTGAAGTCCAGATAGCTGCTTTTCAGTCTCTCTGCTGGTTAATATCAGAACTGAAGATAAACAAACTATGGCCTTTTAACCTGTAGAGTTTGATTGGCATCATGCTAAACTAACATACCTCTACCCTAAGAAAACATAAAGGCAGCTTTTTCCAAGGTAGAAGGAAAACTGCAGGGCTTTTTGGATAAGGCCATGTTCACCCCCCTTTCCTTCCTTTTAGAAAACCTGATTTGTAACATCTTCCAGAAGCATGGAGAAATGGTGTTTTTGTTTTGCATTATTGAAGAATTCGGATTAAATAGAAATGCAACTGGCAGGAGTATTTGAAGCCACTGGAGTGGAGGTAGCTTACATGGGGAGAACGCGTGGTTTTATCTGCATACGTTAATCATATGGAGAACAGTTGACTCCTCTTCTGTCCCTTTTTTATTGCCTTGGATCAGATGACTTATATCATACAAGCTGAAAAAATTGTTATGTGTCTTTCAAAGTTCAAGTAAGGTCTAATTCTGAAATTTATCACAAAAATGTCTATGGCTTTTATGAAAATAGACTTGAACCCTTAAAATTAACTTCCCTCTTAAATTTCTCTGGAGAGCAGCAATGTAGTGCTAAAGTCCCTGCTGAAATCAGCATCTGGTGCGGTTAGCCCTTCAGGTCCTTACCCCACACTCTTTTATAGACATGATTTTAACTTTTTGCAGGGAAAGACTTTTATTGAAAATTATTATGTTTGTAAAATTGCCACAGGTACGTTTATAGGATATTAGACTCTTGTGCGTAGGAAAAGATTACAATTTAGCCATATGTTTAAAATGTATTAGAATAAAGTAAAAATATAATGAAAAACTTATAATACCTCTGTAGTAATTGTGAACAATTCTGTGAATTTATGAGAGCATTATTTACCTTGCAGAGATTTCTACAACTTCCATGTAAACAAAGGCAACAATATTTTTGCTACAGTAGTTCTGTGATTTCAGGAAAATTTCTGCATCTGTTGATACGCAGTAGAATACAGTTCTTGGTCCAACTGATCACATCTCTCTAAATGAAAATCCCTGATCCAGTACCTCGGGAGGTAACAATGGTTGAACTCTGAATTTCCAGCCTAGTGCCTGGCTCTGAGCTGGCCCAGGCTAGGACCTGAGCAATGGCAGAGGCTGGGGAGGAGAGCTTGTTTGTCAGGGTCTGTTCAGGTTCATCCCCAATGCCTAAGAAGCCTTAAGAGAGAAAAGTAAATACGTGGGATGTATTTTTATTTCAGGCACTATTTACACGGAAACAAGGGAAACAAAATCACAAAAACTGAAACAAGTTGCCATGAGGCTGTGTTTACAACACTGGCAGGTAGGTCAGGGAAGTGCAATTGATTTAGTGGTGGGCGTGCTGTTGTGTCCTCTTTCTGAAGAAAAGTAAGTTCTGTCTTGTATGAATGTTATTGCTTCAGTAAGTAATGTTGTGATATTTTATCCCATACAACTACAAACTGTGATGAAAGTTTGCAATATGGCAGAAAGCTGATTCGCTTCAAATATGTATCTTAAGCTTGTTTAAGAAGATGAACAAATGAGAAATCTGTAACACGGGTGTAATATTTATAGTTTGTTTGCACAAGAGCTCCAGTGAGCATGCACTGTTTGTTTGGACAAGTGCTACTGGATTTCAGAACTGGCCCTCAGGTCAGTGTCAACACTTCACAACCACGGATGGAAAATGTTTCAGGAATTTTCTACCCAGAACTGTGAATCGGGCTTTCCCGTGTTTGCCTCAGAGTTGATAGATATAACCCAGTAAAACAAAGATGTCACTGTTGTCATACTTTTCATGTTTTGTACTTGAAATATAATGGCAATAACTTCCCAACATCTCTGTTTGTTACTGTTTCCACAAAGTAAGGTGCCTCCATTTTCCCTACCATTCATATGAAAATTAATAAGCAGTCCAGCAGTCCTAAACTCACAAGTTACTAGGGTCAGCAACAAAGTCGCGCAATCTTTTTGATTATCATTTTCTCTATCCCTATTTTCTCTTAAGCAGTTTTGACAAGGGATAGAAGAGAATGCTGGTATTAAAGATATCTCTAGTGAGTTGTGCAAAAAAGCAGTGTTTTTTGGGGTCTTTGTTTTACGGATTTTAAAAACTGAGATGTAAAGAAACTCTTAAGGGCATATAAGTAACATGTGAATTCTGTGCTGGTCCTTTTGGTGGATTCAGGCCTACGACTTCCCTTTTTTGATACTTATATTGATAATGTTTAAGGTAAGCTAACAGAGAGCAATCATGGGGTAAAGAATCATTTAGCTAGGAGATGCATGAACAATATTGGAAGTAATTCAGAAAATAAAAGACTTTTAAAATTTGGAAACTACCCATAAAGATACTTGAAATTGGATTAAAGAGTGGTATTTGAGATGACAGGTAGGGAATAAACCAGAAAGAAACAAGAATAGGGGCTTGGTGACCACAGTAGGTGGTTTGCAGTCCTGTGTGTCTTTCATGTGCAGGGCACGGGCCTTGGATTATTTCAGCAAGAAGTGGATGTGCATGCATGTAAGGAATGCTAAAGTTACTTAGCTTGGA